>NC_134858.1:94636650-94939150 GCF_049852395.1 Peromyscus maniculatus bairdii | reverse complement strand
GACCAACACAACCAAGCAAGTCACTGCCACCTCACTGATGGCCAGACAGCGATTTAAGGTAAAATAATAGTAATAGTAATACTGAAGATCCCTGTTCTGGGGTCATGAAATGGGCCCTTCCCAAGGACTTATTGTGCTCTACAATGACAATGATTAAATCTATGTTGACATTATTCCCAAATCTTCAGGGTTTCTGCATAGGAAATGTTCAAGTTGGTCTTAGAAGTTATTAGTATGTATTGCAAAATCCTAGAGATCCTTTAACTCAATTTGATTTCTAGAAATAATTTCTTAAACTCCAAAAAATAGGTGACAATGTATGCCCCCAAAATATTCACTGCAGCATTTATCTGAGTATAAAACTAGAAAAAAAACCTGACAACTCAGCTGTAGAAGGGTCAGTTATTTCTGGAAGGGTTTGTTTTCTTATTTTTAGCTTCATTACATGTATTCATTTTATTTGTGTGTGTGTGAGAGAGAGAGACAGACAGACAGACAGAGTGCGTGTGTGTGTCTGTGTATGAGTGAGAGAGACAGAGACAGAGACAGACAGACAGAAAGTGTGTGTGAGAGAGAGAGAGTGTGTGTGTGTTTGTATGTGTCTGTATGTGTGTGTGTGTGTGTGTGTGTGTGTGTGTATGTGTCTGTATGTGTATGCACCTGCACACACCACATAATCCTAATCACATGCACTAGTGTGTTTGTATCTCCTGACAGGAGAAAAACACTGTGATGAATCAATCTGTGGATTAGGAGAAATGTTTATTTTCTTCCCTTATACTTTTTCTGCATTTCTAAAGCATGTTATCATAAATGTGCTTGTTTGAATAATCAGAAAGAAAATTAATTAATTTTATTTGGTGGGTAAATTTACTTATAAATATTAGTACTCATAAAATTATACATTAATTGTATCTATGACATTTAACTTTAGCCAAAAATATAATACAAGCATTAGAAAACTTCATGTGTTTTGGTTTTGTTTTCTAAGATAGGGTTTCTCTGTGTAGTCCTGGCTGTCTTGGAACTAGCTCTGTAGATCAGGCTGGCCTCAAACTCAGAAATCCACCTGCCTCTGCCTCCCAAGAGCTCGGATTAAAGGCAAGCACCACCACCAGGCTTAAATGTGCTTTAAAAATACTGTTGTTGTTTTTTTAAGTTTAGGGCCATCAAGATGGTGGCACTTATCACAAAGCTTTACAACCTGAGTCCTGTCTCAAGGACCCATATGGTAGGAGAGAACAGAATCCATCAAGTTGTCCATTGACTCACACATGCACTCCATGGCACTTGGCATGGTGTGAGTGCACACACACACACACACACACACACACACACACACACACACTCTAAATGTAAAACCACTATTGTCATAAACTATTTCTATGCCAAATGTTATCTGCTGTTTGAGACTTGTTACTAGATCTCTTCTTGGGAGTTGATATCTTCTGATTTGAGTATGAACATATTGTCTCAATTGCTGGATATTTCCTCATGGGTAGAGAAGGAAATATTTTGCATCCCAGCAACTATAACAGGCTGGGAGACCAGTGTGCCATTCTCCCATGTTCTATGATTCGATAGAAGTTGCCAAATGTATCATTTCTGTAGCTGTAAAGTAGAAGGAGACAATCCAGAGGTTTCTGAGGATTACCTGATTACCTGGAGAAAGAAGTACCTGATGTGACGCACAACAGGTATCTGGTAAACTGTATCTATGGCCATTGCCTCCATGTTGTCCAATAGTAACAGAACCCTGAAGAACAACCCCCTGTTCCCAAAATTTATTATGTGTGTCACACCAGGCTTCATCAGAGCTTCCCAAGACCCTTACCCATGATCTAACTCAAAGCCTTCAGCAGCTGTGGAAGATGGGATCAGCTTAAGCACAGCCACAGACAGTCAACAGCACAAATCTTTATGGGAAGGACAGCCAAACGGTGTGTATCGTGCCATACTCACACACCCATTTCTCCTAGGTTTACTGGACATGCCCAACAGAAGACGTGGACTCCTTTGAGATGGAATTCTATGAGCTCATTACCACTCCTCCTAACAATGTTCGAACAGAGCTCTGTGGACAAATTCGGGACATCATGCAGCAGAACCTGGAGCTGCACAACCTCACCCCCAACACGGAGTATTTGTTCAAGGTTAGAGCCATCAACGATAATGGTCCCGGGCAATGGAGTGATATCTGCAAGGTACTGTGTACATTCGTTTCTTAGGTAGAAACCTTATTTTATTACTGGGACTTAATTCTTAAAAGTTGATTGGAGGGACCCACATGTGCACCCATACCCATGCACATACACACGCATGCATACTGTGGTGTGCACGTGGATGTCAGAGGACAACTTGCAATACTCAGTTTCATCTTCTCTCGTGTGGGTCCTGGGGATCAAACTGAGGTCCTCAGGCTTGTTGTCCAGAGCCTTTGCCAGCTAAGCCATCTCTCTGGCCCATCAAATGGGAACGCCTTGAGAGAGTACAGATTTGGCTTGAAGATCATCAGAGACCACAGAGAATTCAGCCCTCGAAGTTCAGAAAGCTGCTTAACTCTCAGTCAGAGGCAGGGCCGCTGGTCTCCGCTAGCCTTCGTAGACCAGGTCTGAGGATGGTAGGTTCTGCTGACCTCAGAACCGCTTGTTCTAGGCTTTATGTTAGAATACAGAAATTCAGAGTTAAAACCAAGCTTAACCCCTCCTTCTGCCGCAGTCAGGGACTAGTAAACATGCCATGGTGCATGAGAAAAATAAGAAGTAATTACTGTCTGAAAAATCAGACTCCAAGGGAGTGCTACCCCCTACAAAGACGAGGTGTGAAATTCAGCAAAGAGGCAGGACAGCCAGTTAAATCAGAATTTCTCACAGACAGCAAATAAAACTTATGGTACAAGTATGTCCTGTGTAATATTCAAGACATATTTATACTAAAATTATTTTTGGTTTATCTGGGAGTTAACAAGCAGACACCGAGCAAGTCAGGTGAGCTCCATAAAGCAAGGAAACAAGCTGTTCTTCTTTGTATTGGAGAGCAGATTCTTCTTTGAATTCCCAAGTGGCAGCACACTCATGAATGCCATCGGATTGATATTAAGAATACCGGGACTGACAAGAGCTATCTTACTATATAACTGTGAAGATGCTCTTTGGAATCTGAATAAGTCTTAGAGGTTCTTTAAAAAGGAAAAAGGGCAGGTCTGTTTAGTCAGGGTTTAGAAGAAGGGGGACTGACAGTCTCAAGAGACTTCTTCTAAGTTACATCTAGAAGGCACAAGTCTGTCTGAGTTGATGTCCACGGCAACTAGAAAGTTATCACCCTTCCCTCCCTTCCCCTCCCCACCCTGTTCTTCTCCCAGCTCCTCACACCTCTGCTTCCTTCTTCCTCTCGCCTTCCATCTTCCCCTCCCCTCCCTTCTCCTCCCCTCCCTTCTCCTCCCTTTCCCTCTCTCCTCCTCCTCCTCCTCTCCTGTCTGCTTCTCTCTGAATCTGCCTCATTTTTGGTCACCCCTTAGTTTCTGCTCCCCTAAATCCAGCTTTCATGCAGTTTGGGATCTTCTCCATCCATGCTCTGAGCGATCCAATGGCTCAGCACCCAATGGTCTGGTTAATCTTTGAGGGAAAGAATTTGATTGGTCTTTGTCTATAATAATGAATGAGAATAGGGAAGAAGAGCGGGATGGGCTTATGCTGTCAGGTAGCAGGTCCACAGAGTGGGACAATTTCCATCACCTCCTACTGTGGTCCCCCACCCCCACGGAGCTCAGACACATGCCAAGGAAGTGTGATGAGAAAGCCTGCCTGGCTGCTCTTACTGTTCCTCCGCCAGCCTCCCTGTCTGTTGGTCAGTTGCCACGGAGACCTTCTCGCTCCAGAGCCCCAAAGCCTCACTCACACCTGTTACTACATATTGCACTCTGTGCTCTTGACTATGGACTTTTCCTTTAATCTGATTCCATCTCCCTCCTCAGCTTTTAGAATCCCTCAGAAATGTCTTGCCCATGAAGGGCACTCAGTAGCTATTAATTTCTTTAATGAATCATCTGTCACCTCTAGATGTGAGGATTGGGGATGGATAGGAAAACCGAGGCCTGCCATCAGTCTGCCATCTTAGCCTCTTGGGTCCTCTCATCTCTCGAACACTGTGACCTCCTCACAAACAAAATTCTTACCTTAATTCATCTTTCTCTCTCCTACAGCGCTTACCGAAGCAGTTTGTATTCAGCGGCATCTTAGCGGTTATTGAACGAATACATGAGTAAAAATGTAACCAAACAAATGAATATATGAGTGAATGTCTAAATTAAGGAGTGAAGAAATAAATTGATAAATAAAATTAATAATCGCAAAGTAGCGTAAGATGCCTGAAAACTGAATGTTTTATACAGCCAGTCGAGGGAAAGCATCCCCCTAAAATTGTCTTTATGCGATTAATTTGCCCTCGTTGAAAGAGAGGGAAATGTGTTCCTGTCTCTTTGCTTTTTCATACAATATCTAAATGAGCAGAACCCTAATTAATGAGGTTTTCTGGACGCTTCATTTTTATCTGACTCGAGGAGCTACAGTATGGATTTTTCCTTCAGAAGTAATTCTTCCTCCCTTCTTTGCGGTTCTATTAGCATTCCAGAGGAAACACCGGCTTCCTTAACATTTGTCATGATTTGCATAAGTAAAGGCTTCAACGGCAAATGAAAATAAGATGGTGTGTTTGAATGACATTTATAAAGCTTCATAAAAGTAATGGCTTTAGCTCTTTCCTATAAAATCGAAATTTTTTCCTTTGGCACTGATGCTATGCGCATTTCTGAAAGGTTTCATTTGAATGCTGCAATGAGGTAGCGTAATCATTTCTTATCCAAGTCGCCATGCTTCCATCATATGTACTTTTATAAAAAGACGTGAAATAAAACCTTTTATATTTGATTTGCATAGCCTAGGACTTGTTGATTTTTTAAGAAATTTTCTTTAGCACATAGTACAGTACAGGAAACAAGAAAACTAGTTTTGCAACACTTTAAAGGTCCTATTTGAAGGTCAAATCTGTGTCAGACACTATCATCCATTATCACTGATCGTCCCAGACACTCGGATTTTGCCTCGAGGAGGAAGCTCAAATGGAGGTGGGCCTGGGTTGACCCTAGGTCTCTATGTATTAATCTCTAGCCTCCTGGACCATAATCACATGTAAGTTAGTCTAGGAGTGAGTCCAGCCCTGGAGAGCACCTGACTCTGGGGAGGTGCTATCAAAGCAGAGAGAACTGTTTGTTTGATGTATCAATTGCTGTTTCTGGGACAGAATCATGTATTGAAAAGATTCTTGGATTGGGGCTCATGTTCCTGGTCCCAATCCCAAAAACACTAGCTGGCCAATCTCCTTGACAACAGACACTATGTTGGTCTTACTGGTTCCTTATTGCTCGTGGTCTCCACCTCAAAACCTCTACCACCAAAGAGCCTCTGTTTCTCCTCCTGATCCTCTGTGGTCCTCAGTATACCCAACATACACTCTGACCATTTCCCATTCTTAACTATCACCTCCTTTCTCTGCTCACTCTCTTTCCATATGCTTTAAATCCTGATTAGCCTAACTGTCCACCTGTGTGTGGGTTTCCTTTGGAAAATGACAAATTAGCAGTTAAGTAGCACAAATCATTACATTTCTGCAGCTCAGAAGTCCACAATGGTTCTCATTGGCTAAATCAAAGCACCTTCAATATCTGGATCATCCTGTGGAGGGATTTCTGAGGAAGAATCCACTCCTTGTCTTTTTCTGGCCACTTAACATTGCTTAACTCATATGCCTTTCCTCCATCTTCCAGACATCAACTTCCAGCTGGGTTTTTTTTTTTTTGGGGGGGGGTCAAAGTAGAAAGCATAATGCTGAAACATACTAGGGGATCCAGAAATGAACCCCTAAATATGTGGGGAGTGAATATAAGATCATAGAGCACCTTGACCATACACTATGGAGTCAAGGCAATCCTAGGAGGTAACATTGGTAAATGGGTTCAGTTATGGAGGACAGATACTTCTGTTCCTGGCATTACATTCAAAGGTAGACTCTGTATGTGCAAAACTTGAAAGGTAAAATACAAATTTAGTAAAAGAATATATAGAAGATTATCTTTGTGATCTAAGTCAAGGCAAGGACTTTTTAAACAGCACCCCAAAAGGTCAAACCAAAGGGAAAAACAGCTATGACTTTGATTATATGAAAGTTCAAGACCTCTGCTGTTTCAGAGTGTGAACAAAGGCGATAGACAAATATCAGATGAGTGAAAATATTAGCAATGTCTAAAACCATCATCTGGAATATATGGCACTTATGAGTCACCCAATGGAGGGGTGTATGCAGTAGAGAAGTAGGCAGAGGCTGTGCTTACAGGAGGAATCCTGGAAGGGAATGAGCGTTTGAAATAAAATGCAGAAAATGAAGGGGGATCACATAGCTATCAGGGAGAAAGATGGAAGAGATCTTAGTCAAGGCAGGTGAGACTCAGGGTATAAGGGCCCTCTTTTTCTTATGGAAATAGTCATGGGCGTGGCCAAACGAAGTACACCCCTTAATCAGTGACCCAGAAATTTCAGTCATGGTGCATTTCTTATATGAGATGAATTGTGTCCCTCTGAAATTCATGTATTGTTTTCCTAATCTTCGGCAAACACGATTCTGTAGGTACAAGGCTGTTAAAGAGGCGGTGAAGTTAATGTGGGGCCATTAGGGTTCATATCTGGATTCCCTAGTATGTTTCAGCATTATGCTTTCTACTTTGACCCCCTTTAGAAACAAGGCTGTATGTAAAGTAAGGGTAATATTGTATATATGGTGTCATACTACCCACTGCTGGGCAAAAATAGAGACTATATACATATACCCTTGATAAAGAGGAAATGAAAACTGTAAGCTGCACACAGAGCCACTGGGCAGTAAAGGTGAGCTAAGAATCCTGTGAGTTATGGAGCTAGGAACTGAAAAATAGAAGCCTTGAGGGTTTTGTCTCAAACTGGAGTGAAGACGTTCCAAGATGAAGACTGGGTAGGACACGCGAGAGTCTCCACTCTTGTGTCGGTACCTCTCTGCTCTAACTGGCTATTAACGTCAGCGTTGTGCTGTTGTGAGGAAGGGCCAGGCATCTCCGTTACCCTTGTTTCTTTTTAAAAACCTAAATTAGTTAACCATGGAGGCTGATTTATTTATATAAACTTTGAAGGAACTCACTATGCTTATTTTTTAAATTATTTTTTTAAATCCAGACAGAATTTGAATTAGAAATTGACTTAGAATTAGAAAGCCACTGAGCAATTAACTGGAAGGCAACGGGCATGTTTGCAGTATATCTGAACATTGATTCAAACTGCTTTATAGGAGGTTTTCTGGGGCCTTCAACCCTATGTTCCTGGGTAAACTACATAGTTCAGTGAGCTAATGAGCAACATGAGTATTGTGCTCAATACTATGTCATATGTGATAAATTTGCTACTATTTTAGATGCATAATCACACAGTAAGCCAGTGATTATGCGGAATGACAGATTTACTGATTTGCTTCTTGTAGTGTCTCACCATGCATATGCATATCAACATATCTTGTACCCCTTAAATATATTTAGAAAAAACAAAAAAGTGAACAGTGCACAATCTTTGATATTATACATGCTTGTTCTACATTTTGGTATATTCCTAATAGATGGCTGGTTCAGAAGAAAAATTACTGCTCTCTGTAGATAAATCTGAATTCTGGCAAATCTTTACGGACTCTATTATTCGAGTCGCCTTGTTTTTTCAGGCATATAATCTTATCATTTATAAGTAATGGTGATTTTATCTCTTCCCTCACAGTCTTTGAGTTTATTTTTTTTTTCCTAATGGCTTTGGCGAGAGCCTTGAGTCATACATAAAATGGCAGCAGTGGTAGCAGATATACTTGTCATTTGCTGATACTAAACTTTCTCCATTGACTTATTGGTTTTTATTCAGTGTTTAGGTTTATAGCCTTTAAGTTAAAGAAATGTCCTCCAACTTCCAGGTTTCTGAGAGCTTATGTATAGAGAATGACTTATTTGCATTATTTGACATAATTACAGGATTTTTCTTACAGGATTTTTTTTAGGTCATTAGCAATGAAGTAAATTACGATCGTTTTTTGTTTTGTTTTGTTTTGATTTGATAATGGTGCCAGGAATTAAAGCCAGGACTTAGCTCATGCTAAACCCAAGTTCTATCCTAAGCATCACTCCCAGAAACATGGTTGCCTTTTCTGATGCTGGATTCTACTTACCTTCATGAAATAAGCCCTTGGTTATATATATATATGGTTTTATCGAGACATGGTTTCTCTCTCTCTCTCTCTCTCTCTCTCTCTCTCTCTCTCTCTCTCTCTCTCTCTCTCTCTCTCTCTCTCTGTGTGTGTGTGTGTGTATATATATATATATATATATATATATATATATATGGTTTTATCGCGACATGGTTTCTCTGTGTAGCTTTGGTGCCTTTTCTGGAACTCACTCTGTAGACCAGGCTGGCCTCGAACTCACAGAGATCTGCCTGCCTCTGCCTCCCGAGTGCTGAAATTAAAGGCGTGCAGCACCACCACCCGGTTCATATATTGTTTTATTATGCTATTCTAACAGCTATTTCAATTACCTTATGTTTGATTTTATATGATTGCATCTACAGTCATAAGTGAACTAGGTGTATCACTGTTTGCCCATGTTGTTTCTATATCATTCTAGAATCAGTTTTTCAAGTCTAGCTCCCATGAGCTGGTGAGCCTTTGCTCTCCTCTCCTTTTCCAGAACAGCCCCATGACACAGCTTCAGTGTGATTCTCTTGGAGAGGTACTGAGGCGTGCTCTTGGGACAAGGAGATATCAACTGTAACTTCAATTTCTGTAGCACTTCAAGTTCTGTCTTTCTGCTTTATCTGGCCTCTGTTCCATCTGATCCTCTTGTTTGTAAACACTCCTTCTGTCTATTACAACACCCAGTCTTTGTCTTTGAAGATCCCTGCTATAGTTTAAGGCAAAACTTTAAAATGTCTACTTTTTAATGAAGTTCCAAACCCCATAACTCACAGTACCATTAGACTCCTTCCACTATCCCCGGTAGCTCTCTGTGCATCTTGTATTTTCATTTCATCTCTGTCAGGATTATATCCATGTATCACCTCTACTTTTGCCCAATACAAATATTCTCTGCGCATTGGATAAGCATTCCTTTTTATCAACCAAATCCAACCCCACCCCATCTATTCATTCATCAATATCCTCATTTGTATGGGCACTGGGGTCTTTCATCCCAACTTTAGTCCCTAAATATGTCTTCAGTAAATATGTATTAGGGGGTGGTAACGTTACCAGGTCTGAGAAATGGAAAGGCCCACCACTTTCAAAGTAAGCGATGAGGTTTCTAAGGAGGTCCTGCTTGTTACATGCTTATCCCTGTTACCAGTACAGCTTGCCTTTTCCCAGAGAGCACTGATTGACCATACACTTTCCAAAGTCAGTACGAAGCATTCCTGTCTGTTTAAAAGGGGAAAAAGTTGGACGACTTACAAATTATGGTCCTTTCATCTTTCATGCACATTTCTAAGATTCTTCTCTTTACCATAGGCAATGTTGAGACTACAGAGATTTAAAACAAACAAATAAACAAAAACTGTCAATTCCCCAACACCCAAAACAGGTCACTCCAAGTTTAGTGGGGAAAAAACAAGAAAGCTCCTTAGCTGGAACTTACAACTGGTGAGAGATGGGAAAGGAAGAGAAAGTTCCAGAGGCTAGGGTGGGGCTCTATGGGAAAGTCCATTTGGTGTCTAGTTTATCACGCTCATCCACATGTGATCATACGAGCTGCCCGGAAAGAAGTAAAACTTGATCTGTAGAATGGTGCTGCCAGCACACGACAGCTGTGGGCACCGTGAAAGCTCTGTGGTACCCTGAGGCTGGATCTCTTCATCTCTAAGGGGGACTGACCATGCAAGCTTTCTGTGGTTGTTAATGAGATGATGTATGGAGTGGGCTGACGTTCTAGGAACCACTGTCCCTCTGTGGCTGGTCCCATGCACTCTTTGCTTCCCATTGCAGGTGGTAACACCAGATGGGCGTGGGAAGAACCGAGCTAAGTGGGGCCTGCTGAAGAATATCCAGTCTGCCCTCCAGAAGCGCTTCTGAGCCTTTGAACACCCCTCAGAACTGCACTGCTCATAGACATATCTTTATGTATATGTATGTATTTTTCTCACCACATTCTTCAAAGAGGTTGTAGATGAATGTTTCCAGTACCTCTGGGTTTTCCAAAAGGAGTCTCCTAAAAGCCAATAAAAGGAAATGTCTGACATCATAACCTCCTGTGATTGGTTCATTATGATAAAACTAAGAGAAAAAGCAGCAAGTCTCCAGGACTCAGATCCAACCCTGGGCTCAGAATTCCACAGTGGCATGTACCTGGGTGGTAAGGAGGGTTCTGTCTAGAAGTGGGGACCCCTGGGTGTTCATTCTAGTGATGGCCTAAATTATCTATGGGTGCCTGAGCCAGTCAGTGATTGATGAGAAATGCTTTTCCTCAACATGTAATCTATCTCAATATGAAGCAGCCAACACTGTGAGCGTGCTCTTCCTAATTATCAAGCCTGTGTCTTCCCACAGCTTTTGCCCAGCGTCTGCAGTCTGCCTCTGGCCCAGAAAAAAAGGGCTAGGCCTTCCTCTTCTCACTCCTCTGTATCCCAGAGCAAAGCAGAAACAGCAGGATTCCTGGTACACATTACAAGAATGGATGCCCCAGGGAGCTTTGTTATGATCCCATCCCTGTAGATGATGGCTCGAATCCACTGTCAAATTTGGTATTATCATATAATCATTTCTTTGAAAAGCTTCAGAATCATCATTAGCACAGGAAGCAAATTAAATGACATGCCAGCAGGGATTCTACCACTGATAAACTAAAATGAAATTAAACTTTAAAAAATCAACTGTGTGAATATCACATTATAATGATCACACCTACTCACAGCACCAACAAGGACTAGGCTGGAATTAAAGAATCCATACATCCAGATGCTACCTCTCCAGAGACCACGTAGACTTGCCTGTGGGGGGCTAAAGAAGCTGAGGTCTCTGAGAAGCCACCAAAGCAGGAGCTGAGTCTTCCAAAGGCAAGCTGAGTTTCTAAACAATGCCGACACTCTTGTCCATCCCTTCTTTGGTTCTTGAGGCTATAATCCACATGGAAATCCCCCTCCGAGGACCATGCTTGAAGTACAAACAATGTATGTGTTTTAGTACTGTGTAAGTATCCTAAATACAATCAAGACATACTTCAATACACATTTACACACACACACACACACACACACGTATACTGCCATGTCAAGCCAGTTTCTCCACATAGTTACACATTGCACCATCTTTACAGGAGCCCCTTTCTTTACAGGAAGTGCTGTGGCTCGGGAAGGGATGGTAGCAGAGAACACCTGAAAACATCTCTGTGTGGCAGAGCAGTTGCTAGTTAAGTTTTCTTGCTTCTTCCATTCCGTAAATACCCCTTCAAACTCACCCTCTCCCTTAGCACATCTGTAACGGTGGGGGGATGACTATGGGAACGTGGCGCTAAATTAAACAGACCCAGTGCCCACCCTGCCGGTCTTCTTACGGGCGGGACTAATCAAGTGAGGAAGGGTGCAGGCACACAGCTGATTAGAAATGACTGGAAGCCCTGGAAAAGAAAGAGGCAGGACCTGGGAAGTGTGAACTCTGGACAGGGTGTCTCCTTGAAAAACCTGAAGCTACTTCCTCAAGAGTAAGAAGGGACCAGCCAGGTGTGAGCAGAGGAGAAAAGTGTCCCACACAAAATGGCAGTGGGCGTCAAGGCCTTGAAGCAGCAAGTGTGCTGGGAAAATGGGCAGAGCAGGGAGGCTGGGGTCCGGAAAGCAAGGGAAGAGTGGGCCAGGAAAGGGGCCTCTGCGGGGCCTAAGAGCATCCAGGGTGTGAGCGCCTCTGAAGCCACAAGAACAGGTGTAAAACAAGGCGCCATTCTGCCCCGTTTACGGCGTGTTAGTGAAATGGACGGGGGGGGGGGGGGGGGGGGGGGGGGGGGGAGGCTGAGGGACGACAGGAGGGCTGTCTGCAGTTGCCCGGTCTGGGGAGGGATTCCAGGGGGAACAGCCGTCTTCCTGATCAGTGGGGTGCACAAGTGGGCAGGAGTGACGTAAGCACTAGTGGATTGGCACATCCAGCTGGAAAATTGTGCTTTAGGCAATTAAAGTATGATGTAAATGCTTGAGGGACAGCCAAGGAGAACACAACAGACGTCGCTGGGTATGCGTTCGTCAACTGAGGCATGACAGCAGCATCCACTCCCCCTACCACCACCCCAGTTATTTTAACAGAGAACTGAATGGGGGGAATTGGTTCAACGGGCACTGAAGGACAGAGTCCAGAAGGGGACATTGGGAAAACAGTGGCAGTCCTCACTGACAACTCTGAGGGTCTGGTGCTGTGGGATGTTCTGTATGGCAAATGTGTTGCTCTGATTGGTCAATAAATAAAACACTGATTGGCCAGTGGCTAGGCAGGAAGTATAGGCGGGACTAACAGAGAGGAGAAAAGAAAAAACAGGAAGGCAGAAGGAGTCACTGCCAGCCACCGCCAGACAAGCAGAATGTGAAGATGCCAGTAAGCCATGAGCTGCATGGCAGGGGATAGATTTATGGAAATGGATTAATTTAAGATATAATAACAGTTAGCAAGAAGCCTGCCACAGCCATACAGTTTGTAAGCAATATAAGTCTCTGTGTTTACTTGGTTGAGTCTGAGCAGCTGTGGGACTGGCGGGTGACAGAGATTTGTCCTGACTGTGAGCCAGGCAGGAAATCTCTAGCTACAGTCTGGAGATGAATGGAGAGATTATCAGGGTCTTCAAACTCTGACTCAGCTTTCTGAGGACGGGTTATGTACAGCTGGTTACAGGTATGTCTTAGGGGCTTCCACAGGGCTTGACGCCAGTCACTGAGGGACAAACAGAAAGTTGACATCAGAAGCCACATCTTCACCCACCATTACCTCCTGCCCTGATATCATGGGGGCGGGGGGAGTGAGCAAACAGAAAGAACTTCTTTCTCTCTCTTACAGGCATTTTTGTCCCCTATAGAAGGCCCTGGAAATGTTGTCTGGCAAAGGAAAAACATCGCCTGTCTGGGGGCAGCCTCAGTGTCCCCAGATGGTACACAAAGGTCACTTCGGGGCCAAGAATCAACAGCTTAAAAACTGCCATTAGGCAAGTCTAGAGCTGGACCTGGGGGCTGTGAACACTAACTCGGGGGATACGGCTGTGTTCTAGAATACCAGTGACACATGAGTGTTCAGGCTGTAGCTAGGCTCTGCAGGGTGCACCAGAAACCCTGCAAAGCTACTTCGTATCTTCAGGTTGCTTCTAAACCACAAAACAATAGCCAAGCTGAAAAGCTGTGCTCTGACCTGGCTTTGCCTCGGTCTCAAATCCAGATGAGTTTCACAGTCACAGAGTCTTTATGCAGAGGTCCAGGCCCTGATCAGGTTCTGAAAACCCCAATAGGATTATAGGGAAATGTTGCTATCATTTAGACTACCACCATCATCTACAGAGCTACAATCTCAGACTCCACTCAGCATGAGCCTAGCTGACAGTATGGGAAGGGCCTAAGTTTAATCTAGGAGAAAAGAGAGAGCCCGGTGGCCCAGCAGGGGCACACGCACAAGCAAGAAGGTGCTGTGATAAGAACCCTATGGCCCCTGAAAAATCCCAGTTCTGTCAAACACACGGATTCCTGGGAAAGCAATCTTCAGGACCAGTCCCTCTTCCCCACGGGAGATACATTCTGGGAGTCCTGTGAGCACCTGTACTCACGCAGATACACAGACACGATCTTGTACACACATGCCAGCACGCTCACCTGCAGTCCCTGAGTCACTCTGATACCCACCAATGCAGAAGGAAGGTAGTTAAAGCTGCAGGCTGGTGTGGTGAACACAGAGCGATAGGATCTCCCTGTCCTCCCTTCCAAGTGGTTCATGAGGCTGTTTTGGCTTCTTTGCCAGTGAACACCCAGAAGCTGGGTTATGTAGATGTTCTGGGCAAATAATTAACCAACTCTAAAGGAAGATATATTTTTGGAGAGATGCCCAAAGGGCACCTGTTTGCCAACCCTGCCTTAGAAACTGGAGTTGAAGGAGTTGACAAAATAGGTTCAAAGCAGAGTTGAGCTGCTGTGGGTCTGCATGGCTTCACCAGGAACTACAATTTCTAAATTTTTTTTTCATGAATAAAAAGAAATCAGTTAGCTCAGAAATAATGCTTTCTCTATAAAACTGTGGCTGTTTGGAGGCTTTTTTCTTTGATTTTTTTTTTTCTTCCAAGAATGCCATAATAAAGGGAGTCTTTCATCTCAATAAAGCCAGACACAGGAAGGTTCTCGCTAAGCACTAAAACAGACAACAAATCCACTCAATAAAAACGAACCCATAAGAGCATCAGCCTGGCCCAAAGTGGGCCTGGCCCTCCCACCCCATGGGCCAACATTCGGGAAACGGTAAGGAGCACTAAGGCTCACTCTGGTGGGCTTCGCAGGGCCAGCCAGTTCAAGCATCACAGAAGGAGTAGAACATTCTTAGGGTCACAAAAATAAGGGAGTTAGAGGAGCAGAGAGAGGGTGGGTTTATGAGGGAGGGGAGTAGACCAGAGAGGAGTGGAAGACTCATATGTCAGATACATGAATGAGATATGAGGATGCTGGAGGCCAGAGCGCGGGGGTCCATGAAAAGAGTTATGAGTTTATCCTGTGATTGATGAGGATCGGAGAGCGGGTGCGGAGCTGGAAATGAGTAACAGAAGTAAAAAGTAGAAACTGGTATTTAACTGTGTTCCAGGCACGGTACCAAGCATTTTACACATGATGGCTCCTTTAATGCTGCTCATGGCTAGCCTATGATGTGGGCACTGTTGGCTCTGTTTTACTAGTGAGGACACGCAAGCACCGGGAGGCCGCACGGCGTGAAAGTGGCACGGAGATGTCGAGGGAAGAGGACAGCCACGGCCCTGGAGCCTGTGATGGTGAAGGTCCCACGTCATCTTCGTCTCACAGCCTTGACTAGGAAGCTCACAGAACATCCAGAATGAAAGTGAAGACCCAAAGCAACTCAGGTGAGAGGCGGAAGGGTTGCTGCTCTGTTCTGGTCCTGCATCAGGACCAACCCACAATCAAGTCCTCCTTTGTGGCTTAGGCGGGTTCCAGCAGGGGTTCTGATAATTGCAAACTGTTGCCCCTTCTCCCCTTATTATCACATGAGGACTGGCTAATCAGCTAAAGGTTTAGATTTCTCAGAGCAATGTGTGCTAGGTTTAAATGTGCTAGTACTGCACAGGTGCTCAGGACACCGAGTTGAGGAAAACATTCTCACTCTCAGGAATAGACCAGATCAACTCCTCAACCCCAATGCTACCCTGCCAGCATGCTGCGGCCCTTTCTGCATGCTGTGGCCCTTTCTGCATGCTGTGGCCCTTTCTGCATGCAGCGGCCCTTTCTACATGCTGCGGCCCTTTCTGCATGCAGCGGCCCTTTCTGCATGCAGCGGCCTTTTCTGCATGCTGTGGCCCTTTCTGCATGCTGTGGCCCTTTCTGCATGCTTTCTGATCATCGCAGACAGACCTTTTCTCTCCCTCTCCCCCTTCAGTGTTGTCTCATGTCAGTCATGGGCTTAGGTGTCCATTGCTGACGAGAAGAGTAACCACGTGTCCTGAGCCAGGCACTCAGTGCCTTT
The DNA here is from genome assembly GCF_049852395.1 of Peromyscus maniculatus bairdii. NCBI lineage: Eukaryota > Metazoa > Chordata > Mammalia > Rodentia > Cricetidae > Peromyscus > Peromyscus maniculatus. Next base: position 94,923,355 of record NC_134858.1, on the reverse strand, counting down.
GACTAGTGTTTATTTCCCAGCTCAAAACAAGCCCCAGGTCTGCTGAGGGCAAACACAAATGGTTATGGTTTACAGAGAGGCGAGTGTCTACTTCTCTTGAGACAATATGCTGAAGGAAAGGCAAGAAGACCACACTTGCGATGGGAGACCTCACCTCAGTGCCTAGTGGGTTGGCCTCACCTACAGAAGCATGCTCTTCTTTCCCAGCTCTCCAGTAGCATCCTGGATGGCAAGAGGGGTGCCTGGTGCATGTGTGGGATTCCCGGAAGGGTACCTTATTTGACGGTCATTTGAAAAACAGCAAAGTCAAGTGTGCCCTCCTCAGTCCTTCTCTGCCACTCCCTGAGGGATCCTGTCGTAATTCTTTCACTTTCTTGGCCTTGGCTGTAACTGCAAAAGAAGACAGGAAAACCCATGGGGAAGGAGTCTCACAGATCTTGCAGACACAGGATGAGAACAAGCCCCATCTCGAGCATGGCTCCTAATGCAGCGCTCACTAATGAGACGGTGGCAATGTATGCAATGTCACCATCCCCACTGTTTCCATGTGGCCGCCTCTGCTGAGGCAGAGGCAAGAGTGCAGAACCACTGAAGATTCCTGAATTAGTGAGACTGGGAAAATGGCAGACCCCAGAGAAATTCACAAACACAAGTGATTTTGTGCAGGAGTGCGGTGAGGAAGCCCTAAAACTGGGCATAGTAGCTCACACCTGTGATCTCAGCACTCAGGAGTCTGAGGCAGGAGGATCAAAAGAGTTCAAAGCCAGCCTGAGTTACATAGTGAGCTCTAGGCCAATTTTGGCTATATAGCAAAACCATATCTCAAAAAAACAAAGAACAAATGAAAAAGGAAAAAAATAATAATAACAAAAGGCCTGCATTAGAACATGCCTGCTACTAGCTTGATTCTGCTCTAAGACCATCATGAAAAGGTCCCTTTGTGCTTTTTCCCAGGGCATCTTGGTAGGCTCGTCACCGTCTCCACCATAAATGACTTCCAGAGGTCTCTTGGCCTTAAAGGATCAACATTGGGCCCAAGAGCAACCCAAGCACTCCAAGAGCTCAGGCATGCTAGGAGTCTACACCTGAGCTCTGTTGTCAAGGGTAGGCGCCACCCCGGTGTCAACAAATACAAAACACAAAGAGCTGCTAAAAGCACAAGCTCCTGCCTGTGGGGATAATGGAATATGTTGACATTTAAGGAGCCCCTCAAATGTGGCAGGGTCAGAAATCCCTGCTGTGGTCCAGCCGCCCTCTCCCTGGCCTCTGCCCAGAGTGGGCATCCATGACGGAGGGTTGCCTAGGCAATGCCTGAGCAGTGTGCCTCTAGTCACAACTGATGTAATTAAAATGGAAACCTTGAGAGCATGCTTCAAAGAGAAGCAAATCATGCCACATCCAAGGGCCCTTTTTCTTAATGCCTGCAAATAAATCCCATCTCCACATTCTTGGGTCCCTCTGCTCACAGCTACTTGGCCTATTTCCTATGCTTTCCCAACTCTCAGACACAAAGAGTCTGTTGGTTTCCTTGTTTAGGTTTCTTTTTCCTTTTATCTTGCTCTTTCCAAGCACACGCCCACACATGTGCATGCATGCATACGAGTGTTCGTGCATGTGCATGCGTGTGTGTGTGTGTGTGTGTGTGTGTGTGTGTGTGTCCACTTAAAAAAAATCTTTGCCTATTTTTCAAATATGGGGAGCCTGTTTTAATTTTCCTCCACACCAGCAAGCAATCAAAATGGCCTGTTTACAGCACTTTTGATGGACTTGGCTTCAGGTAATGGAAACATGAACACCTACATCAATAACAGCAAGCTGTTGCATGACCTCCTCCTGAAGCCTCTCCAGCACCTGTGGACAGTCTTGCTCTAGGCAGCCTCCTCCAGTCCCAAGCCAGTGCTTCTTCTCTACTCTCGGATCCCATGTTTAAGCTTCCAGAAGCTTCTTTCTTGAGAAATAGGGAACATGTTTTCTCCTTTCATTCATTTGTAAATAATCACCTGAGTAACTGCGATTCAAAATAATTCCACCAGGGGGTGGTACATGGTTACCTCAATGTGTGAAGGGACTGGTTTCTGGGTCCATCCATCCCCCTCCTGGCCTATGCCACCCTCCCTGACACCAAGATATGCAGGTGTTCAGGTCCCTTACATAAATTGTGCATTTACACATAACCTGCTTACATCTTCTCATTTATATCAGTTCATCTCTTGATTACATATAATACCTAACACAGTGTAAATGCTATGTAAATAGGTGTTATGTAGGGAATCACAACAATAAAAAAAATCTACGCCTGTTCAGTACCAGTGCACTTTGATTTAATATTTTTAGATCAGAAATATTTAAATCAGGACCCATGGTTGGTTGAATCTCTGGATGAAGAGCCTGTGGGTGCAGAGAGCCAGCTGCACATGCGTAATGTCAGCGCCAAACACCAGCATCTGTTCCTTCAGCCCCTGCAGGGAGAGATTACGAGCAAATCTTATCCTGTATCTTTGTGCTTTTCTTCTAGTTTCAAAGGAGAATATATTTATTCAATAATCAGAAAAGAAATGTGTCGGGAATGTTTTTAAGTTCTTATAATAGGAAAGCAAACAGGAGAGATAGCAAAAAATGGATGCTTGGCTACTGCCTATTACAACCAGTGAATACACCGCTATTCTGTTCCATGGTGTACATGACATTTTCAGGAGCCCTTGATACAATCACAGCCTGAAGTCTGCCCAGTCCATTAAATGGCTGCTGATTGGATGGCTGTCCCCACTGTGGCCACACTCTGTGTACTAGGTGGACTCAAGGGATAGGCTTCACCTGCTGTGGCTGCCAAGCCTACACTTCAGATTACTGTGCTCTCTTCTGGCCTTGAGACAGCCTTTCAGTCTCTCACTGTCCATCAGTGTGTGCACAGCAAACTTTAGAGACAGGATAGGAAGGAAGGGGGCAACCATGGTATTTTTCCTCACTATATCCTCTCAAGTCTAAATCAGATTGACCACTAGGGCTTCCAACTTTTACATCAGAACTGCCAGTCTGTAAAGGTGACAAAGAATAATGTCTCCTACAACAGCAGCTGTAAAGAAAAGTTATATAAAAGTATTATGTTGAGCTTTCTTCCCATTAAAAAAAATAAAAATTAGTACAATCTTTGTAAGAGGTAAGAGTTTATTCCTGTTTTGGCAATGTCACTTTTAAGAATATGTTCTATGAAAATAATATGTGTATAAAGATACATAGATATATCATATATTGCTTAAAACAACAACAACAACACACACACAGATACACACACACATTTCTCAATGTATACCATCCAAGGTCTTGGTTAAATAGTGATATGGCCTTACTTTAAATACCATAAAGTCATAAATAGCAATGGGAGAAGTTTATATGTGTTGGCACAGAAAGATATCTACTGTTCTACATAAAGATTAGAAAGTAGGCAGGACCTCCTCCTCCCCTGGGCTCCCTATCCTGACCCACAACTCTGGCAGAAAACTCCTACTCTACTGGAGACCCCACCCCTTCTGCCTGCTAACACTCCTTAGAGCCTGTCCAGTTATCCCCAATAGAACCTCCTCCCCTTGGCTCCATATCCCAGCCCATAACTCTAGCAGAAGACCCCTGCTCTGCTAGAGGTCAAGCTGGTACTAAGAACCCTCGAGACCAAGCCAGTACCTGCAACCTCAGAGGCCACATGGGCCACCCAAACCCCAGTGGAGACACTCTACTGGACCTGAAGACTCCCTGGTCACCAGAACCACAGGTCCCTCAGTGAGAAGACCAGAGAGGAAACAGAAACTGGGGAAGAGGAGGCATCCAAAAAAGCATCCATTCAATGAAGACAAACTCAGAAATTGAAACCTAAACCCAAACCCAGATGACTAGAGGCTAGTGAAAGAACACAGTCAACCAGGCCAGAGCAATATGACATCACCAGAGCCCAGCTAACCTACTACAGCAAGTCCTGGATATTCCACCAGCAGAAGCACAAGAAAATGACCTTAAGTCCAATCTTATGAAGATGATAGAGGCCCTTGAAGAGAAAATTAATGAATCCCTTAAAGAAATCCAGGAAAACACAAACAGGTGAAGGAAATAAATAAAACTATTCAAGACCTGAAAATAGAAATAGAAGCAATAAAGAAAACTCAACTGAAGGAATCCTGGAGATGGAAAATCTATGTAAGTGAACAGGAACTATACAGATACAAGCATCATCAACAGAATACAAGAGATGGAAGACAGAATCTCGGGCACAAAATATATAATAGAAGAAATTGATGCATCTGCTGTGGAATAATCCTCTTGTACACTGTAAAGATTTGTCAGCCAAATTGGTTTAATAAAACACTGATTGGCCAGTAGCTGGGCAGGAAATTAGACAGGAAAAGCCAAACTGAGAATCATGGGAAGGAGGAGGGTGGAATCAAGGAGTTACCAGTCAATCACAGAGGAAGCAAGATGAGAATGTCTGTTTAAGAAAAGGAACCAATACACATGGCTAAACATAGATAAGAATTATGGGTTAATTTAAGTGTAAGAGCTAGTTAGCAATAAGTCTGAGCAACCAGCTGAACATTTATAAGTAATATTAAGCCTCAAAAACATCCACCTACATGCATCAGTCAAAGAAAATGTTAAATCTAAAGAGTTCCTGACAAAACACCCAGGAAATCTGGGGCACCACGAAAAGGCCAAACTTAAGAATAATAAGGATAGAAGAAGAAGATTCCCAGCTCAAAGATCCAGAAAATATTTTCAACAAAATCATAAAAGAAATTTTTCCTAACCTAAAAAGGACATACCTAGAAAGGTACAAGAAGCTTACAGAACATCAAATAGATTAGACCTGAAAAGAAAGTCCCCATACCACATAATAATCAAAACATGAAACATACAAACCAAAAAGAATATTAAAAGCTGCAAGAGGAAAAGACCAAATTAACATATAAAGGCAGATATATTAGAATTACAGCTGACTTCTCAATGAAGACTCTATAATCCAAAAGAGCCTGGACAGATGTCTTGCAGACTCTAAGAGACCACAAATGCCAGCTCAGCAAATCACCATAGGTGGAGAAAACAAGATATTCCATGACAAAGTCAAATTTGAACAATATCTATCCACAAATACAGCCCTACAGAAGGTGCTAGAAGGAAAAATTCCAGCCTAAGGAGGTTAACTACACCCAAGAAAACATAGGAAATGAATAATTTCACACCAGCAAAAACAAAAGCAAGGAAATACACACATTCATTCTCTCTCTCTCTCTCTCTCTCTCTCTCTCTCTCTCTCTCTCTCTCTCTCACACACACACACACACACACACACACACACACACACAAACACACACACTAACAATGACAAAATAACAGTAATTAACCATCATTAGTCATTAATATCTCTCAATATCCATGGACTCAATTAAGACACAGGCTAACAGAATGGATGTGAAAACAGGATCCATCCTTCTGCTGCATACAAGAAACACACCTCAACATCAAAGATAGGAATTGCTTGAGAACAAAGGGTTGGAAAAAGATTTTCCAAGCAAATGGACTCAAGAAGCAAGCTGGTGTAGCCATTCTAATATCTAACAAAATAGACTTCCAACCAAAACCAAAATTAAGCAAAAAATATGGGGAAGGACACTTTATATTCATTAAAGGAAAAATCCACAAAGATGATATTTCAATTCTGAACATCTATGCACAAATGTTGGGGCATTCACATTTGTAAAAGAAACATTACTAAAGCTTAAATCACACATCAAACCCCACACATTAGTAGTGAGAGACTTCAACACCCCACTCTCATCAATAGACAGATTATCAAGACAGAAACTAAACAGAAAAATAATTGAACAAACAGATGTTATGAATCAAATAGACCTAACAAATATCTTCAGAATATTTCACAAAAATACAAAAGAATGAATTTTTTTCAGCACCTCATGGAACATTCTCCAAAATTGACCACATTTTTTGGTCAGAAAGCAAATCTAAACAGGCACAAGGAATTTGAAAAAAAAATAGAAATAAAAAAAAAAAACAAAAACGCTGTATCTTATCAGACCACCACAGATTAAAGTTGGATTTAAACAACAGAAACAACAGAAAGTCTACAAACTCATGGAAACTGAACAACTCTCTATTGAATGATACTGAGTCAAGGAAGAAATAAGAAATTAAAGACTTCCTAGAATTCAATGATAATGAATGCACAAATACCCAAACTTATGGGACACAATGAAAGCAGTGATAAGAGGAAAGTTTGTAGTACTAAGTGTCTCATAAAGAAATTAGAAAGATCTCATACTATTGATGTAATAGCACACCTAGAGCTCTAGAACAAAAAGAATCAGACTCACCCAAGAGGAGTAGACACCAGTAAATAACCAAACTAAGGCCTAAATTAATAAAACAGAAACACAGAGAATACTACAAAAAAATCAATGAAACAAAGAGTTGGTTCTGGCCGGGCGGTGGTGGCGCACGCCTTTAATCCCAGCACTCGGGAGGCAGAGGCAGGCGGATCTCTGTGAGTTCGAGGCCAGCCTGGGCTACCAAGTGAGTTCCAGGAAAGGCGCAAAGCTACACAAGAGAAACCCTGTCTCGAAAAACCAAAAAAAAAAAAAAAAAAAAAAAAAAAGAGTTGGTTCTTTGAGAAAATCAACAAGATAGACAAACTCTTGCCCAAACTAACTAAAAGGAAGAGAGAGAATATCCAAATCAACAAAATCAGAAACAAAAAGGGGGAAAGACATTGAGGAAATACACAGAATCATTAGGTCATCATACTTCAACCTGTACTCCACAAAATTGGAAAATCTAAAAGAAATGGACAAATTTTTTAATATATACCATTTACCAAAGTTAAATCAAGATCAGATAAGCAATTTAAATAGACCTATAACCCCTAATGAAATAGAAGAAGTCATTAAAATCTCCCTACCAAAAAAAAGTCCAGGGCCAGGCAGTTTCAGCACAGAATTCTATAAAACATTCAAAGATGAGCAAATACCAATATTTTTCAAATTATTCCACAAAATAAAAACAAAGGAACACTGCCGAACTCATTTTATGAGGCCACAGTCACTCTAATACCCAAACCATACAGACTCAACAAAGAAAGAGAATTACACACCAATTTCCCTCATCAAAATTGATGCAAAAATACTCAATAAAATACTCAGAAACCAAATCCGAGATCACATCGTGATCAAGTAGGCCATATCCCAGAGATGCAGGGATGGTTCAAAATATAAAAATTTGTCAATATAATCCACCATATAAACAAAGTGACGGGAAAAAAAATCACAAGATCATTTCACTAGATTTCACAAGATCATTTCACTGAAAAGGCATTTGACAAAATCCACCACCACTCCCTGTGGGAGTTAGAAGGAAAATGCCCCCCAAAGGGAGTGGCACTATTAGGAGGTATGGCCTTATTAGAGTAGGTGTGATCTTGTTGGAGGAAATGTGTCACTGCAGAGGTAGGTTTTGAGGTCTCATATATGCTCAAGATACTGCCCAGTGTCATAGACTACTTACCATTGCCTGTAAGAGATATAAGGACTCTCAGCTACTTCTCCAGCACCGTGTCTACCTGTATGCCACCATGTCCCACCATGATGATAATGAACTGAACCTCTGCACTGTAAGCTGCCACCACAATTAAATGTTTTCCTTTCTAAGAGTTGCCATGGTCATGGTGTCTCTTCACAACAATAGATACCCTAAGACAGAAGTTGGTACCAGACATGGGGTATTGCTGTGATAGGCCAGACCATGTTTTTTTGTTTGGAGGAAATTGGATTTTGGGAGTTTGGGTTACAAAAGCAGTGGAATGCTTTCAGCACCGCCTAATGGGCAATACTAGTAGGAGCATGGAAGACAGTGGGGCTGAGTGGGGTTTGAACTGTGGGTACCTGGATCAAGATATTTCAGAGGAGAAGAACGTTAGTATGTGGCCTAGAGACAAGTCTTGTGATATTTTGGTAAAGACTGTGGCTGCTTTTTGCCTTCGTCTAAAAAGTCTGCCTGAAACTAAAGTGAAGAGTTTTTTAATTAGTTCCGTTGGCAGAGAAAAATCTCAAAACTGCCTAGTATAGACTCTGTCATGTGGTTATTAGTGTTAACTCTGATGAAGATTTATCATGAAAAGGAGCAGGCTGAGCAAATAAAAATACAGATTGTACAAACTGAAAAAAGGGACACCAGGAAGTAAAATAGAGCTAAACCCTATATTCAAGGAGATAAACAGATTGAGAAATGGAATAAAGGGAGTGGTGACCTCAGGGAAAGATCCTACCCATTTAAGTTTCCAACTTGTAGAAAGAAACTAAAGAAAATCTTAGAGCCAGGTGTGGTGGGGCACACCTTTTATCTCAGCACTCAAAAGTCAGAGGCTGGCAGATCCCTGAGTTCGAGGCCAGCCTGTTCTACAGATCAAGTTCCAGAACAGCCAAGCTTAGGCAGTGAACAAAACCATGGAAAATAGACAGTTGGTGAAGATGTAATCAAACGGGGCCACGTTCCAGCCCTAACAAGCAGCAGAACTTGGCAGCTTTGGTTTGGTTCTGGCATCTGAGTCAAGGATAGAAGAAAGGGGTTATGGAATTTGCCTCTGTACCTAAGGAAAATCACTGAGGCCAGGTATGTATCAGGGGTGTCCCCAAATTTAGGCCTAGAGAGGCCATTTGTGAAGCTGTGGAGGTGAAGCGTGGATTGCCTTGGAGACCCCATGATGTTGGAGATGTCAGAGCCATGGGATACCTGCAGAGGAAAGCTGCTGACAGGAAGTGGAACCAGCCCAAGAGAAAGAAGTGTGCTGCAGTCAGCAAACCTGAAAGGAGTTGGAGAGCTGGAGTGTTTTGACATCAGACATGGAGATGCAGAATTTGGAGTTTTCCTCAGCCGGTTTTTGATCTTGCTTTGGTCCAGTATTTATTCTCTGTGCTCCCTTGCCTACATTTTGAAATGGTAATGTAACATATAATGGTCCTGTGTCATTATATGTTAGGGATCTGCTTTTTTATTTTGATTTTATAGGGGATGACAGTTAAAAAAATTACATGAATTTCAGAAGAGACTTTTTTTTTTTTTTGAGACAGGGTTTCTCCATGTAGTTTGGTACCTGTCCTAGATTTCACTCTGTAGACCAAGCTGGCCTCTGAACTCACAGAGATCCACCTGGCTCTGCCTCTTGAGTGCTGGGATTAAAGTCCTGCCACTGCCGCCTGTCAACTTTCAGCTTTATAGTTTAAAGTAAGTTTGAGATGCTATAGAGCATGGAGACTTTAGAAGTTGGACTGAGTGCATTTCTGCATTATGATATGGCTTCAAGCCTTTGTGGGCCAGGGAGTAGAATGCAGTGGTTTGATGGAAAATGGTCCCTAAAAGGAGTGGCACTATTAGGATGTGTGGCCTTGTTGGAGTAGGTGTGGTCATGTTGGAGGAAGTGTGTCACTGAAGGCTTTGAGGTCTCATATATGCTCAAGATACCTCCCAGTGTCTCAGACCACTTCCTGTTACCTACAAGATATAGGTACTCTCAGCTGCTTCTCTAGCACCATATCTGCCTGCACACCACATGTCCCACCATGATGATAAATGTAGCTGGAAGTTTCTCGGTCCTGCCTGGCCCCATGGTCCTGCAGCCACTTCTAAAATAATCATTCAGAGGCTTATATTAATTACAAACTGTATGGTCTATGGCTTCAGCTTCTTGCTAGCTAGCTCTTTCATCTTAAATAAACCCATTCCTATTCATCTATATGTTGCCACGTGACCATAGCATTACCAGGCTGCTGGCATGTTGTTGCTCCTTGGGCGATGAGTTTGTGTCTCTTCTGACTCTGCCCTTCTTCTCTCTGTATATCTGCTTGGATTTCATGTCTGACTGCAAGCTTTCTTGCCACATAGGCCAAAACAACTTTATTTATTATCCAATGGGAACCGCACATATTCACAGCATACAGAAAGACATCCCACAGCAGATAAAGGACTGAACCTCTGAACTGTGAGACACCACAGTTAAATGTTTTCCTTTGCTGGGCAGTGGCGGCGCATGCCTTTAATCCCAGCACTTGGAAGGCAGAGGCAAATGGATCTCTGTGAATTCAAGGCAAGCCTGGGCTACAGAGTGAGTTCCAAGAAAGACACCAAAGCTACACATAGAAACCCTGTCTCAAAAAAAGAAATGTTTTCCTTTATAAGAGTTGTTGTACTCATGGTGTCTCATCACAGCAATAGAAACCCTAACTAGAATAAACTGTTCATGATAAAAGCCTTGGAGATATCAGGGATAAAAGGGACATACTTAAACATAATAAAAGCAATATACAGCAAGCTGATAGCCAACATCTAATTAAATGGAGAGAAACTGAAAGCAATTCCACTAAAATCAGGGACAAGAAAAAGGTGTCTACTCTCCCCATATCTATTCAATGTAGTACTTGAAATTTTAGCTAGAGCAATAATGAAGGAGAGCAAATGGGGATACAAATTAGAAAGGAAGAAGTCAAAACATCACTATTAGCAGATGATATGGTAGTATACATAAGCAACCAAAAAATTCTACCAAGGAACTCCTACAGCTGATAAATACCTTCAAGGAAGTGGCTGGATACAAGATTAACTAAAAAAAAAAAATCAGTAGCTCTTCTATATACAAATGGTAAAAGAGCTGAGATAGAAATCATGGAAACAACACCCTTCACAACAGCCACAAACAATATGAAATATCTTGGAGTAACTAATCAAGTAAGTAAAAGACCTGTATGATAAGACTTCAAGTTTCTGAAGAAAGAAATTGAAGACGACATGAGAAGATGGAAAGATCTCCCTTGTTTGTGGATTGGCAGAATTAACATAGTAAAAATGGCCATCTTATCAAAAGCAATCTACAGGTTCAATGAAATCCCCACCAAAATTCCAACACAATTCTTTACAGACCTTGAAAGAACAATACTCAACTTCATATGGAAAATCAAAAACCCAGGATAGCTAAAACAATCACATACAATAAAAGAACTTCCAGAAGTATCACCATACCCAATTTCAAGCCATACTACAGAGCTATAGAAATAAAAACCACAGTGTATTGGCATAAAAACAGTCAGGTGGATCAATAGAATCAAATCAAAGACCCAGAAGTAAATCCACACAGCTGTAGACACTTGGTTTTGACAAAGAAGCCAAAATTATACAACGGGGAAAAAAATATCTTCAACAAACAGTGCTGGTCTAAGTGGATGTCAGCATGTAGAAGAATGCAAATAGATCAATGTCTATCGGAATGAACAAAACTCAAGTCCAAGTGGATCAAAGACCTCAACATAAAGCCAGATACACTAAACCTGATAGAAGAAGAAGTGGGGAATAGCCTTGAATGCACTGGCACAGGACACAACTTCCTAAACATAATACCAATCTTGGAGGCACTAAGATCAACAATCAATAAATGGGACCTCACAAAACTGGAAAGCTTCTGTAAGGAAAAGGACACTATCCAAAGGACAAAATGGCAGCCTACAAAATGGAAAAGGATCTTCACCAACTCCACATCCATGAGAGGGCTGAACTCCAAAAATATATAAAGAACTCAAGAAACCAGACATCAACAAACCAAATAATCCAACTTAAAAGTGCATATTTAAACATAGAATTCTCAGCAGAAGAATCTCAAATGGCTGAGAAACACTTAAAGAAATGTTCAACATCCTTAGCCATCAGGTAAATGCAAATTAAAATGACTCTGATATTCCATCTTACACATGTCAGAATGGCTAAAATCAAAAAACAAGTGACAGCTTATGCTGGAGAGGATGTAGAGCTAGGGGAACATTCCTCCACTGCTGGTGGGGGTGAAAACTTGTACAGCCACTTTGAGAATCAATATGGCAGTTTCTCATAAAATTGGGAATCAATCTACCTCAAGACCCATCTATCCCACTCTTGGGCATTGTGGTAGTTTGAATGTAATTGGCCTCCATAAATTCATAAGGAGTGGCACTATTAGGAGGTGTGTCTTTGTTGGAGTGGATATGGCCTTGTTGGAGGAAGTATGTCACTGTGGGGGCAGGCTTTGAGGTTTCCTATGCTCAGTATACTGCCCAGTGTCTGAGTCCACTTCCTGTTGCCTTCTGATCAAGATGTAGCCAGCACTGTCTGTTTGCACACCACCATGCTCCTCACCATGATGATAATGGACTAAACCTCTTAACTATACGCCACCACCTCAAATGTTTTCCTTTATAAGAGCTACCAAGGTCATGGTGTCTCTTTACAGCAATAGAAACTCTAACTAAGACAAGCATATACCCAAAGGATGCTCTATCCTACCACTAAGACACCTGCTTAATAAGTTCATGGCAGCTTTATTTGTAATATCCAGAAACTGAAAACAACCTATGTATCCCTCAATCAAATAATGGATAAAGAAAATGTGATACATTTACATGATGGAGTATTACTCAGCTGTTAAAACAACGACATCATGAAATTTGCAGGCAAATGGATGGAACTAGAAAAAAAATCATCCTGAGTGAGGTAACCCAGACCCAGAAAGACAACATGGTATGTACTCACTCATAAGTGGATATTAGCTGTAAAGTAAAGGACAACCATGCTCTAATCCACAGACTCAGAGAGGCTAGGTAACAAAGAGGACTTGAGGGAGAAGGTACACATGACTATCCCTGGGAAGGAGAAATAGAATGACATCAAGGGTGGACTGGGAGTGGGTGTGAATGAGAACTGGAGGGGAATCAGGTGGGGGAGGATGGAGGGAGAGATAGACAACTGGAAGTGGGGGGGGCATTTCAGGGGTGACCAAGAAACCTAGTGCAATGGAAACTCCCAGGAATCTATGAGGGTGACCCTAGCTAAGACTCCTAGCAACAGGGATACAGAGCCTGAACTGCATCTCCTGTAACCAGGCAAGACTTTCTGTGGAGGGACTGGGACATCAACCCAGCCACAAAACTTTCAACCTACAATTTTTCCTGCCAGATGTGCTGGGGTGAAGGTGGCACAGAAATTGTGGGCATGGCCAACCAATGACTAGTCTACCTTGAGACCCATGTCACAAGAGAGAACCACTCCTGACACTTGTGGAAGGCCAGGATCCAGAGGCTAGATATCCCAGAGACCTAGGATATTACCAAACACAGGTGGCAAAAGAAAAAGTTAATGAAATGATGCCTCATGATATTCTGCTGTACTCATAGACTGAGGCTTCATCCAGCAACGGAAGGAAACAGATGCAGAGACCCACCGCAGAACAAAAGGTAGAGCTCGGGGAATCCTGGCGAAGAGGGGAAGGAAAGATTGTAGCCTCCAGAGGGGTCAAGGACATCACAAGAAAATCCATAGAATCAACTAACCAAGTCTCAAAGGAGCTCACAGAGACTGAACCAACAAGGAGCCTTCACGGGTCTGACCTTAGGCCCTCAGTATATATGTTATGGTTGTATAGCTCAGTCTTCTTGTGGAACTCCTAACAGTGGGAGCAGGGGCTGTCTCTGACTCTCTTACCTGCTTTTGGGACCCCTCTCCTCATACTGGGTTGCCTTGTCCAGGCTTAATATGAGAAGAGATGCCTAATCTCACTGCAACTTGATATGCCATGTTTGGCTGATATCCATATCCATGAGAAGCCTGTCCTTTTCTGGAGAGAAACAGAGGAGGAATTGATTGGGGAGAGTGGGCAGAGGGGAGTGGGAATGGGAGGAGAGGAAGGAGGGGAAATTGTGGCCAGGACATAAAATAAATAAATATGTAAATAAGTGAGAGAGAGAGAGAGACAGACAGACAGACAGACAGACAGAGAACAGACAGTATGGGAGGGAAATCTACTACAATCTTACCAAGCTTTTCCTTTGGCTAGGATTCTTCCCCTGGTTGGATAGAGCTCCAAAGCTGAGAAAGAAAATGCTGCATAGACACTCATTTTCAAGAGACTTTCTGGACACACGCACACAGAACCTGCTGAAATCCAGCACCCGGTTACACACAAGAAGCTGAGTCCTGGGAGCCATTCCCTGAACACAAACTAGACCCTGCCTCCTCCTTCCCTTCAAAATGGAGGCGCAGGAGTGGCCCCTCAAGATGGGAAGGGGAGAAAGGTTTGAAGAGAGAGGATGCTTGGAAGCCTCTCCTACCCCAGAATGGTGGGATTGCCCTCAACTAGTTTTCTGTTAGCAAATATTCCCTCCCCCAGCCATTTCCACAGGGGTGTTCTTTCCGCCGATGTCTTGCTATAGCCTAGTAGCAAACAAAGCACACCCACCACTGCATCCCTGGGACCTGGACATAGTCATAGGACTTGCAGAAGCTACGTGTGGTGTGAGCAGAGGCTAAAGTTGTGTATGAAGTGTTAGGTTTGTTCTGTGCACGTCTGTCATCTCCTAGGCACTGCTCCCACGGGGTAGCTGTCACTTCTTACCTTTGGTCTAGATGGGGTACACACAGATCAGATCTGAGCCCAGCCATGAAGAGCCAAGACCAGCTGGAACCACAGTTTCAGCCATGCTGCTCTGGCAAAGCCAGTTTGCCAAACTGGTTAGATTGAACCTGTGAGGATGAGAATAAATGCACACAGTTACACGTGGCTGAGCTTGGGAGTGGTTTGTGATAGCATCAGTTGTACCAGTAGTTGATCCCTCTACAAAGGGGAGAATCAGACACTGATAACTTCCTCTGCGAGTCTGGACACAGTCAGTCTAGAGACACATGACTGATTCTTGCTTGGAAAATCATGCATACCCAGCTGGCACAAGGAGGGATGAAATCAAGTTAGGTGCACTGTCCTGCCACTTTAAGAAGAGCAAGGATGTGCAGCTCTGATGCGTCAAGTGGATAACATAGGGCTTAGAGAGATCCAGTCTCCCTGATGGAATCTTGCTCCAAATAGTGTCAGCTACATGGGAGGAAACCCATTAGTAAAAGGCCGTGGGGAGTTCATTCAGGAGCCAGTAGTACAAGAAGACACTATGACAGCTAAGACAAGAGAGGAGTCACCATGTCCTCCTGTCTCACAAAAGATCCCTAGATATCTGGGCCATCCTAACTGGAAAGCAAAGGGAGATGTGATATAATATTAAAATTTGTATTTCAATTTGATGACTTATTTTGACACCTGAAAATGAGATATTATAACTGACAAGAGACTAAAAGTTAGGAAATCCTTTGGAGGTAGCATCATGGGGAAAATTAAGAGATCTGACAGGCTGTATTTGAAAGCAATGATGGGAGTTTAATTCATTCAATAAAATGATTATGTTGTTATATAACTCAAATGCATGCATATGTATATTTTCAGTGTGTAGTGGTTACACAAATTCTCAACTTACAGTGGGTTTCTGCCCCCCAGCAAATCCATTCCAGATTAAAGATACTATAAGCCAAAGATGTATTTCAGACATATAACCTATCAAATATCCTAGCTTAGCTGAACTTCCTTTAAACAGGTTCAGGACACTCACATCAAATAAGCTTGCAGATGGATAAAATTACCGAACACAAAGCTTATTGTCTAACAAAGAACTGAATGTTGCATGTAATTTGTTGGAAACACGATGAGACACAAAACACAACCATAATCTCTGGCGACACAGGACACGGGAGCCATTGTTTCCCCCAGGTGACTGCATGACTGACTGGGAGCTGCAGCCCCCTCCCGCTGCCCAGGATCACAAGAGAGTATTGTGGCAGGTATGACTAGCCTAGTAAAAGATATTCAAAGTGTGCAGCATGGCTTCTACCAGGTTCATATGGCTTTCATGCCAGCTTACAGTTGAAAAGTCGTAAGTTGAACTATCTTATGTTGGGAGACTGTTGCCATAGTATGTATTGAGTGTCCTCATAAAGATTCAAACTGGAGAATATGAATGTCGGGGGGGTAGGCGGGGGAACGTCTGCAGTAGAGATGAATCCTGTGCTTCCTCCCCTCCTTACTTCACTCAGTTCTAACAATACAACTATCACACAGCCAATTTCCCTGCAAACGCTCTGCCTGCGGCAGAGCTTATTTTATAGCTTTTTATTTAATATTCCTCCGAGAGTTATCATCTACTCTTACAGAAACAAAGACAACAAAATACATTTTCATCGTTCAAGCAGTCTGGTTCTTCCTCTTTGTGGATGGATCCAGACCCTTCGGAGGAGAGAACAGACTGAGGAACCAGGACAAGAGTCTTGTGCAGTAGGTGGCTCGGGTGCCCTGGGTGGCCTAAGCAAGGCCCAAACTATATTTTATTTCTCATTAAGCTCACCTGGAGGATACACCTAAAGCATCCATGTGTCAGACCATGGTTTGTTGTGAGAAATCCCCAAGCTAGGCTGACAACCAGAAGGTCCCGCACAGGCTCACGTGTTGAAGACATGGTCCCCAGCTGCTGCTGGTGCTCCTGCAGGAGGTGGCGGAGAGTCTAGCCTGTAGAGGCTAGAGACAGAAAGCAGGCTGTAGAAGGCATACCTTTGTAAGGAGTGCCACTCCCTACTCACTTCATTTCTCCCTCTCTTATTTCCCCAGCCTCCATGAGATGAGCAACCCTGCCACACATTCCCCACCATCATCTGCCTCATCCTAGCCCAGAGAACAATGGAGAGAATCAATCATGAACTGGAACCATAGGTGAAATAAACTTCTCCCCCTTTGAGTTGTTTCTAGCAGTTATTGATAACAGTAGTGAGAAAAATAACATTCCCTACACTACCTGGGTTTTGTTGTATACGTGTTTGTGTTTGTGTTTGTGTTTGTGTGTGTGTGTGTGTGTGTGTGTGTGTGTGTGTGTGTGTGTGTATAGATAATGCTGTCTGCTTGTCTGTCTTTTGTTTGTCCGCTAAACAGTAGCTCTACCATTCATTTCACTCATGACTATGTATCTTAAGAACCTGAGACAAACTCATCTGGTTACTTCATCTTAGCCTGCAGAACATCAGCTGTGGATGGCCCTCAGGATATAGAATTAGATTCTGTGATGGCATCTCATCCTAGAGCCTAAACATTCTTCTTGGACCTTCTGTCAACTCTACAATCTCAGAGCAATCCGACTTCTCTACAAAAGGCCAGGAAACGGAGACAGGGGTGAAGCTTCTCAACAACTGAAGGCCCCTTCAAGAACTGGGCAGTGCCAGGCAGTGGTGGCACATGCATTTAATCCCAGCACCTGGGAGGCAGAGGCAGGCGGATCTCTGTGAGTTCGAGGCCAGTCTGGTCTACAGAGAGAGATCCAGGACAAGCTCCAAAGATACAGAGAAGCCATGTCTTTGAAACCTGCCAAGAAAGAAAGAAAGAAAAAAGGAAGGGAGGGAGGGAGGGAGGGAGGGAGGGAGGGAGGGAGGGAGGGAGAGAGAGAGAGAGAGAGAGAGAGAGAAAGAGAGAAAGAAAGAAAGAAAGAAAGAAAGAAAGAAAGAAAGAAAGAAAGAAAGAAAGAAAGAAAGAAAGAAAGAAAGAAAGAAAGAAAGAAAGAAAAAGAAATAAAGAACTGGGCAGTAATGTTTCTTACCCTATAGGTCAAAGCAGCCACAACCCACCCAGATACTAGGATGTAGAATGAGCTCCAGCTCTTGATGGAGGCATGCCAAGGTCACTCTGCAGAAGAGCATATGGGATGGCAGATATTGTCAAGGCTGCCCTGGAAAAGAAAATCTGTCACATATTGTTTTTGTCACTGTTCTGCATGAGAACTGTGACAGATGGAGAAACTCTGAAGACTTAAATCTCCATGCTTCTTTCAAGTGTCATTATGATCTTCTTTTTGATTTTCCATTTTTAATCTATTTCAGTTTGCGTGACTTTGAGGTGAGCCATGTGTGTAGTCGCAGCCTAGCTGCCATGTCTGTCCCCTAGATCACCTGTAATTGAGACTCACACCAATTCCTTCAGCAGGGAAACACAGGGCTCTTTTAGTCGAGGAGACTTTATCCATTAGTCATGGCCTGATAGATTATGAAGTAACAACCCAAAATCAACACCATGTGATAAGAAATGTGTCTCCATATCTCTATCAGTGAAATGTCCATCTCTGCTCTGCCCTGAGACAAACTGACATAGCTCAGACCTTCTGTGAGCTTCTGGGAAGCACAGCAAAGTAGAGAGCACATTAATTCTTAGAGTCTCCTGCAGAGAAGTGAGCCAATTCCACAACTCCAGCACCAGCCCCACACACACACACACACACACACACACACACACATCTGTTATCAAAGGAAAAGGTGTGTGTGTGACCTTGTCATGCCCAGGAGGACAGTCAGAAATGCAGAGAGCTACATTTAATGACCTCACTGGGATTGGGATTTCTCATGATTTTCCTAAAGAATGTTTCAGAGCCTCTTCTCAATGCAGAGGCAAAAAAGTATGACATATTACTATAATCTCCTGTCTAACATTGTATCATTGATTTTATTATTG
This sequence comes from Peromyscus maniculatus bairdii, assembly GCF_049852395.1. Lineage (NCBI taxonomy): Eukaryota > Metazoa > Chordata > Mammalia > Rodentia > Cricetidae > Peromyscus > Peromyscus maniculatus. The sequence continues at coordinate 94,904,928 of NC_134858.1, read as the reverse complement.
TTGTTACTATATTTTCCAGGCATGTGTTGTTTGGGTTTTGGTTTAGTTATTCCCATCTTTTCATTCCTATTTCTTCTCAAATATTTCCCAAGGGGCAGTGACAATGGTTGAAATCCTAACCCTGCCTGGGGACTCATAGAGAACAACATGTCCCCAGGTGGCTAGTTCACAAGCTTATCCCACTGCCTGCCACAGAGCACACAGTGATGCAGCACACAATACAGCAGCCCACATTCGAAGATCTGTATCCAAAGCTCCTCCTGCTCCAGAACCTTTGTGACAGTGTGGCAGTGTAACACTACAAGGATCATTGCCTCTTTCCCAGTTGGTGACTCCGTCCTGTGTGCCTAACTTCTTCAGGCCTCTGTTTTCCCAGCTGTGAAGTGAGTGCCAGGCAGTTCTCACTTGAACGGCCACTGTAAGACTCAAAGAGGATATTATTTATAAAACACTTAGAAGAATGCCTGGGGCATTGCTCACTGCTCTTCCTGAGGCTGATAGTGCCCAACTTTACCCAGTTTTCTATGCCTGGGCCTGGTGGTGAGGCCATAGGTAGATTGGCAGTTGCCCTCAGAAGGCCAGGCTCTCGATGTTCGTATAAGTCAACCTCACAGGGGTTGTGAGGATAAAATATAAAAAGATACAAAAGCAGAGGTCCCTAACATTTAATTATCATGGGAGAACACAGCTTGTGCATTGGGCAAGAAAGCAGTTATCTTTCCTATGCAAAAATTTCTCCCCTACTAACCTGCCAAGATGCCTGACACTTTACCGTTGCAAACTCATTCCTTTGGCTTAACCGCTGATGTGTCTCAGTGTCTCGTAAACACCCAGCAAGCAAACGAGGGCTGTGAGGGCTTTACGGGAACAGTGTTCTAACAAGTAACTGATAACCAGCCCGAGAAATTTTCCCTATCTGGAATCCTCTCCCAACGGCCAAGCAAGAGTAAGTAAAATTCTACCACAGTGACGACATTTTAAATTCTTATTCGTTTTTTTCTAACTGTATCACTGAAATCACTTCTGAGCATTCTTGTCTCCAATCAGCCTGCTTGAATCCAGCTCTGGATTGCTGCCAGGATAATCGGCCCACAGATAGATATGATCACGCCATGCCCTTGTTCTGACGCCGGTGCTTCAGAATCGATACTGGCTCCTCTGTGTGGTTTGGGAGGCCTCCGGCATCGGCATCCTTAGGATCCTTCCAGCTGTGTCTTTCCCTGCTGACTCCAGCCCTCCCACGCCAGCCAGCATTCTAATCACCCCCAGAATGGAAGCCGGCCAAGAGGCATCGCATCGTTCACCTGTCATCTTCGTAGGAGTTGTTCGCTACCTCCACTTCGTGTAATAGACATCATGGTCTGTGGGAACTCTCCCTCCAGCAGCATTATTATGTGACTACTAGGGGACCAGTGTGGAAAGATGTCAGTGTGAGAGGTAGAACCCTAAACAAGAGAAGAAGGATGGCAGATTCATTCTTTCCTTGGCTCCAGTCAACTCTGAAGTGTGGTAGATGTAAAATATGCTCACAGATTATTTGACGTCTCCCTTCAGAGATGAGCCCAGACTCTCCTCCCCTAACGTGTGGAGCTGGATTAGTACCTTGTTTCTGATGAGCAGAGTGTGACATGTCAGGGTGCATCTTCAAGGCTTTGCTGCATCTACCTTGCCTTCTCTTGGGTGATTTGCACTGAGAGAAGCCAGTTGTCATGGAAGAGGACAGTCAACCAGACCTGTAGAAGGGGCTAATGGTAAATAACTGAGGGCACTTTCCAACAGCCAGAGAAGAACTGAAGACCCTTTCCCACAGCCGTTCAATGAGCCAGAGCAGAAGTGAGGCCACCAGCTGTCATGTATCAGCTGCCATGAGGTGAATGCCTCATCTGCAACCTCAGGAGAGACCCCAAGTCAGAACCACCCTGCTACAATACTCTGATATAGCAGCCCAGCAATTATGAGATTAAAACCTTTTTGAGTCATACACTATGTTGGCAATTTGTTTCTCAGCATGAATGACATAATGCACAAGGCAGTTCCAGATCCATGCTTGGAGTTTCATGTTTTTCCTTTGTTGAGCTTCTGTCTTTTACATCTGTGATTTCCCTGATTTGAATGTTGATTGGATTCTTCAGCTGGCTAAGTCCTTCCTGGCTGCCACATCTTTACAGGCTGTTGCTTCCTTTGGGAAAGCTGTCTCCTCCCCACGTTCCGCCCCTGCATTCTGGTCAAGCATTCCTTCTGTGAATCCCTGGGTACCCAGAGTCTCCTTATGCCCAGGATAGCTATAGTTACCTTGGTAGGCTTTTGCAACTCAAATCTGGACCTCAGGGCCTAGACCCACTGACCACTGTATCATATCATGGGCAAGATTTCACACATCAGCACTGTGGTGGTTAATCTTCATTGCCAACATGAGTGGATCGGGAATCCCCTAGGAGACATGCCTCTGAGTACGTCTTTCAGGGCTTTTCCAGAGAGGTGTAACCAAGGTGGGAAAGTCTAAATGTGGGCTACACCATCCTATGTGCTGGGACTCTCAGTTTGCTAAGTGGAAGACGACAAATGGGCCCCGGCATTTAATCTTTTTCTTCTTCCTGGTTCACCCAGATGTGAGCAAGTTGCCCCATCCACAGCCTCAAGACACCTCACAGCCATGATGGACTCTAGTTTCTGCACTGTGAGGTGAAATAAACCTTTCTTCCCTTAGGTTGCTACTGGCCAGGTATTTGATGACAGCAAAGAGAAAAGTAATACAAAGGCCTTAAACACTGTGGTAAACCAGGCTGGCTCCCCACTTGCCGTATCATCATCAGAGAGTATAAACAACCCAGTTTTCCAGGGCTCCTGCAGTTTCCAAAGAGAAAGCCCTGAAGCCCAGGAGTCCCTCAGTCTAGGCAGACTGAAGTGTCTAGACACTTACCTCCAGCTCCCTATGGGTGGGTCAGCTCATAGCCGTGGCCCTCTCTTGAGGATCGTCTTTGGCTGACATGGAGTGCTTCACTCAGAGACATTGAACCACCACCCTCAGGGCCAGTGACTGAAGAATACAGCGTCACAAGAGCCCAGCCTCCTGACTCTAAATAGGGCAAGTCTTCAGTATTATTTTTGCTATAAAAAGCCCTGGGATTCCAACGAAGGCCGAGAACCCCATCCATCCTTGCTTGGCTCTTTTCCATGCCCGTTCTGTTTCCCTCATCTCCTTGCAGGAACCTCTCAGAACAACCCCTCTATAGATCACATGCAATGAAACCTCTGCCTCAGCAAGGCTTCAATGGAACCCACACTAAGACAGTAAGTAATTGTTGAATGAATTAATGAACAAATGAAAAACATCTTAGTCGTCCAGATCTCGGACCCTCAGTTTCCTAGTCAGTAAATAGGAATTAATGATACCTTACACAGTCATCTTGAGAACTAAAGAAGTGGGATTTACAAAGAACCTGGCGCCAGACTAGCCCCACAAGGGCCATCCCACCATTCCATTATACTCTCTAGTCTTCCTCATCACCTAAAAGCCATGACATGGTTAGTCCCTTCTGCCTGCACAGGTGCCAGAACTTGGCTTCTCTTACAGAGACCCACAGCATCCTGAGTCTGACGGAGGACAGACTAAGTCTAACGTAGTCAGATTTTTCTTCAGGCCACCAGCTCACAAATAACAACACAGAGACTTATTATTAATTATATAAAGCCCAGCCTTAGCCTAGGCTTGTTCCTAACTAGTTCTTATAACAAATTAACTCATGTTTTTTAATCTACATGCTTCCATGAGGCTTGTTACCTCATCTCCATACCATCCATCCTGCTTCCTCTACATCTGGCTGGAGACTCCACCTTTCTTCTTCCCAGAGTTCTCTCTTTGCCCCAAAGTCCCGCCTACACTCTCCTTCTTAGCTATTGGCCATTCAGCTTTTTATTACACCAAATCACAGCCATACATCCTCACACAGTGTACAAATAATCCACAACAGTCTAATTTTGGACTATGGGGTTCTTCCTGAGTTAAGCCTCTGTGGAAAGCCAGGCAAGTTGGCAGGGAGTGACCCATGCAAATCTTATTGGCTTCTTAAAGACAAAGCAGTTCCTACCTTAGGAAGAGGAGGTACCCAGACTTCCCTGCTTTCCACGTCTCCCAAGGCCATTTGTTCTATTGGTGAAGAGTCCTGGAGTGTGAGTAGGATCCTGGAGACAAAGGGCGGGGTATAATGGGAGTGGACAGAATCTCAGGACAGTCCAACCAACCTGCCACAGTGAGTCCATCCGCTACATGTGAGAAATCCAGGATTTCTGTTAAGTGAGGAGACTGGTGATCTTGCTTTGGATCCATGAGCCTCCGTGGGGATGAGCAGCAAGTCTTGCTTCTGGTGCTTTAGGGGAAGTGGTTCTACCTTCACCCCCCTACACACACACACACACACACACACACACACACACACACACACACACACACACACACACACACGACAAAGGCAGCCCCCAGGGGAGGGGGAAAATACAGGACAAACAATGGGGAAATCTCAGCTCACAGAGTCTGAGAATCAGCAACAGGCAGAAGCGAACAGAGCCTGGCGCACTCTCATTGCTCGGCAACCTTGAGTGGGGTCACCTGTTCACATCTCTGCATCTCTGCTCACCTATATCATGGATGCAACCACTTCTGCTTCACAACACCAAGTCCCTCCCTGCCCTCTGCCATGCCCTTCAAAAACACCACCCTTCAGTCCTCATCATAGCTCCGTATGGAAGGCATTCCTGCTTCCAACTTTAAAGAAAAGGCAACTAAAGCTCATTGAGGAAGTGCCTATCCAAGGTCATGAACCACCAAGTGGCCAGGCCAAGTCTGCACATATGCTCCTCAAATCTGCCTGAACTAGGCCGGGTGGTGGTGGCGGCGGCGGCGGCGGCGGCGGCGGCGGCGGCGGTGGCGGCGGCGGCGGCGGCGGCGGCGGCGCACACCTTTAATCCCAGCACTCGGGAGGCAGAGGCAGGCAGATCTCTGTGAGTTCGAGGCCAGCCTGGGCTACAGAGTGAGTTCCAGGAAAGGCGCAAAGCTACACAGAGAAACCCTGTCTTGAAAAAAAAAAAAATCTTCGGGGGAGACCTTGATCTGGAGGAGGTGGGAATGGGGGGTGGGCTGGGGGGAGGGGTGGGCGAGAGGGGGAGAACAGGGGATTCTGTGGCTATTATGTTGAACTGAATGGTGTTGTAAAATAATAATAATAATAATAATAAAAAAACCAAAAAAAAAAAAAAAAAAAAAATCTGCCTGAACTGTGGCCGCTGCCCACATGCCACTTCCAGCCACTCTGTCCCAGGAAGCTGAGGACTTGACACAATGTTAATGCCCTCCTTCCCACTGGGATGGGGTGTCCTTTCAGTGGAAGGGAAAATGATTTCAGGTTTCATCCAGCAAAGCCCCCAGCTCCCTGATCTGTCCTTGGAGAAAGTGAGGTTGAGCAAGGACAAAGCCTGCTTGCTGGGCCCTCACTGGTGGGCTGCCTCAGTTTCTCTGGGGCTGCCCACAGAAGTACCTCGGCTCCACCCCCCTCCTCCCTGGAGTCCTGAGACCCCAGTTCTCTGTGGATCTCCCTGTTCTACCCTCTCCTCCCTGCAGCTGAGACTCCATTTCTCTGTGGATCTCCCGGCCAGTTGTGCTGACTAGCTTAGCTAAGGTTCCCTGACTTTTATAGACATGAGCCAGAGCTGGGTCATTAAGTCTGAATCTCTTGAAATCCCAGAGATTCATAGTCCAATCTAATATCTGCAGCAAGTGGGGAATGGAGTGGGGACACACATGGTCTGCTCCTGCAGGTTTAAAGCCTATAACTGGGCACCTGAGGACTGTGGCAGGCCTGGATTAACTTTAAAGGACCCTTGAAGCTGAAACCCAGGACAAGCTATAAATCTGCAGAAGACCTCTGCGTAACCAGCCGCGAGGCAGGGCCTGTGCCGGATGCAGTAGAAAAGCAAGGGCCTCTTACCAAGGGTCCATCAGTCTTAGAACAAAAACTGCTTGTCGACAAATGCATAAACAGAATAAACGTGTGTCTGAGCCGTGTATAACACAGCAGCATGTTTCACAGGGGGATATGCAACACGCCCAGAAGGCAATGTGGAAAAAAAGAAAAAAAGGAAGAAGAAGAATTCTTTTCATCTCTACCTAGTATATGTCTCTGCCATTAGGCCATTAGAATGACCAGGTCCTGACAAGTGGTTCTAAACTCTCTCACCTAACCATACAGATGGCACAGAAGATGGTGATGGCCAAATGCTGAGGAAGCAGCATTGCCCAGGAGTCCAGTACCTTGCATGTGGGCCACAGGCAGTGAGGGAACCCGTTTCCATTGGACTCAGGACAGGGACATGTGTCTCCAGGTCAGAAGACTAATAAACATAACTGCATCCACCTAGGTGCTGATGAACCCCATTAATCAGGGGAAATCGGGGCTGGTGGAATAGTGGTTTAAAATGTCCTGCCCAGTTCCTGCCCTATAGACAAGGCCTGAAACACATTGTCTTGTCTTTTCTCTCCTTATCTAGCCAGAAGCCACTTCTAAGGCCCTCTCTGCATAAAGTGGCTTCCAGACTAGCAACACAAGGGAACTGAGGACTGTGCAAACGGGAGTGGCCCTCCTCAGACTCGGACCAGGAAGTCACCTCACCCCGCCTCTTTCCTCCGCCATCATGGAGTGTCTCCCTCATTAATGCAGCAAGCCCCTGTCCTCACAGTGTCCACGCTTCTGCTGCACTTAACCTCTCCCGGCTCACTTATCACTGTGTGATGAGGGGCTGAGCTAAATAAAAAGCTCCTCCCAGGCTTTAAATCCCTGATTTTTATCGGGGGGGGGGGTGTGCGCTGGTAAAGTTACAATGGAATCACCCACAGAGAATTGCCTATAACTTTTTTATTAGCATATTCTCTGGTGCTTTCAGTCCCCAGAGTGCCTGGGCTTTCACACGCTTCTGTGTCACCTTGGACATGCTCTTTGTTACTTAGCTGCTCAGAGGCCCTGTCTCCTCATGAAAATGAGGGTGAAGTTAGCTGACTCACAATGTCATTACCAAGATCAAATGAGATAATGTCTGCAAATCACCTAGCTCCAGCCTACAGCAGGAGACACCCAGCACTTGTTAATTCTCCTCTAGTCCCTTCAACATCCCCTGCTGAGTCAGAAATCCCCACAGGAACGCTCCCAGCCTTGCCTCTCCAGCCGCTTCACAACAGACCTGAGCACTGAGCATTCTCCAGTCCTGCTGACATCCTTCCAGAGCCAGCTCGCACCAAGTTGTGAGGGGCACTGTGTTCATCTCTTCTATACATATTGGGTGACCTCCTATTGAATGGCTGTGGTGGGGCTTATTTATAAGAGGAACCAGCAAGCTTTCCAAGTCAGACCTCCTGCCCAGACGCCAGTACCCACAGCACTTCTGCTGGTAGACTAAACATCATCACCGAGACCTTCAGAGCCCAAGGAAACAGGAGACTGAACAATGTGGAGAGCTTTGAACAGAAAGTACTGCTTCCCTCCACAGTTACCAGGGCTTTCCCACAAAGCCCATGAGGCCAAGGGCCCAGGGACAGCCACCATTGATTTCCTACAAGGAGAGAGAAATGGCTAAGAGAACCTGTACTTAGAGGCTAGCCATCCTTTTGTTGCATCAGATAAACCCAGCCGAAAAACAACTACCGAAAAGCTTTTGACCCAGACAAGATAATAGAGACTGTTTCTGAAGTACAAAGAATTGTGTTTAAATGTAGCAAGTGTGAAGTTCTTTTCTCTCCATGAACTGAAAAAGAATTCCAAGAAAAATAGAACGTATAAAGTATATGTAACAAAATGATGCCTCAACTCAAAGACCACAGATATCTCCCCACCCCCACCCCCACACACCATCATCACCCAATTTCTGTTATAAGCACTTTCCAACATTAACTCATCAAATCCCCACAATAACCTTGTGGGATATACACTAGCATTTTATACACAATAGACTTGTGGGACATACACTAACATTTTATACACAATAACCTTGTGGGATATACACTAGCATTTTATACACATGGAAACTGGGGCAAAATTAAAAGAAATTCTGAATCCCAAGTCAATCACCTTTGACAAAGGAAACAAGACCGGTGTTCTCCAGCTTGAAGCTGTGTGGCCTGGCCTTCCCTACCTGTGCCTTCTCTGTGACCATCCACCCTGCCTGGATCACCCCTCTACCAGGATCTGGCAAACCCCTGTCTGTCCACAACTTGACAATCAAATTTAGCTGTAACTGATAGGAATTCTAGCCATGCCCTCATGATCGCGCATGCCCTGGCGAGACACTTAGTCATTTCCACCTAGTCATTTCCGGGTCATACGACCCACGTAATCCATGCACTGCACGGTCACATAAATTGCATGCAGTGTGACCACATAATGTGGGCCCATGTAGGCATTCTTGGGGTAGTCCTTAAAAGGAGGATCCCATGTACCCTCCCTCTCCTCCTCAGGTGTGAAAGAGGGTTATTTCTCTCTCTCTCTCTCTCTCTCTCCCTGGCTGCCTAGTATATACAGACGAACCTCTCCTGCCCTCCTGTCAGAGGCTTAATATTAATTACAAACTGTTTGGTCTATGGCTTGGGCTTATTTCTAGCTATCTCTGACATCTTAAATTAACCCATTTCTATTAATATATATTCTGCCACATGGCCGTGGTGTTACCGGTCTGCTGGCATGTTGCTCCTTAGGTGGCTGGACGGCATCTCCCTGACTCCACCCTTTTCCTTGTCTCTCTGCTTGGATTTCCCACCTGGTTCTTGTCCTGCCTTACCATAGGCCAAAGCAGCTTTATTTATTAACCAATGGGAGCAACATATATTCACAGCATACAGAAGACCATCCCACAGCAGCCTAGGATGCGGGCTTCTTCACAACCCCAGAGAAGATGAAAAAATAAGGAAAAACTGCAGTGGAGACAGTTTCTGAACCCTTTCCACCACGAGCCTGGGACACCTAGTGCAGTCTCTCAGGACATAAGGAAGAAACTTGTATTGAGTGCGGACTGTCAGCTAAGACACAGAGGTATGAGTATGACAGAGATGATATAACAAAGTTAAACAGCACAGCACCCTGAAAGTAAAATGTGAAAAGCAAAAGCATATTTGATAGTTATGAAAAAAGAAAAAGTTAGGGAATATCAAAGACTAGAAAAGAAAAGAAAACTTTAATAAGTTACCCAAACATTGATTTTGATATGAATAGGGAGATTGATCTAAAAGCATAAGAAAATGGAAAAATCAATATTCAATAATCATGACTAAAAGCTATATTTTAAATCAATAGCCATAAGTCAAGATATGAATAACCCCATTTAGGCTTTTATGCAGTGACCATGCTATTTTCATAAAATTAGTACTATCACTTAGAAATCAAGATTTGGAATCAATATATGTTAAAACTGTAGTGAGACCATTCCTGTGAGGAAAATACATGTTACTCCTTCTCGTTTTTTACATTAGCAAACAATATTCTTTCATCTGAGATAATGCTTTACACCTCAGTTTAACATTATGTAGTTCCCATTGGTGCTTTTGGGACCCATATCTGTGTTCACACATGCAAATATCTATTGCATCATCTACATAACTGGAATCATACTCTAGCAGGTTCTCAAGTGTGAACTTTGTAGATGACAGCATTATGTCACATGTCAAACAGTCAGATATGTTTGCTAGAGCGTAGCCTGTGTTTGTCATTACAGCCCACAATATGACACACCTGTTCCCTGGAGTGAGCTGGTTTCCAGGTTCCCACTATTACAGACTACAGCAACAAGCCTTTGCGCATGCCTGTATTCACTTAACTATTCTGAAGGGTGGATGGCTAAAAGGGAATTGCTGGGTCAAGACTACCACATGGCATGTACTGAAAAAGTCATTTCCAAAAATGAGGCAAGAATGAATCTCCCACTAAGAGTGAATATCAATAACTAAATTTATAGAATAATTTGAGGGGTGCTGCCATCTCTTAAATACGGTGGAGAAACAGGGCGCATTGGTTGACCTCAATCAAGCCTTCTCTCACACGAGCAGTGCTCCTTTTTTATCAGAACTATTCCTAAGAAGCCAGATGCCCGAACTTGTCTCTCATTCTAATGCTCACTCAAAATACTCGTTTTCTCTCATCTTTTCTTGTCATCTTAAATCGGCTCTCAGCCTTCTTGAAGTGAGTCTCTCTGGGAAGCCTCCTCCCTTTAGCATGGAACATGGCAAGTGCACAGACATCATGGGACACTCGCAACTTCTCCCTAGAGCCACCACTTTAAACAAGCGTCGCCCGGGGCTGAGAGTCGGTTTACAGTCAATGTCTCCGCTGATTCCGATGCCCTCCCATAGGGAAGTTACTCCTGTCCTGTCTTGATGCTAATGGAGTAAGTGTGTAGAGGCAATGTGGTGATTCAAGGCCACACAGCTCAGAGGTTGGGCTGAAATGAACTCTGCTGCCTCCTGACTGGCACAAGCCGGCTCTCCCACTGTGCTACAATGCCTTCTTAAGAACAAGAACTCATGTTATATTCATGACCTCCTGCTTCCTCTAGTACAGTCTCCAGCCCATAAGAGATCCTGGCCAATGTCACTCTTTTGATATTACAATTAGCTTGGAACAGGTCTAAACAGTTCCAAGCTTGAGCAAAACCCACCAGGTCTCTCCTGAGCATTACCAATGTATAAAATACGCTTTCAGTAATTTCATGAGTGAGGTTTCAACAATGAAAACATATGTCCTAGTCAAAAGGATAGGTCGCGTGTTTTTTTGGGTTTTTTAGTTTTTTTTATTTTATTTAGTGTGTGTGTGTGTGTGTGTGTGTGTGTGTGTGTGTGTGTGTGTGTGTGTGTGTGTGTTTTGGGAAGGGGGGTTGGCTCACAGCTACTTTGTCCCCCATCATTTAAGTTGCCAATGATAAGAAATCATGACATAGCCCTTGCCTCCCCACTGCTCCCCCCCAAGCTCCCCCCATCACCCCCAACAGGCTTCTTCACCCTCTGCCTCTGGCATGCCCCTGGTGGTATGGCCAGCTGCTGTATCGCCAGTTTGGGATTACTATAGCGAAATCACTATATGATTATAGTTAACATCAAACTTGCCTGGTTTACGTCAAAAGAGTTTGGGCTCACGGTTTTTGAGCTTCCAGTCCAGGGAGGGACCGTTGCTTGATCCTCTGGAAGCATGTGCAGCCAGGAGTCAGGAAGTGAAAAAGAAAAGGAAGGAACCAGGGTTGCACACTCCTTCAAGGGCATGCCCTCAGGGGCCTCCTACTAGACACTCCCTCCTAGGCTTCCACAAGGTCCCAATAGCATCATCTTGGAGATGAGCCTTTCTTTCACATGGGGACTTTAGGGAAACAGTCAACATCCAAACCACAGCAGCCACTCCAAAGTGTGAGCATGTGCAGATGCAGAGGCAGACAACACCCAGGTTAACGGTCCTATCACATCCCCAAACCGAATCATTCCAGAGGCTTCCAGCAGCGCTCAGCACAGGGGCAACCGCTTTGACAGCACTCCCTTCCCTCTGCTTTTCCTTCCTCATCCCCTTTCTCCCCATCCCCCCTCTCCTCTTCCCAGGCATTTAGCCCAAGAAAGCAGAGGGCTATGCTTTATGCCTATATGCCAGCTCTCTTGGGCACAGGCACTTACATGCCCACTCCATTGGCTCTGGGACCTTTGAACTTAGACCTGCTTCTCTGAATCTCCATCTTTCAGATAGCCTATCATGGACCTCCTCGGCCTCCATAATCACATGGTCTGATTCCCCTGATAAATAAACCCCTTTCTCTGTATATCTGTCTTCTGGGAGCTCCATCATTCTAGAGAACTTGACTAAAATACTTTCTAAATAGAAAGCTTCTGCGGGCCAGGATCCCATGCATGCAAATTCTCACTCTTGTCCATGTATTAGCTCCTTATTCCTGATGTAACAGATTGCTGCAAACTGGCTTATAATAACATATATTTACTTCCTCAGGTTTCTAGAAGTCACAAACCAAAACTGGTTTCACTGGCTAAAACCAACATGTTGGTAGCACCACACGCTTCAGAGGCTCTAGGGGGACAATATCTTCTTTGGTTTTGCAACCTTAACAGCTGCATTCCCTGAATCATGGTCCCTTCCTCCATCATCAAAGCCAGCATGTTCTAACTTCTCTCCACACTCTTGCCTGTTCTCTATCTGGAGCCAAGTCTCCATCTCCCTTCCTCTTACAACCTGAGATTGTATTTAGAGTCACCTAGGTAAGTCAAGATAATCTTCCCATATCAAGATCCTTAATTTAAGTATATCTTCTCAGGCCCATTTTCTGTATAAGTTGTCCTGGGTTCCAATAATTAGATCCTGGCCATCTTCAAGGGTCGTTGCCCAGCCCACCATGGCCCAACTCAAGACATTCCACATGCCTTTCTGAAGCCACGCAAAGACAATCAAATTTGAACCACTCTAGAAGAGCAACTCAGGAAGCTACTAAGTACTTACAGAGCCACACTGTAGGCCTGAGTGAAGAGGCCAATCCATCACATCTGTGACATCCCTCATCCAAGTGCAAACACATCAGTGATGCCTGGCCTGCTCCCCCACCTGCTCTCAGGGGTTCAGTGTCCTCGAGTTTCTCTTGCTCTTCCTTTCCTCCACATCACATTGTTCTCAACAAAGAAAGATACCAGCAATGCGCTCTTCCAGGACCTTGCAACTTCAGCTTCCTTTTTAACGATAGGACAGAGGCTCTTGTTCTCTGCAGCAGGGATTTCCGGCATCAGAGAGTGCCAGGAGCTTCCTACCACCACTTTCTAAGATTGCTTTTCTCACCAAGGAAATAATGTTCGGTGTCAAACTAGAGTCTTGCTTCTCTAGAAAATGCATTTCCTTCATCAGCATCTTTGGCTGAGTGAAGATGTTACTGAAGACTGGCTTCCCTTCCCCAGTCATTGCCAGCAATACCTGCTGTGTTTGCTGAACACACTGGGGCACTTTGAACCCCAAAAGTATCAACTTCCCGGAGCTAGGATGTCCAGGAGGGTGGATATCAGGGTCCTGAAGACTTTACTGTCCAAATACAGAGGCTGGATTCTCTCTCTCTCTCTCTCTCTCTCTCTCTCTCTCTCTCTCTCTCTCTCTCTCTCTCTCTCTCTGTCACTCACTCTGTGTGGTATCTGTCTGTCTCTCCCCTCTCCCTCTAAGAGCAAATAAAATATTTGAGATGTCATAATTGGCCAGAAAAGGAGATATATGCCACGAAGAAAATCACCCAGATGACTACCCCCGACCCCAGCCATCCCTCCAAGTCATGCAAAATAGGCCTAGCCTTTCCTTTCACTGGCTCTATTGGTCAGCTGCACTGTGCTTCAGGCCTTGTCTGCTGCTTACTGAAAGACAATGCAGGGGTTCACCTCAACCAAACTTCCCAGAATGCCGGCTACTTGCCGCCATTCCCCAGGCAGCTGTTTCTCCAACCACATGGCAGGGCTCCTGGGCCCTTCCAGAATTGAATCTGAGTAGATGCAACTCTGAATGACCTAAGAGCCCATTGTGAGCCTGACCCCTTAAGACAGAGGCCTTGGAAAGCAGTATAGGTTTGTCTAGTCCCACAAAGCTTGACCAGTACTAACCTAACCCTAAATCTTAACTAGTACAACCTAATCCCTGAGTTTGACCAGTACTAACCAAATCCCAGATTTTAACCAGTATTAACCTAATCCCAGATTTTAACCAGCACTAACCTAATCCCAGATTTTAACCAGTACTAACCGAATCCCAGATCCTAACCAGTACTAACCCAATCCCAGAGACTGACCAGTACTAAGTCATAAACTCAAGCCTTGGTTTTTCCCTATGGAAAATTCAAAAAGCACCTCCCAGTGTTTAGTTGGGAAAACTAAATGAAGAACATATATAAAACGCATGGCACAGTGAACACTACACATCAGGAACTCGATAAATGTGCTGTTATTAATGCTACTTCTAATAATAATAATACAGTCCCACTGCTAGTTTATAGATTGTGATCTAAAGTCATAATCTATAGCTTTCTGGGAGCAAGAGTAATGACCCACATACTCTCCCTTTTTATGTTTTACTATTAAACATCTCCCAGGCCTTTGAATATGGAGCAAACATGTTTTACTATGCTCTCCAACATCCATAAATATCCCTCGAGTGCCTGCTGTGTGGAGAAAACACCAGAAGCTTATGAAGTAGAGTTGAACCCCAGGGGATTCGCCACCTTGGAGATGAATCAAGACGCAACAGGCAGACAAAGGGGGCCAGGCTACGCCTGGTGGTGCACACCGGGAGCCCAGAAATCCAGAGGCTGAGGTTGGGGGCAGGGGGATCATGAGTTCAAGGCTAGCCTGGGCTACGTAGTGAGTGAGACCTACGGCTTTCCAGAATGTGAAGCAGGTGGTGGTCCCGGGGGCATGAAGGGAGCCGGTCCTTGAAAGACTGGTGGGGCAAAGACTCGTAGGGAGCAATCCAGAGGTTGGTACATGGGTGCTGGGGAAGAAATGATGGGAACTTAGTTGGGGAGCCTTCCTCCCCTTGTCCCAGCTGCTTTTGGGACAAACCCCCAGAGGCTGCCCTGGGGCTAAAAAGCTCCCTGAACTCTGTAGTTCTGAAAATGGGCTCACAGGGTCGATGTGGGACGTTCAGCCTGTGAGCTTCCAGCCCCTCTGTGAGAAACTGTCCCTGCCAGCACGGGAGGCCCTTTTCAGCCTGCAGAAGGAATGGGCTCAGGAGTCTGCTTTCTGAAACAGATTTTCCTCATTCTCATTAGCTACAGCGTGGTGTTAATCCCCTGTTCTGAGCTGAGAACATATCACGCTGCCCTGAGAGTAAAGCCTCACAGACAAGCTGAAGGAGTTTGGGTTCAATTACAAGTTTCCAGAAATTCAGTCTTTTCGAAGGGCTCTGTGGACTTTGCTGGAACGATGGCGCCACCTCATGGCTATGGAGTCTCTATTTGGAAGGTTCTCCTTTGGGCACACACTTCAAGAGCTGGGCTAAGGACCCAGAGTTTGCTAGCTGCACACACACACACACACACACACACACACACACACACACACACACACGGAGAGGAGGGGTTGCCCTTTCTGAATCCAGAGGGATTTTCCTCAGGGGTAACGTCTGCCGAGTGGGATTCCCGAGAGTCCAGTGCGGTCACTGGGACCCATATCTAAGGCTTCAAGTCAGCGTTGCCTTTACAAGACCAAGCCAGTCAACAGTACAGCACAGAGTGGGACTGGGTTCGTGAACCCACCCCTAACTGGGGAGCTATGGACAGCTGGTAACTTCTGGGTGAGAGGGAAGAGAAGTCGGTTTTCTTTAAAGGTACGGCTCCTTGTAGATCCACCGTGCGCCACACCCAGAAGCAGATACACAGCACGAATTGGAGCTGGTGGGTTATTTTTGTTTAATGACATGAAGTTGGGAGGTATGGAGGTAGAGGAGGATCTGGGAGGAGTTCAAGGTAATAGCTGGGGTGAATCTGATAAAAGAAAAATACATTGTATGAACTCGCAAAGAATTAATGAAGTGTTTTAAGTGTTCCCCTCGTGGTCAACAAGGCCATCCTATGCTTGCTCATTTCGTCAGTGCAGACTTATCCTTGGCCTCTCTGCACAAGATGTCATGCTTCAGCCGAAGCTGTGAAAATGGGTAGAGGGCTCTACCTTCCACGCCCAGCCACAAGATAAGAAAACTTACCCCCTGCCTGGACCTGGAGCCCTCTAAGGCTGGCAGAGTCCTGTGTCAAAATATCCAGTGCTCTTTGCACGGGCCTGCAGCCTGCCTTGGCTGCTTTGCCTGGATCAAGTGCCTTCCCTCACACCTCAGGACGGCTGTTTCTGCAGACCCTGGGCAGGGTAGGTGTCGTGAAACAATTCCTTCCTAGATAAAACCCACCTTGCAGGGAAGTTCATTAAGACACAGAAAGTTCTAAAGGGAGGGGGCACATTCCATCCTGCAGGGAAAGTTCATAAGCAGGGGGAAGAAACAACTAAGCCTTCAGAAGTCCCTGAACCCAACAGGACACATTGAGCTACTCTCTCCCCCAAGCACAGGTAAGCAATGAAATCTCCGAGTTATTCTCAGCCCAGCAGAGCTGCCTGGAAGGGACTCTCCGGCCAGTAGAGCCGCCTACAGGCGGTGCCGTGCACTGCAGCGTTCCGGCTTTCATGAGCTGCCACCCATGCTGGGCTGGGCTTTGGGGATGCAGCTGTCTCTGAGTGGTTTCTGCTCCTGTCAGTAACCCCTCACCCGTACTCCGGTAAGTAAATAAAACTCAGTGATTCACCACATTGGACTTGGGTGCTGTACTTACTTTGGTGTGTTACTGGCTCCCTATCTGGGGTGAGTGGACCTTTGTTCCCGTCTCGCCAGGAATAGTGTCACACGACAATGGACTATGCTGCTTCTGTCAGAGGAAAATGACTCCTAGCAGCGATACTGGTGTGAGCATCTGCAGACTGTGGCAACGGCTATGCCACGGGTCGACAAAGAAGGCTGGACCAAGGGAAACGCAACCAGGGAGACCTAAGAGCTGTTCATGAACGGAAGCTCTTGCTCCACCTGGAGGCCAGGAGAGGGACTGCACTGCAAGATGTTCTTGAGCAGGAGCGGGTGAGAGTCCTGTGTTCCACTGAGCTGTGTTTTGGGTGTTTGTCCCCTCCAAAGCTCCTGTTGAGACTTAATTGCCACTCTAGGGACTTTCAGAAGTGATTAGAGCCTGGGGGCTCCACCTTAACGGCCAGTGTCAGGGCTGTTATCAAAGCCTATGCTCCTTCCCGCTTTTGCCCTTACCCCTCCACTGGAAGGACACATCAGGAGTAACAGGTGCTGGCCTCTCTGCCCCAAACCGTAGGCTTCCCAGTCTCGTTCGTTTTCCCTATAAACTACTCAGTCTGTGATATTCTGCTAGAGCATCACACAAGGACTCAGGTCTCCTGAAACTCAAAGAATAGGAAAGCGATGGAGGGTGATAAAAGGTGAAGGGACTCCATCAGGTGTAGAGTGAGTAGAGATGTCCCTGAGTGTGATGATGGTATGACAGTGGGAAACTCAAATTCAGACTGTCTATGGCTGGGGGGATACCCCGTGTCCAGGAAAGCTGTTGTCCTCAGTGAGTGAAGCCGTTGGGAGGAGCTTTTACTCTGGATCAGGAGCTAGCTAGCGAAATCAGTGTGTGTCCGTGTCTGGGTGTATGCTATGGCACAAGGAGAAATCACCCAGAGGCCCAAGAATATTATTGACAAGGAGATAATGGGTCCATAAGTGCCCTGGCAAGTCACATCATCCAGTGGAGGGCTGGGAGCTTCTGCAGGGGTGGGGGGTCTCAGTAAATCTGAGGTCCTTGTAGGCAGCGTTTCCAGCAGATATCTGGCCTACTGGGTATCTCAACATCTTTTTCATCATGGGCCCATTTCTTGTTCATTATTCCTGTTTTTCTCCATGAAAACACTCTGGTCCGCAAATAGCAATGTGGTATTATGAAATAAAGACTTCTGAAACAAGAATATATAAATGCTGGTCCAAGTTCCCCACCTTCCTCACTGCATGAGATCAACAAATTGTTCAGCTTTTCTCCATAAAATGTGCAGAATGACTTTCTGAGGGTCAGTCGCTTCCTCTTTGAGGTCAGAAGCTCCTGGTCTGTGACAGAGATGATTCAGAGAGGAGGGGGTCTGAAAAGTCATAGAACCAGACTGAGTACTGGCACTAAGCGAGATGACAAGCATCTGGAACTTCAGTTACGTCACAGTTCCCCTCATCCATCTTCTCTGTCCTCTGTGGGCCCTTTCAGCTGATGTCATTGTGTGTATGTGTGTGTGTGTGTGTGTGTGTGTGTGTGTGTGTGTGTCCCAGCACTGCACTGTCATCTGTGGTGTGACTCTATCCTGTGGGTGTGAGTCCCAGCACTGCACTGTCATCTGTGGTATGAATCTATCGTGTGTGTGTGTGTGTGTGTGTGTGTGTGTGTGTGTGTGTGTGAGTCCCAGCACTGCACTGTCATTTGTGGTGTGACTCTATGGTGTGTGTGTGAGTCCCAGCATTGCACTGTCATCTGTGGTGTGAATCTATCGTGTGTGTGTGTGTGTGTGTGTGTGTGTGTGTGTGTGTGTGTGTGTGTCCCAGCACTGCACTGTCATTTGTGATGTGACTCTATGGTGTGTGTGTGAGTCCCAGCATTGCACTGTCATCTGCAGTGTGAATCTATCATGTGTGTGTGAGTCCCAGCACTGCACTGTCATCTGTGGTGTGAATCTATCCTGTGGGTGTGAGTCCCAGCACTAAACTATCATCTGCAGTGTGAATCTATGGTGTGGATGTGAGTCCCAGCACTGCATTGTCATCTGTGGTGTGAATCTATGGTGTGTGTGTGTGTGTGTGTGTGTGTGTGTGTGTGTGTGAGTCCCAGCACTGCACTGTCATTGCGGTGTGAATCTGAGCTC
The DNA here is from genome assembly GCF_049852395.1 of Peromyscus maniculatus bairdii. NCBI lineage: Eukaryota > Metazoa > Chordata > Mammalia > Rodentia > Cricetidae > Peromyscus > Peromyscus maniculatus. Next base: position 94,886,444 of record NC_134858.1, on the reverse strand, counting down.
CTGTTTGGTACTCAGATGCCTCCTGGGTGACCAGCCAGCTACACAGCCCTCTCTCAACCAACCCACTATCTTGCAGCAGAAGTTCTATGTGGTTATGTAGCCAACCCTGCATACCTTGGCCTGTCCAGGCAAGACAGCACACTGGGGATGGAGAACAAGGCTGGACTCTCCAGGATGCTTGTCTGTCATATGCAAACATAAGTACTGGGAGCAATGACCAGTTCTATCATGAGAACTGGGCAACAGAGAAGTCTGGAGCACTGCACACTGCAGAACAGAAGGGAAAGGGAGAAAGAGTGAACGACACAAGGTGAAGTCTCTCTGGATTAGGGCAGTGTTCCAGGCCACCACTGGTCTGCTTTCCAGCTTTACCAGCAAGGCCAGACTGAGCAATATACCCCAAGCATCCTCTTTCACTTGAAACTGATGAAGTTTCTAGAACACCCAACTAGTATGCAAAGCAGAAGCTCCTTTGAAGGAGGACAATGATGCCAAAAGCCTTGTCCCTGAGATAATGAACAGATTGCCTCCCAGCCCCACCCCTGGGCAATGCTTCCCTGGGTGACAGCATCACCCAGGCTCGACAGCAGTACCTCGTGTTTAATTGGCTGCTTGCAGAGGCTTCCTTCCACAATGAGAACATTTCCTATTATAAAGACAAAATGAAAGGGGATTCATCCATTTCTCATGAAAAAAAATGGGGCCCTTTAAAATTGGAAACACTGTCCATCAGACTGAATCACAAACTGTGATTAAAGCCTCCAGACTCTTCCCGTTAGGGCCAGAAGAACTGAATATCAGCCCAACACCAGGCCTGCATTGTAGGCGGTCTAACGTATCCAGCTTTGAGCATAATGCCAACCATGTTGTAAAATTAAAATACTTATCACTTAAGTGAAAGCAAAGCTTGGTCTTTATTTGAGGAAGAGCCGCTACACTTCATTTACCACCTCAACTCCAAACTAGTTTTTCCTAATCAAGGACAGGAACACCACAGTCAGGGTTCCAGAAGTCAAGTTTTCTCCCAGTCCTGGGACCAAGTGTGAACTCACTTTGCTGTTCCTCTCCAACGGCAGTGCACACCCTGAACTCAGGGCTGGGAAAATAAAGATGTCCCTGCCCTCAGTGAATTCCCCAGCTTATGTAGTCAAAGGGACAATTGTATTAACCTGAAGCTAGGGCCACCAAGAGGACAGGCTGTGTAGAGGAGCCAGCTAAGGAAGCGTTTATGTTCCTAGGCAGAGAGATTTGTTAGCAGGCCTTGCTAATGTGATGACAGAGAATATCTACATCTGCAGCCAACAATTGAGAGCTCAGAAGAGCTGATGGGACCATTGGTGTCTCAATGACAAGAGAAGGGAGACCCAGAGAGAGCAGCTGCTTCTCCCGCAAGGCGAGAAGACCCAACGTGAGGACTGTAAGGAAACAGGCAGGAGGAGTTCCCCACACTCAAGGGGTCTTCTGCTCTTTTGCTGAGTAGATCAGGCCCTCACATTAGCAAGGGAAATCTGTATCACTCAGTCCAAATGTTGATCTCATCCTCAAACACCTTGCACATCTGCGTAGAATAGCACTTGACCAAATGTCTGGGTACCCAGCCAAGTAGGCACATAAACATTAACAAAGGGCTGGACATGGTGGCTCATATCTGCAATCCGGCATTCAGGCAGCAGGATTGCCATGATTTTGAGACCAGCCTCAGCTACCCAGTGAGTACCAGGCCAAACGGAGCTAAACAGCAAGACCCAGCTTCAGAAAACCTACAATAAATTAACAGCAACGTGCGCCTTTGAATCTGCCCTCGCTTGCTGTATGTGAGCTATCAGAGAGCTGGGTCTTGTTTGTCCTGGAATCCTGAGAGTCCCATTTAGTGCTTGGGACCTGGTGGGGGCTTAGCAAGCATTTGTTGAAAGTGTTCCACATCTCTGTCTCCAGACTCTGATCTAAGAAAGGTTCATAAGCATGGCTCACATCCCTGTGTCTCGAGGCAAGAGATGGGGAGACCAGGATGGTGGCAGAGGGCATGAAACTGTGTTGTGCAGACGGTGAGAAGGCACCTGGATCTGAGCAGTGGCCAAAAGCACACACAAGAGTTTCAGAGCTCGGCTCTGGGCTCTGAACCACTTGGGCCTCAGCCGTGATGCCCCTTGCCTGCCAGTTAACAACCTGTGACTCTGGTCAAAGGTGATGACATTTCGTAGCCTCAGTCTCTTGCCCCTAAAGTGAAGACCGTGAAGGTGATAGCAATAACTATATAAACAATGCTGGAAGACTGAATGAAAGACTCCAGGATCCAAAAGTGGGGGTTTATTTCACAACACTTGGGGAAATGGTCTTTGCTTCCTGAACCAGATTAAGTTTGGATTGGGTTCTATACTAAAAATTCCTACAATTAAACAACAAGATAAACTTGATTTAAAACTGTAAATGGAGGAGGAGTTTCCTGTCCCAAACCACCTGGTCCCAAATAAACACACAAAAGCTTATATTAGTTACAAAATGTTCTGCCAATAGCTCAGGTTTATTACTAACTAGCTCTTACTTTTGAACCAACCCATTTCTATTAATCTATGTGCTGCCACGTGGTCTGTGGCTTTACCAGTCCTCTGGCATCTTGCTTTTTGGGTGGCTTGCTTGTGTGTCTCTCTGGACTCTGCCCTTCTTAATCCCAGTCCTCAGTTTGAATGTCCCACCTAATTTTATCCTGCCTTGCTATAGGCCAAACAGCTTTATTATTACCCAATGGGAGTAATACATGTATTCACAGTGTTCAGAAGGATCGTCCCACAGCATAAAATGGTTGAAGAGGGCCAGCAAGATGTGTCAGCTAATAAAGTGTTTGCTGTGCAAGTCTGAGGACCTGAAGTCAATCCTAGAACCTATCTCAAATTGGAAGGAGAGAAATCACTTCAGGAAGTTTCCCTCTGACGTCCACGTGCACACCATAGCACACACATGAGCACATACAACACCCATGCACACAATAATAAGTACTTTTTCAAAATCTCCCCTTTCTAAAAAAACTATTGGAGGTTAACATTCTTGATTAAGAAAAGGAGTCATTAAAACATAAATAAAATAAATGAACAAAGAATTTTAATAGACAGTCTTCATACAAATGATCAAAAGGCACATAAAAATGCTCAAAATCACCACCTACCAAGAAAAGGGAAATTAAACCCATACACCCACACATCTATTAAAGTTTGACAACTATTAAAAAATAAGTAAACAATAAAAACAAAACAATAAGCACTGCCAATAATATAAAGAAAATGATCAGAGCTTGGTGGCACATGCCTGTAATCCCAGCACTTGGGGGTTTGAACCCTGTCTCAAAAAAGAGGGGGATGGTGAGAAAGAGAGAGAGAAAGGGAGGGAGGGAGGGAGGGATGGAGGGAAGGAGGGAGGGAGGGAGGGAGGGAGGGAGGGAGGAAGGAAGGAAGGAAGGAAGGAAGGAAGGAAGGAAGGAAGGAAGGAAGGAAGGAAGGAAGGGAAACCAAAGCCGTGTACACTTCTAGTAGGAATATAAAGTAAAGCAGCCACTGCGGCTTCCTCAAAATCCTGAAAAGAGAATTACCACGTGACTCAGAAATGGAATTTCTGGGCAAGTGCCTAAGAGTAGTGCTGGAGTCAGGATCCTCATGGAAGATGTGTACACCATGTTCACAGCAACACTTTCACAATAACCATCCGTGGTCATTTGAATAAGGATGGCCCCACGGACTCATAGATTTGAATGCTTGGTCACCAGGGAGAGGCACTATTAGGAGGTGTGGCCTTGATGGAGTAGGTGTGGCTTTGTTGGAGGGGTATCACTGGGCATGGGCTTGGAGGTTTCAGATGCTCAAGCCAGGCCCGGTGTCCCTCCTCTCTTCCTGCTGCCTGCAGAACCAGATACAGAACTACTGGCTCCTTCTCCAGCACCATGTCTGTCTGTCTGTCACCACGCTTCCTGTCATGACAATAATAGACTGAACTTCTGAACCGTAAGCCAGCCCTAATTAAATATTTTCCTTTATAAGAGTTGCCATGGTCATGGTGTGTCTTCACAGCAACAGAAATCCCAACTAAGAAGCCAACCTATGGAAATAACCCATGTGCCCATCAACAGATGAGTGAATAAACAGATGTTGAAGCATAGTATAAAATGCTGTTCATCCTTAAGCTGAAGGAAACTTTGACAGAGACAACAATCTGAATGACCTTTGAGGGCCTCATGCTCAGTTACACAAGCCAGTCACAAAATGATGAATACTGAGGCTAGAAAGGTGGCTCAGCAGTTAAGAGCACTTAGCACTCTTCCAGAGGACCTAGGTTCCATTCCCAGCACCCAAATGGTGGCTCACAATCGTCTGTAACTGCAGTTCTATGGTATCCAATATCCCCTGACTTCTTTGGGCATCAGGCATTCACGTAGTACACAAACGTGTGCAGGCAAACACTAATACACACAAAACAAAAATAAATCAATCTTTAACAAAGAAGACAAATACTGATGATTCCTCTCAGATGAGGCACAAGAAAGCAGAGAGGCAATTTCCAGGGGCTGAGGAGAGAGGAAATGGGAGATGCCTTGTTCAGGTGAGTCCAAAGTCTCCGTGTTACCAGGGGAAGAAAGGCTGGAGATTTGTCATGCAATTACATAGATTTAACATGACTAAACAGCACCTTCAAAATGATTGAGTAATAAACAGATTCAGCGGGTTGTGTTTATATGTTCATGCATACAAATAAATAAATGTGTGTGTGTGTGTGTGTGTGAGAGAGAGAGAGAGAGAGAGAGAGAGAGAGAGAGAGAGAGAGAGGGAATGACAATGCAAGAAAAGAGCCAGAAATTTGAGAGGGGGACATGGGAGGATTTGGAGGGAGGAAGGGAAATGAGGAAAATAATGTAAAGGTATTTTAATAAAAATTGCAAAGAAGGATAGACATTATCTTGTACTACTATATCATAATTATAAATACCAAATAAATTCTGCCCACATCTCCTATTTACCTGAAGTAAGGCAGTTGCCTTACTCTCTCGCCCCATGGTACCAATGGTCCACACTCTCCAAACAATTTGGAAAGTTTCTCAGACCTTCCCTCCATCTATGTACAGCTGTGGAGACTGGGACCCAAGAGCAAGGCAGCTGGCTCGTGGGCAGGCAGCTAGTGAGTTAGTTCGTTTTGACTGTCAACTTGATTGCTTTGGGGGGAGCTTATGGGTTTAATAAAGCTCTCCCCTAGATGTGTCTGTCAAGGCGTTTCCCGAGATGATTAAATCACGAGGGCTCGGGTGCAATCACGGTTTTAATCCATTAATGGTTTAGAAACTAGCTAGAAGGTGGCCAGGTGGCCCTCCATCCGCACACTCACAGAGGCACGGCAAACAACAATTATCCCAGCTTAGCATCTGTCCCCAAAGCCCACAGTCTGCTCTAAGAAGTCACAGGTCCTGCCAAGCCAGGACCACAGACGTGACCTGCATCAGAAAGGACAAGAGCCACATCTGCTAACAAATTTAAGGCACTTAATACATGCAAGATCCTGCCCTTCTGCATTCTGCGTGTGCCACACAAGGAAGGTGTTAATACAAGAGGTCTTCGGCATGGTTTATGCAAATGGTTAAACGGCTGTTTCTTGTATTGTTACTGGCTTATTTTTTTTATTGCAGGTCTTGTTTGTTTGCTGTTGCTTTCCTATTCTGGAACAGTTTTATCAAATATGTCTATTCTGTGGCTGCCTAAAGAAAATGCCAGGAAACCCCTAAATAAAGTCACTGGGCAAGTATGAGTTGGTTAGCTTAGAAAAGGTATGACTGTGTTTCTCTGGGAAAAAGTGTAATTATCTCCTCAGTGATGGTGCTTGTCATCTGCTGCTGAAGCTTATCTTCTGTGCTCATGGGTCTCGCCACCAACCATAGCAGGAGGCACTGAGGATGGAGGTGCCTCTGAATGTTGCCCATCATTCTTAGGGATCTCCAAGGAATACACACTCTTCCTCTAGGTCTGGCCCACGAATTTCACCCAGCTCCCATCAATCATCATAATCAATTGCTTGTGTATTCACCTACTCTATATTTATTAAGAATTTACTATGTACAAGGCACCATAGAGGGCAAAAAATAAATCAGTCTACCTTCATTTGGCCTATAGCTTTATAGGAACATTAACATTAACCAAATGGGCACACAAAATGACATGCTTGGGTGTGCTTATTCACCCACCAGAGATTTACTGAGCACTGAGCACACAAAGCTCTGTGCCAGGTGCATATAGGTCTATGTAACAGGACAGAGCAGGGAAGAGAAACCCCTATGGAAGTGTCCGGGTGTTCCCAAGCAAGAAGATTGCGACAGCATGCAAAACCAAGGAAGGACAATGGAGGCCCTAGGGCAAGACGATCTGTGAGAATGGGAAGGAACCCAATAGGCCAGGGGTACTGGGCTGGAGTGGGACTGGGAAAGGTTGAACCAAAGAAGGGACCTGGACTCCCTGGCAGGTTCTACTAAAAGTTGTCACTTGATCCTAAGGGTAGAAGACTCTTCTGATTGGCTTTCAGCTGAAGGAAAACAGGCTCATCATTAACATCATAGGCCACTTTCTTCTCTACCATGTCAAGGATCTAGAGTCATCAAGTACATCAAATATGCCTTCGTGGAAATTCATGTTTGATGTACAACACGTTCCTCACCATGATGCTTTAGACATGTTTTCTTCTTGGTAAACCTCTATTCATATGTCAGACTTTGCTGTGCCCATTGCCTGTGTGATGGCCTGACCTTCCCAGCCCTACCTCCAGCGACCAAGAAGCTCATAGTGTGGTCCTGGAGCAGGAACAGTCACCAAACTATTATGTACTCAGTGAAAACAAGGTAATCCGGGAGAGTGTGGTAGAAACGTGTGGAGCAATTGCCCAGAGCAATCATGACTACTGCATCTAGTAATAAAACTGAAACGAAGACTTTGAGTGTCTTTATTTCTTGTTTCTAATGATTCATTTCCATTGTGTATTACAAAAGTAAGGACCCATAGTGGGTTGAAATTTATTAAAAATGAGTGGGAACTACCCTCGTTTGCTTTCTACTGCTGTGATAAACACCATGAGCAAAATCAACTTGGGGAGGAAAGGGTTTTGGTGGCTTACACTTCCCAATCACAGTTAATCATTGAGAGAAGTGGAGGTAGGGACCTGGAGGCAGAACTGAAGCAGAAGCCATAGACCAGTGGTTCTCAACCTTCCTAATGCTGCAACCCTTTAACATAGTTATTCATGCTATGGTGACCCCACCATACCATAAGATCATGTCATTGCTGCTTCATAACTCTAATTTTGCTACTTTTATGAATCATAATGTAAATATCTGATATGTGGCACCCAGGATTGTGACCCATACCATAGAGTATGCTGCTCATTGGCTTACTCTCCATGGCCCATTCAGCCTACTTTCTTACACATGCTCAGACCAACGACCTAGAGATAGCACCACCCACCGCAAACTGGGCCCTCTCAAATCAACAATTAATCAAGAAGAAACGTCTCACACGCTTGTTTTTGAGCCACTGATGTGGCTTGTTTTGATGCCTCTGATGGAGGCATCTTCTCAGCTGAGCTTCTCCCTTTTCAGATGACTCTAACGTGTGTCGACTTGACAGAAAGCTAATCAGCACAGGCGCTTTGTCAGATGTGGGGTGAGAGGTGCTGCTGTCCAGGGGACTCGCTGAAGGCCTTTCTCTGTTCCTTTTTCTTCATGCCCCCTCAGCCACCGCAAACTTGCTGCTGCGTTTCACATCCACAATGGCTTCACCGGGAAAGCAATTCCTACCTTCTCTTCTCCGCTTCCACCAGAAATGAGCTCCTTGAAGCTGAGACACATAGTCACGTCCCTGCACTGTGTTCTTACTGTCGTGGCTCTAGCAAACACTGCAACCCACATTCTGCAACTTACAGCGTCGGCAGTCAAAGAGCCTAAACGGCTGCACTTTTCTGTAATCCGTGTCCTGGCAGAGCCCGTGCTCTCCCAGGCTCTAGAGGAGAAGGCATTTCTTTGACTTTTTCAGCTTTTAGATACGTCGTCCCTTATCAGTTGGCTCACAGCCCCTCCCTCCGTCTTCGAATCCTACGGTGCAGCGTCTCTCTCCTCCTCTTATATTCACCTTTGTGATTACATTATTAGATAATCCAATATAATCTCCTCATTTCAAGGTTCTTAACTTAATGATGCCTACAGACTCCCTTCTGCCATGTGAGATAGAATGCTGAAGGTTCCAGAGACTGGGACATGGAAACCTTTCAAGGGCCATTGGTCCCACATATCACAATGTCTATTGTCACCCACCTAATGGGGCATGTATTTCCAGATTTAAGTCCAGGTCCTGGCCTCAGAATCCATATATTGTTTTTTTTTATTATTATTATTTTCCTTTGTTTTTCACCAACTACACCACTTTACCTTCTACTGGACATGCTTGTGTTGATGGAAATACTTGGTTTGAAACTGTTAGGAAATAGTGTGCCCCAGCATGTATGGGAGAGAAAGGACATGATCGCTCCCTCAGCTGTGGAGCCCTCTGAGCCCCCACAGACAGTTGTACAACCGAGAACCTGCCCCACTTAAGCTCTCTACACAGAGTACCAGGAATGCCAACGTAGCTGGGGCCATGGAGAACCCATGGTAAGTCACCAGCACAACATCCATGGATCTCAGGATTTCTCTGGTACAGCAAATGTTCCTTGGGAGTTGCCTTCAACCTGGGCAGACAGATTAATAAATAAATGATGCTTCTTAGCAAGGAATACCTGCATAGAGTTTCCCCAGGAAGGTGATTAAATGGATCCAGGAACACAGTCTACCACCAGCCTCAGTGACATCCTTGTGGCCAACTTTAAACCAGAAATGTAATCCCTGAAGAGTTTGAGCTGTCATGTCACTGTTGATGCAAATACTAGCACCATCCACCACTTGGAGGTCATTTAATCAGCGTGTTTCCCTCACACCATCAGTTCCAGCTTATCCCTCCTTAGGCCCCAAGACCCTCAGCTCCGCTAGAAGAGCATGATGGTCTCCCAGGAATCACACTAGAAAGGAAGATAGATTTTCCTTCTAGAAACAGACCTGCTATTTCCCCCTCACTGCAAGGCCTGAGTAGCTGTCACCCTGCCCAGCTCTGACAAGATAGGAATGGGATGTTAGGGACTTAATAGGAGAAGGAGAAGGCGTGTGGTGTGTCCCACTGTGGATGTGGCATGAGGACCTAAGGGACTGGGCCACACTCAGACTCTGCCACTCAAGCAAAGCCAGACAATGCAGTACAAAGATACAAAAGCAGGTTGAACCAACACAAGGAAGAGGGGCCATGCTCACAGCCTGAGAGACTCAGAGAATCCAGAAGCAGCGTGTGGACCCCAAGAGGTGACGGTTGTGACTGTCACTTGATTGGATTGACTCCCGGCAGATTAGTAAAGCATACCTCTGGGTTTATCTATGAGGACATTCCCGAAGGTGACTAGTGCGTAAGGGCTCAGATCTAATCAATGGTTTAATCTATTGATAGACTGAAAATCCGAACAGCCTTAAACAGGCAGTTGAATTGCGGAAGACGGGCATATTTGGAGGAAGCGGGCCACCTGCAAGCTGTCACTGAAGAGCACATCTCACCCTGCTCCCTCCCTGTGACTTGTCTGTGCTTCCCGGGTGCTGTTACTCACATGACTTTTGTCCATCAGGCCCTCCAAGATGTTTCTGCCTTGCTACCGACTTAAAAGCAATGCAGCCAGCCATAAACTGAAAACCTCTGAAACCAACTGTGAACCAAAATAACTCTTTCTTCCTTTAATCTGTTCTGCTCCGATATTTGTCACAGCAACAAAAGAGGGAATAACACACAGGAGCATCTGAGGTGCTAAAAAAGCCCCTCCCCCCATGGTCCCTTTCGGCACTCCCTCACCTTTGTCTTCCCATGCCCCAGGGTTACATTCATTCATCATCCCTTGTCTGCAGGGCAGCTCTTGATGGATGCTCACGTTGTCTGCCCTGCAAGGGCACCTCCCCTAATGAATGTCAGAGATTTTAGCCACACGGTCAGTTACCTGAGAGTCCACGGACCCCCAAGCTATGTGCCTACTGTGACAGCGGTCAGGAGCTATCCAAGCACCCAGGCAGCTGTGTGTGTGCTCATCAGAAAGTGCCCACACAGGGTATCTGACTCGCCTCCATGCAGTCACTCCCTCCCCAGCTGCATCCTCTTCCCAGCCCACTGTTCTTAGAGATGTACTTCAAACATGTCCCATCTGGCTCTGGGCTTGACTTCATTGCCTAGGCATAGCACTGTGGGGAAGCCAGGGACCTCAGAGGATGAACCTCCTCCTCCAGAGGTAGGAAGTATGTGATCACAGGCCCAGTAATAGCTGCCAGGGCTCAATACAAGTCACCAAGGTAAAGGCATCATTGTTTGCATGGAACAGGGGTTAAACTTACCAATCTTTACATCACACTCCAGGCCGGCGTGACATTTACCTTTAATTGTCAAAGTGATGCAATCTACAGTCACCTGGGGAGTCTCAATAAGAGATTACGTGGACTGAGGTGCCCTGTGGCATGTCTGTGAGGGATTAGCTTGATTAGGGGGAAGACCCACCCAGTGTGGATGTACCATTCCCTTGTCAGGGACCCCGGATTGTATAAAATCCAGCAGAGCACTGGTAGGAATGGATTAACGCTCTCTGTTCTTGACTGTGGCTGTGATGTGACCAACTGCTGGCCTGACTTCCCTGCCACGATGGACTATAACCTAAGATTGTGAACCAAATAATCCCTGTCTCGTGCTTCTTTTGAGGAGACATTTTATCAGAGCCACTGGAAACAAAACTAAGGCAGCCAGAAAACATGACTTAGCAAACAGAAAAGAGTCCAAATAAATTCTCCTGTTTTTATCAGATTGTACTAGAATAAACCTGGAAATCAATAGCAAGAGGAATCACAGGACCCACCTACACGCTTGGAGACTGCACAAGATACACTTGAGTGAACCATGTGTCATTGGAGATGCAGGGAGGAAATTTTAAAATTCCAAGGAGAAACTGGAAAGCACAGCTTTTTGGAACCTTGGGATATGGCTCAGACAGTTCTAAGAGGAAAGTGCATACGTATGAGTATGAACCCTTGAGAAGAATCGTGTATTAAATGTCTTAGGGTAATACAACACTGTATGCAATTAATCAACACAATGGTAATTTTTTAAAACCACCTATTATTTAAAACCAAGCTGCCCAGGGGAGCTGAGAAGAGAGAACTATCACAAATCATAAAGCGTGATTCGAGCCACAGCAGCAGGGTGAGAACCTGCCCTGGGACACAGTTATGGAAAACGACACAGCTGGATGCTGGCAAAGACCACACAGCAGGAGGTTGGGTCCACATAGGGAATGGTGGCGCCTGGCGACAGATCTCATCAACTAAGAACACCTCTGGAGTTTGAGGCCCTCAGCCTGAGGTCAGAGCATGAGTCAACTTCACCAAGGATCTGTCATGAGGATCACTGCTGAGTCCCCAAAATTTGGAGCTCCAGAGTACTATTTGACATCCTCAAATACATGCTTCCAGCAGGGTAGCCAGTGTTGAGTGGGTTTTGAAAGTATCCAGCTAAACCCTTCTGCACAGGTCTCACTGCTACCATTGCTTCACATCTCAAAAGACTTCAGAGAAACTGCCTCACTGTATTCCCAGTTAAAGCATTAGCCACTGCAGGAAGCATGAACTGAAAAGCCCTAGAACCCACCCACCCACATACTGTTAGAGCATACATACAGTTAGAGCATTAGCCACCATGAAGAGTCTTAGGAGAGCCTTAGGAGACCCTTAGAACCCACATACTGTTAGAGCATACATACAGTTAGAGCGTTAGCCACCATGAAGAGTCTTAGGAGAGCCTTAGAAGCCACCCACCCACATACTGTAGCACTAAGTGTGATCTATAGAAGCACCTAGGTGCAGAGAAGGGGATTTGATTAAGTAGAGGCAGCTCTGGCAGACACAGGACCAGCACAGGGTCAGTACCAGCATGAGCCGTAGAAAGGGCAAGAGTCCACACTTCCAACTCCCCAACCGCTACACTTGACAATACTCAGTTTCCAAGAGCACAAAAACAGAGCCTGGAAAGATGGCTCAGTGGTAAGAGCGCTTGCTGCTCCTGCAGAGAATTCAATTCCAACTCACAACTGTCTGTAACCAAAGTCGCAAGAAATCTGACACCCTCTTCTGACCTCTGCATGCACATAGTTCATATGCATACACACAGGCAAAACACTTATCCACACATAATATAATACAATTAATTAATCTAAAAAAGTTCTTAAAGTATTTAAAGGTAAGCTGCTCTAAGACATTGCCTCTTTTCCACCATATTTCTCATTTTTTTTTCCTTTTCATTACACTTATAGCTACACTTTCACTTTGCCATAGTTTTTACAATTAAAAACTTTTATTTTTCATTTTCATGAATTTGTAAAATTTTGTCTATACTTCTTTATTAATGGGTAATTTGAAAATTTTTCTTATTGTATTTTTTCATGAAGAGGGTGTTTTTCCTTTGTCTTTCTACTATATTTTAAGAGTATTTCAACTTTATCTCTTTTTTTCTTAAAAAAATAACTTTGGTTGGGCAGTGGTGGTGCACGACTTTAATTCCAGCACTCCATTTAGGAGGCAGAGGCAGGTGAATCTCTGTGAGTTCAAGGTCAGCCTGGTCCACAGAGTAAGTTCTAGAACAGTCAAGGCTACAGATGGAAACCCTGAATTGAAGAAAAGTAAATGTTCATGATTTTATTTTTCAGTTGCCTTATTACATTTAGGTTGTTTTTGTAATACATTTTCTTTTTGCTGGAAAAAATTTCTGGCTTTTTGTTTGCTTTCTTTCCTTCTTTCTAACCAAAACTGAATAAGAACATAAAATAAAACTATAGACCAATATACCAGATGAAGATAAATACAAAACTTGTCAATAAAATGCTTGCAAACCAAATTCGAGAGCATTTATAAGATCACACACCATAACCATGTTGGTTTCATAACAGCAGTGTAAAGGTGGTTCAACTCACACAAATCAACAATGTAATACAGCACCTAAATAAAAGACAGACATCATATGCTCATCTCTGATGAAGAAAAGGCCATTGACAAGGTTCAACATCCTTTCATGGCCCAACACACAGGAACAGAAGGGGCACACACCAACATCACGAAGGCTAGATATGATACACCTATGGCCAACGGGATACTGAACACAGGAGACCAAAGCACTCCTCTGAGCTCTAGAGTGAGACAATGCGCCTACTCTCTCTGCCCTCTGCAATGTAGTATTCCAAGTCTTTATAGAACAGTAACAAGAGAAGGAAACAGGGATGAGGATAGGACAGGAAGAGGCCGCTGTCCTGTTTTCAGGTGGTGTGGACCTACACTAAGTAGACCTAAAGACTACACCAGAAAAGTCTAAAATCTAACAAGCACTTCCAGCAACACAGCATGCTATAAAATCTACATATGAAAGTCATTATCTTTTTACATATTAATAATAAACTTGCTGAGAAAGAGGTCAGAAAAAAACATCCCATTCATAATAGCTTTAAAAAAATCAAGTACCTAGAGAAAAACATGAACAATGAGGCAAAAAGTCTGTACAGCAAAAACTTTAAAATACTAAAAAAAGAAACTAAAGGAGACTCTGGAAGATGAGGTGACCTCCCATGCTCCTGGATTAACAAAATTAATATTGTGAAAATCACTCTATTTCTAAAAGCAATCTATAGATTCGATATCATCAAAATCCCAATGGTATTCTTCACAAAAGCAGAAAAATAATTTTAAATTTGCATGGAAGCATTAAAGATCCCTAATAATTAAATATAATTCTAAGCGTCAAGGATAATGCTGGCAACATCACAGTACGAATCTCAAATATACTACAGACACATGGTGACAGGGATGGGGTGGTAATGGAACAAGACAGATGCACCAACGAATGGAATAAAACAGGGGACCCAGAAAAACTCACATAGATAAAACCATCTCATCTTTGACTAGGGTGTAGAACATATATTGTGGGGATGGGGGGTGAGGAGGAAGCTTCAACAAATAGTGATGAAAAATTAACAAAAATAAGGAAGAGGATGAGGAAGAGAAACCAAAGAAAGAGGTGGAAGAAACCAAGGAAAGGACGAAAGGAGAGGACACTGTATCTGTAACTTCAGTCTACACCCACCACCCAAAAAAATGCATATTGGGTCAAATACTTGAAATTCTTAGAGAAAAAAACGTAGGCAAGGTACTTCAAGATAGGCATAAGCAAGGTCTTTCTGAAAGAGACTCCAACAGTGCGTGAAATAATCCCAGGAATCGACTAATGGGATTATATGAAATGAAAGGGCTTCTCACAGCAAAGAAAACAAAGAGCAGTGTGAGGAGACCGCTAGAGAATGGGAGGGAAATGCTTTCCCTAGCACACAGCAGACACGAGACTCATGTTTAGAATCTATTAAGAAACCCAAAATCTTCACATTGCTCAAACAAATCACACAATCAATAAATGGGTTAATGAACTGGATAAACAGTTTTTACAAGAAGAAGCACAGACAGGCAAGAAATATCTGGCCAAGTGCTCAACTCCAGGAGAGGCGAATTAAAACTGCTTTGAGGTTCCATCTAGCCCTACTCAGAGTGGCTACTGTCAAGTGAACAAACAGCCATTGGCGAAGATGTGAGGAAAGAATCCTTATACACTGTTGGTGGTGGGGGTGTGAACTGAGGCAGCCCCTACAGAAATCAAACTAAAATTAGAACCACCTTGGAATCCAGTTATCCTATGCAAGGTACATATCTGAAGGATGCTAAGTGAGCACACCACAGGGCTACCTGTTTACTGCTGCACTATTTGTAATAGTCAAGATAATGGAACCCAGCCAAGATGCCTAGCAACATGAATGGCAGGCTAGATCTGGTGGTACTCACCTGGAACTCCTGAACAGAAGAGGAAAGGGAGCTCAAGGCCAGCCTTGGCCAAGTGGTGAATTCAAGAATAATTTTGGGTTACATGAGACCGCGTCTCATTATACAAATTAAAAATTAGCAGATTAATGAATCAAAAAATTTGATACATCATAACAGGTGGTGGTGGCACATACCTTTAATGCCGGCACTCAGGAGGCAGAGCCAGGTGGATCTCTGTAAGTTTGAGGCCAACCTGGTCTATAAATCGAGTTCCAGGACAGACTCCAAAGCTACACAGAAAAATCCTGTCTCAAAAAAAAAATAAAAATAAAAATAAAATAAAAAAGATACATATACACAGTGATATTTTGTTCAGCCATGAAAAAAAAAGAATTTGCTGTCTGCAAGAAAATAGATGAAGCCAAAGATCAGTATATTAAGCAAAATGAGCCAGACTCAGAAAGACAAGGGTCTGATTAAATATCTCATGTGACTTTTATATACAGAATCTCATTTTAAATAAATACACACACGTGCAGGGTGGGGAGGAGAGAGAAATGGGTATTTTTCCCACAAAATAACTGTAATAAAGAAGACAGGGCTCTGCAGGGATGGACCGTGAGTGAGGAAGGGGCAGGGGAGAGTAATGGAACATGAGAAGTAAAGTACAAACTGTCTGGGGGAGAAGCTAGACCAATGAGAGAGAGGGAGGAAGGGAGGGGGAGAGAGAGAGAGAGAGAGAGAGAGAGAGAGAGAGAGAGAGAGCAGAAGAGTAGCAAATAAGACGATGTATATGCATGAACGTGTCACAGTGGAACTCCTTCCTTTGCATGCTAACTAAAATGGTTAAGAGATAAACCTCCTGGCTTGCTTTTAATCCAAGGGAAAAACGTCTTCAGAACAACACCTCACGCTCCACCTCATCCTGCTTATCTCCCACCTCCGCAGTGCAACTAAAGCCACTAAGAATTTGGTACTTTCTGTAACCTAGCAACCAATAGGTGATAAGCTCTTAGCCTAAATGATGTATAGAAGAAAGAAAAGGAGGAAGATGTAAAGAATAAAGAAAGGAGGAAGTAACAATATTTCTATAGATAGACGGATGTGTGTACGGAGTGACAGACTTCCTATTTCCTGTGCTGTTGAGTTACAAAGGCTCCTGTTAGTCCCTGCTCCCTGTTTTGACCATGTCTGTTGAAGAATATTACTTTAACTTGGCAAACATGTGTTACTTTTGCTATATTTGTTTATGCTGCATTTGTTTAATGATGTAAAGATGTGTTGCTGTTTCACTTTGCCTGCCTAAGGCACTTGATTGGTCTAATAAAAAGCTGAACAGCCAATAGCTAGGCAGGAGAGGGATAGGTGGGGTCGGTGGGCAGAGAAAATAAGTAGTAGGAGGAATCTAGGCTCGGAGAACAAGAGAGGGAGAAAAGAGAAGGAGATGCCCAGGGCCAGCCAGCAGCCAGCCAACCAGACACAGAGGAAGCAGTGGAAGTAGGACATACAGAATGAAAGAAAGGTAAAAAGCCCCGAGGCAAAATGTAGATGAAGAGAAACAGTTATGAGTAGCAAGAAACCAGCCTAAGCTAAGGCCGAGCATTCATAACTAATAATAAGTCTCCTTGTCATGATTTGGGAGCTGGTTGGTGGCCCAAAACAAAGCCTGCTTCACATGTCTGATGTTGTTCATCTTCAGCACAGTGTTATTCACTGCTTACTCTGTGTCTAGCTGGTGTCTGGCTAGCTGGCTGGCCCCGGGCATCTCCCTCTCTTTTCTCTCTTCTTCTCCCTCTCTTCTCCCCTGAGCCTAGATTCCTCCTCCGACTTAGTCTCTCTGTCCACCAGCCCCACCTATCTCTCTACTGCCTACCTACTGGCTGTTCAGCTTTTTATTAGACCAATCAGGTGCCTTAGGCAGGCAAGGTGAAACAGTAGCCCATCTTTACATCATTAAACAAATGCAGCATAAACAAATATAGCAAAAGTAACACATGTTTGCCAAGTTAAAGTAATATTCTTCAACAGACATGGTCAAAACAGGGAGCAGGGACTAACAGGAGCCTCGTGTTTATCAGCAGCACAGGAAATAGGAAGTCTGTCTCTTCGTACACATATCCATCTGTCTGTCTCCTTCTAGGCCAAGTCTCTGTTGGATCTCGTGCACTGTGTTCCTACAGCTGCACCTGGTCCTCTAGCCATCTTTCCTCAGGCCTTCCTCTGCCAAGGAACCAAGCCCTGGAAAACCAACGCCTGTGCTGAGGGTTCCCACCATGCTGCTATGGACAACAATGTACACTGCACTCTTCTCTCTCCCCCCAGAAGTGAGTGGGTGTCTTCTTTGTCTCTCTTTCTGGGTGGCTGAGTGCCTCAGGAGGATTTTGTTGCCATTGACTCCCCCTAGAAGACATAACTTTCTTGTCTACCTATCCCAATCTTTCTAAGCCCAACTTAATCAGCTTTCTTTTCACTCAGGGATATGCCCTCCCTGCTGTTAGTAATGCCTAGTGTGTGGCCTTTCCCCAGTCAACATTGAGTATTCTCAAGGGTTCAAGATGTTGAATCCAAAATAACCCCACTTGGGGAATCTTCCAATGATGACTCAACATCATTTGGTGTAAAGGTGGAGAAGGTGTTTAGTGAGCAACACAACTGGACATTGCCCTGTGTCCCACGGTAGACAAAAGAGATTCCTGCTAATATAGAACTTTCAGTGAAATGGAAGACCAGAGATTATGAGTCAATGCTACATGCTCCATCACTGTCTAGACAGTAGCCAGGAAGGGAGTACTCCCTAGAGGTTCTTTCACCTCAGTAGCTTGTCTGCAGGTGGTTTTATGTTTGAAACTCGAGTGAAAAGGAAGAGCCATCAAGAACAGACGTAAGGAACAGACGAAGGAAACTGGAATTGGAGACAGAGAAATTGAGATGCCAGCGTGACTGGAGTACAGAAGTGAAGAAAGTGGACAGAAGGAAGTTCAGAAAGGCGGACCAGGTCTGATGCAATCATTTCCCAGACAAATTGTGAACACGCATCATAAATGATTAGCACAGGAGGCCAGGCAGATTTTCACTGCTAAAAAACCTGAAATAAACAAGTAAAAGGAGGACATGTTTCTTTTGGCTCATGATTTGAGGACTCACACCGTAGTCACTTTGAGCCTGTGGTGAGGCACAGCATCATGATGGAGAGAACATGGTATAACAATATGATCATTTCACATATCTGAGAGGAAATAACAAAAATGGGGGATGAGCTCTCAATATATCCTTTAAGGGCCCCCTTAAATGACCTAACTTCTTTCCCCTAGAATCTATCCTCCAACAGTACCATAGCTTCAACACACATGGTCATTGGGGACATTCTCATTCCTAACCATAACGCTTACTTTAAGGGATTACTGTGTACCTGGCCTTTGAGTGTTAAGTCCTTTGCCTAAATTATGTTATTTAATCATCACAATGGCAAGTATTTTGAGATGGGGATTATTGGCCCATTGAAGAGAAACTAATAACAGTGGTGTGATTGAGGACCCATGAGAGATCATGCCCTGGGCTGAGCCCTTCATGTGCATTATCTTGCAGCTTCTTCATCACTGAGCTGTGAGCTACAAATGTTTTTTCCCATTGTACAAGTAAGCAGAGATATGAGCATCTTAAAGACTATCCAAGGTCTCACCACTGGCAAACCAAATCCCACTGGTTGTGAGCTGTCTCTGTCTACACCATGTGTCTTCCCCCTCCCCAAGTCACAACCCACTTATCTGCTTACACTGTAGTCAGCCTTGATGTTTGACTTTGGGGAAAAAATAAGGGCATAAGTTCTGTCACAGAAAAATATTGGGGACATAGGATTTCTTTGTATTTCATTTTGCTTTTCCTGGAGCCCTGGACAGGAAACTGTAGAAAGACCCTAAGATCTAAGTGTTGTGAGAGGCACAGTGTCTCTCTCCAGAAGGCTCTAGCCTTAGGCCCCTCCAAGGTGTCACCTCACATTAGCTCCAGAAACCCAGCCCAGCCCTCTGCCGTGGTTCCTACTGGAGTCACAGGTGGATGCTCTACTTTGCACCAGGCCACCTGTGCAGCTTTGCTGATGTTCTTTCCTGTCAGCCCAGATGAAGCCCCATCAACTTGAAAGTGATTTGCCTCCTGGAGCTAGCCCAGGCCTCCCCTAGCAGCCTTCAGGCCAATAGATGATTTGAAATGTTTTTATAACACAAACGCCCTATGTTTTATAACAGGCAATCAGCTCTCTTAAAATAATTACCCGTAACTAAAGAGGAACCAAAGTAACAGCAAATGAATTCTGATCAATGGTTGTTAAAAACTGATGTTCTTTAAATAATTCCTGAAAATAAATTTCGCCAGAATAATCTCTCAATGAAGACATTTCTTTAGGGGCTTAAGATAAACAGATTTTTTTCCCCAAAGCCCCTGATGACTAAATCACATAGCATTTGGAGAAGGTTCTGGTTATTTTTCCTAAGTAGAGAATTTTCTATGTGCTTCTATTTTCCCTTGAGGCCATCACAGATAGAGAATAAATTTCATTTTCCCCCTGCAATTATGTAGCTGTATTATTTTTGTAATAGGCTTATAAAGAACAAGCTCCCTGAGTGCAATTCTCCAACTGAAGTTTACAGGGTGGAAACGGAGAGACAAATCCTCTTTGCTTCTTTCTGGGATTACCTAGAAAGGTCAACATTAATGACCATTCATAAGACTCAACTTCTCAGGTGCGGAGAGCCGTGTGAGGGGGGAAACTGAAGCAGAGTTAAGCTGATGCATGAGTAAAATGGATGGCTAGGGCAGCTGTTTCTGCCTCACACCCCCAACCTGCCTCATGAACCGAGGTCACAGCATCATAAAACACAGGCATTGGGACAATGGTTTAAAATAAGTGTTCTGGTTGAGCTCATGTGTTCAAATATCTGGTCTCCTGCTAATCACAATGTTTAGGGAAGTTGAAAACTGTTAGGAGGTAGAGTCTCACTGGAGGATGTGGGTCACCAGGGGAAAGACTAGACATTTGCAGCCTGGCCCCGCCTCCTCTCCCACTCCCTCCTGATCCACTCAGACGGAAACAAGTTCCCACTGGAGCTGTGAGTCACTCCTTTCATCACGCACACATCATTCCCTGCCCTAGTGGAATATACTGTGAGCCAAAATAAATCCTCTCTCCCTTCAGTTGCTTCCTGCATGACCTTAAGTCACAGCAATGAGAAAGGTAACTAAGATGGAAATTTGGTACTGAGAAGTGATGCTGTTGCTATGACTCCCTGAGTACATGGTTGGTAGGCCTCTAGGACTCTTTGGAGAAAGAATGTTGAGGACATTAGGCAAGGAATCCCTATAATGATGTAGGAATGGCTTACTAGTCCATCTTGGTATAAGTTTGGAAGTCCAGAATGAAGATATAAATGTGTATGGTAAAAGCCAGGCTCATTAGGTTTCAGAGAGGAACAAGGGTACCTGTGCTACAGACCATTTATGTTATATATTGGTAAATAATCTGGCCACATTCTCCCTATGTCCTGAAAACATGAGTGAAACAGAATTCAAAAACAATGGACAAATTAGTTTGGTGGAAGAAACCGCAAGACAACGAAATATCCAGGCTGTGGAATGGCTATTACTCACTGCATTTCCCCAGATTCACAGTGAGTGAGATCAGAAGTGAAGCGGACAGATGGGGGAAATGTGGTGCTGACCAAGAAAAGAAGCAGGAACATGAGCGACAGTGACGACAAGGCAGGTGAAGAGGAAGCAGCTGTAGCTGTTAGAGACTGGTTTCATTCATGGAAAGCAGCTGTAGCTGCTAGAGATTGGTTTCATTCATGGAAAGCCTCAAGCTCTGCACTGCTAACTGAAAACAAGGCTCTACTCTTTAAAGGCTCCAGCTTGTAAAACTGCAAAGTCATTTGAAAAGAAAGGGCCTGAACTGAGAATGTCACTTCGAGAGTTCCTGCTTTTATTCATTGGGGTTCTCTAAAGGAATAGAGCTCAGAGAATATGTATATATAGCATTACAGGATGTGGTCCAGGTAGTTCATCAGTAGCCGTCTCACAGCAGAATGGCTGAGAATCTAGTAGCTGTTCAGTCCACAAGGCTGGATGTCTCTGCAGTCTCCATCTGCTGATGGAGTCCTGGAGGACTCCTGGAGAGATGCTGGTCTTTAGTCTACATTGGATCCTGAGGAATGAGTTTAATCTGACCCAGAGCAACAAATAGCCAACGTTGCCAGCAAGAGTGAGAACAAGGAGGTAGAAATCAGTTTCCTTATTTTACATCCTCTCTTGTGGCTTGCCACCAGAAGGTGAGGCCCAGATTGAGGGTGGGTCTTCCTGCTTCAAGTAATCTGACTAAGAAAATCCTTCACATGTATGCTTGAGTTTTACTTGATTCCAGATATAGTCAAGTTGACAACTAAGATATCAAGCCATCTCAAGTCCAATCCCTGTCAACTTGACACACAACCACTTTTCATTATGTCATGCTCAATTTTCAAATTAAAACAATAACAAGATCATAATTCCTCCTAACATGATATAACTATCCCATGTACAACCACAAATGAATTATATATTTTATAATAGGTGGCAAATTACCTTGAGAAATGCTTATTCTTTTACTGCCCCTTAACTTAAATATAATTATATCAATTTACAATGTTTAATCATTGGTATTGTTTCAATTGATCTTACATTACACAATAAGGAAATAAAGGAAAAAAATGCAAACCCCAGATTAATATGTGTTCATATGTGCACAAACATGCTCCTAAAAATAGGACAAAACACTCATATCAATTACAATCTTCCTTTCTGCAACTAGTCACATGACCTTAGCTGGTAATATCATAAGACATCCTAAAGGATCCCCTACACTCTAGACATAATCATAAACTTCCACTGTGGAGAAGTAATCCAGTTCTTCCAAGACATAATTACCTACATAACTACCTAACAGATCAATCACCAACACATTACTATTAATCCATAACCCTTCCTTTCTTGTTTATCCATAAGATCTCATATTATCAATATCACAATGTAAAAGATAAGTAACTTGAAAAGTCCACAGTCTTTTAAAAATACAAACACTCTAAAAAGTCTAGTCCCTTTAAAATATCAAAAGTCTCTCAACTACGAGTTTCTATAAAATTAAAACAAGTTATATACATTTTTGTTCCAAGAAGGAAGAACCAGGGCATAGTCACAATGAAATCAAAGAAAAACCAAGATGTAACAGTATAAAAGGTTCAGTGCTAGGCATCTGGAACCCACTTGCAATTCTCGGGGCTCCAAGGGGCCTGGACAGTTCCACTTTTCCAGCTCTACCATCCACGGAACACATAACTCATCTCATAGGTTCAACCCAGCTCTACTCTACAGCTACTGCTGTCCTTGGTGGTGGTCCCAAGGTACTGGTATGCTGGGGTCTCCACTGCCACTGAGGTTAAACCTTCACCAATGGTCTTTCCCAACCTCTCTTTGGGGATGTCAGCCCCGCCACACAATGCCAAGCCTCAGCTGCTCTCCATGATCTTTTCATGTCTTCAAAACTAGCATCGCCTAGGTGACTCTCACTCATTACCAGATTTGGCAGCCAGTATGAGATGCAGCCTCAGACAGCCCGGACCACAGCTTCTGTGTGCTGACCCAAAGGAAATACTCCCAAAAGATTTTGCTTCATTGATGCTGAACTCTTCTTAGTCACAGCTGATCTCATAGGCCCAGGTCACCAGTATCAATTGTCTCAATAAAGCAAAGGTTTTACTTTAGTGACACTGGTCTCCTGTTCATCACTGCTGGTTCTTCATCCCTAGATGACCAGAATCACAGATTCTTGATTCCCACACAAATGGCCCTGAGAGAATCGTTGCTTCCCTCCCTCTGAAACTCCACAAGCCAGACCTCCATCACCTGCATCTCTCTCAGCATCCCTACCTTCCAAGCCTCTATAGCATATCTTTAAAATATGAGCACTCGGCCGGGCAGTGGTGGTGCACGCCTTTAATCCCAGCACTCGGGAGGCAGAGCCAGGTGGATCTCTGTGAGTTCGAGGCCAGCCTAGGCTACCAAGTGAGTCCCAGGAAAGGCACAAAGCTACACAGAGAAACCCTGTCTCAAAAAAACAAAAAAAAAAAATATATGAGCACTCAATGGACTTTCCAGCCCCAAGTTCCAAACTCCTCTAACAATCCTCCCATAAATAACATAGTCATGTCTGTCACAGCAATGTTTCACTCCTGGTACCAATTTCTACCCTACTTTGGTTTCTGTTGCTGTAGTAAAGACCATGACCAAAGCAACTTGGGGAGGAAAATCTTCCAGTCCACCCCTGAGAGAAATCAGGGTGAGAACTGACTCAAAGGTCACAGAGAAGCATTACTTACTGGTCTGCCTCCCCCAGATTGCTCATTTTGCTTTCTTATACCACCCAGGACCACCTGTCTAGCTGGAGTACCACCCACAAAGTGCTGGGCTGTCCCACATCAATCATTAATCAAGAAAATGCCCCATAGATTTGTCTACAGACCAAAGTGATAGAGATAGTTTATGACACTAGCTTGTGTCAAGTTGACCAAAAAGAACCTAGTCAGCATGATGCTCAAAAACAACTAGTGAAATGTTTTCCAAGGTTCATCAGCCAAGGTGTATATAGACTACTATAGCTGTGATAGAAAGAGACCAAGCTACATCCCAAGCCTCAATGGGCCTCCTCTCCTCTCTGCCTCTCCCTGCTAAGATTATAACTGCTCAGCATCATGCCCTGATTTTACATGGGCACCAAGGACTGATGCCAGGTCCTCATGCTCACACATAGTCAGCTGACCCAGATCTCTGGCCTTATGGTTATTTTTATATTCATGTGCATGACACAAAAGGCATATAAGACAAAACCCAGTATTTGACACAGCACAGCATGACTGGTCCCAGTCTAGTGAGGTGCCGTAACTATGAAAGGGCTTCCAGATGCAGGTGCTGGGTTTGAAATACGGTTCCCTCCTTTGCTATATGATCTGGCAAGTTCTCTGGCTTTTAGTTGCCCGTTTTCTGCTGTAGTAAACTGAGGATAATAACAGTGGTGAGACAAATAGTATATACCAGTTAAAAACAAAACACACACACACACACACACACACACACACACACACACACACACACACACACACACACCAAGATTATCTTTGCAGAAGTAAACAGAGACAGAGATGGTTTTATCAAATAATGACAAGAAAAGTGATGAAATTCACAGTGGATTCATCCAAGGTAAGAGGAATAAATGCACATAGAGTAGCTTTGATGGGGCAGAGGTAGAAAAGAATAAATACACTGGTCAAGGCATGGTGGTACACATGTGTAATCTCAACACTTATGGGACAGGAGCAGAAGTACTACAAGTTCAAGGCCAGCCTGGGATTCAGAGTGAGGCCCTATTTAAACAAACAATTTTGTCTATTGTAGGATTCCCATAATTCTGTGTGTTTGCTAGAGACATTAGCAAAAACACAGATCCAATGAAAATCAGAGAAACATATAAACAAATGGAAAAGCTGAGTGTAGGGGCACCATACATACATACAGAATTCACAAGGGCATGTACTAGTCAAAGAAAAAACCTGAGCCATAAATATGCCCCTGAGTTTCTTGGCACCCAAAGGAAGACAATCAATTACAAAATTGAATCTATCCACCAAAAGTCAAGCGTAGTAGCTTTGGGGATGAAACAATGCCCTTCTATCGCTCAAGGATTCAGTTTTTCATGTGACTCTTCTAACAGGGTCTGCTGATTTAGTGGACAATATCCTTACCAACAAGCTACAATAAATACCAGAGAGAGTTCCACCCATCAGTTTCTCACATCATCCATCAAAGGTCGCAGTGAGCAGGCCAGAAAAGCTCATTCTGGGGAGTTAAGATGGCCGGATGCCGGGAGCTCTCCCCTTGGTCGGCTTGGTAAGTTCTTGCTGTTTTGGTTGGCCTGACCATTTAAACCACACACGAGTGATGAATTTCACAAGCTGGTGATGGGGGCAGCAGGGCGGATGGGAGGGCACTGTGCAGGCAGCGGGTCACCGTTTTCTATCATCCGCCCTCCCGAGGAAGGCAAATGCATCTATCAGTCACCTAGTGAGCCAAAGGCCCAGGCTTCATAGCTTCTGAAAGCTATCCCAGGCTCTCCACAGCATCATACATAAGGAATACAGTCTCTTTCTGAGGCAAACTTTAATAGTTTTTTTTTTACTCACAAAACACAATTAGGAGCTCACTCGTATCAGCTGAACACTGAGCTGAATGATGTTTGCAAATAGAGTGACATCCCATCAAGATTAAACACGTGCTCTGAAAGGCTGGGCCTCCCTCTCAGTAGAGCTACTCATACAAGGGACTGATTGGGACGTACACATACACTGCTATTCAAATAACTTTCAAACATAACAGAGCTTAGAGAAAAATGTCATTTTCTACCTCAGCAGAGCATGTAATGGTTTGTCACTACATGTGAAGTTTAATTTGTAGAAAGGCCAGTATGTCTTCCTGCAGGCTTCCCTCTCCGAGAGCGAGGCCAGGCTACCTGGAACTCCTCTCCTCTTGAGTCATCCTGTGAGGGATCAGGCATGAGCACTGCAGTAGGAGAGGGTAGCCCACCAGACGGGATGCCGGTCACGTGCTCGGCTCCAGATCAGCTGAAAGGAAGAGTGAAGGTGGACTGGGGAAGGAAATTACAACCCACCCAAACACCACCTTGGGTCAGAACCAAGTAAGAGCTAGACAGATAAAGCAGAGGGAGACATCTGGGGTAAGAGCTAGACAGAAAAAAGACATCTGGGATAAGGGAAAAACAGGCAGGAGGTGGCTGGGGTAAGAGCTAGCCAGACAGGGTAGGTGGACAGAAGGAACAGCATCCTGTCTGAGACCAGTGTGTGGCTAAGCTGAGAAATGGCAGAGCCATGATGTCAGTGGTCCCGTGTGTGAGGAGTATTCTAGAATCTCTGCAGAGCCAGGAGATGGGAATGGAGCCATAGCCATGGGCAGAGTCAGATCTCTATGTTCCCTCCTTAGGTGCCCTCTAAAAAGAGTTGATGGAAGACAGACCTATGAAGGTTTTTGAACTGGAGATTAACACTAACTCTCTGAGACTCTGGAGCAGGGTGCCCACAGACAGAAGCCGGACACCGGCATCACTACAGTCTTCCATCCCACTCTCAATTACTCACTTTCTTCCAAGCATGACTTCCTCCCCAGCTGGACCACCAGCTCCCAGAGGGTAGGAACATGCCTTCTGAGTTCCCGGAGGAGCCTCCCAGTGTAGACCTTCCATGTGCACAGGAACTTATTAGGCTTCCTCGACTACATGTGGGAGGGGACACACTCCAGCAGCTTCCACGACTCAACGGGCCTGTTCTCTTCTCTGCTCCACTTCCAACCTGGAACTTTCTAGAAGAGCCAATACCGTCATCGTCATTCAGAATCCGCTTTCCCTTGTCTGCTAGCCTTCCCCACATGCACAGAGCCAGGGCCTGTGGCTGGGCAGCAAGACATAGACTGGTTATCGGTCCACTAGACCCCTCCTACTGGTATCCTTACACAGGACCAGGCTTAGCCCATCACTCCACCTGGGGACAACCCCCTTCATCACCCTGCCCTCAGTGACAAGTGCAGTATGACAGCAAGCCATGGCAGAGTGCAAGTGCTGGATAAATGACTGTGTAAAATCCTTCAGGCCAACGCAGATGGCATGCTATGGGGGAGAAGGGCTTTATTTGTGGTTCGGAAATGTGTTTATGTGTCCATAAAAAAGTCCAGAAGGATGCAGAGCACACGGCCATGAGAGGTCATCCTGGGGAAGAAGGGAGGCTGGAGGGAAGAGAGCTTTATTTCATTTGTGCTGCCTTTTTTATAAAGAGTGTGTATTACTTTTATAATCCAATATTTTACCTTAAAAAAAATCCTTCAAGGCTCAGCTCAGGCCCCGAGTCCTGGTATTTCCAGACCCCCAGCCCTGATGCTCTTTCCTTTCTCTTAATACTTGCAAAGCAGCATGGAGATGGCCAACCCCAGTCTTTGCCAGAGTTACCTGATGCCATGTGTTATCCAGACATAAAGAGAATAATGAGATTTTTTTTTGTTTGGCTCACAAAACACCATGACTATGAGTCCTTGGTGTTAAAAGTCCCTAGAGAGTGTCGAGACACTGTATAAGAAAGGATCAAATGGTCCTGCAGCCCTCACCCCATTCCCACGCTCCTCTACACAGAGTCAGAGACTATTGACACGGAGGATGGAGGATAAATGCCACGTGAACCAGGGCCAGGTGAGGAGGGTTCCTGGGCCACCCTGGGAGAGGAGCATGGCAGAAAGCGTGGCTGGAAACCTGGGGCAGATAAGGATTCTGGGGCACCCTCAGAAAAAAAGCACAACAGAAGACATGTGTACAGCCCTCTCCAGCCGGAGGTTTGCTGAGCTGCAGGATTTCAGTCTGCCCCAAGGCTGCTCCAGTGAAAACTGTAGGCCTCATTTTGGGGGACACTTGGGTGTGGCTTGCGTAGCAGAGGGAACATAGTTTCCTGAGTCTTAGCATCCCTAAAGACAGAATGTTTAGTTAGCCCTTGAGAGCCCATGAATCCAGACAGTCACAGTTTAGAGGAACAGGTTATATCTGCCAGAAGGGAAACATGTGGAAGAGACTATGTGGAAGGCAGGAGCTGGGAATAGGGGTCGTGGAGGTCATTTGGACCATTTCACCAGTAGTCTAAGGACATGTACATTGAGGAGGTACCCCAGAGGCTTCTGTAAACCCCATATATGTACCTACAAGAGAGTGAGCACGCTCGTGTTTGGCACTGGAGACCGTTACAGCCACCCTACAAGCTAAGAGGTAGCCATAACAGCAGAACCACTAAGAGATTCATCCATTTTCTTCTAATTCTCCATCCTCCTTCCCATCCCATGAGATTCTGGGAACAACAAAAGAAGGAACAGAGACCTGAGCCCCAGGCTAAGCTTGAGGCCTGTGAAGAAGGATGGGAGAGAGGGTCAAGTCTTGAAGTTGCAATTTAGCTGGCTCCTTGCTGCTTAAATGTGCATCTTGACTGTCAACGTGACCACGGCTAGAGTTATAGGAACCACAAAACTTCATGAACTGCCCGAGCTGTAGCCAAGGGGTGGGGGAAGGAAACAGCAGAGCCTGGCTGAAGGCTGTGGCTGCTGAGAAATGAATCCAGTTTTGTAATGCGGAGCGTGCTAACACCCCAGCTGTGAGTTGGTATTGCTAGGCAGAGCCCTAACAAGCCATGGTCTCGTCCTAGGAAAGGATTAGACAGCCTATAGCTCTAGCATCACCTTGCCATGCATATGAAGCCCAGAATATGGTGAATAAATACAACTGATCTGTGGGTAGTGGTCTGATGCAGCAAAACCCACAGCCCAGACAGCCTCCCCTTATCTGGAATCCCCGGCTCCCACTAAATAACGTTACATGTTTAACTAGAAGATGCTTCAAAGTGTCTCAACCCTCCTGAGATGGGGGGGGGTGCAGCTTATTCTTCCATATTAAGTACTAAGCATTCCTTTTGTTACAACCTCTAATGGGTTCTTATAAAACAAACAGGTGGGTATGGTTAGAAACTGCAGCCCTGTGCTTCACTGACCAGGCATCTGCTGGGGACAGAATCTCAGCCCCCAACCCCCAGCTGGGGGATTCTTTTTCCTGTTCATTTTAGAAACACTCCTGCATGAATATCCTGCACCAGGCCACACAGTAGCTGCTAGAGATGTGGAGAAGAGCAAAACACATGTTCTGCTTTCCCTGTAGAACACATGAGCCATGGGTGGAAATGGGAACGGAAGCCAAGAAGGGGAGCTGAGAGTGATGGACCTCAAGATGAAATGACCTGATCCATAAGGGTTTCCGGGTAGTCAGTCATCTCTGATGAAGGGACAACAAGCAAGGTAACTGGAGGATGAGTATGAAATGGAGGAGAAGCAAGAATACAGGAGGAAAGCTGGGCTAGAGGAGCAGTGCACACAACAGATGAGGGAGAGTTTATCTCCCTTCCAAATTCATATATCCACAGCCAGAGTCATGAGACCCTTTCGTGGTCAGGGAAGAAAAGACACAAAAGAAAAACCACACTTGAGAAGTCTCTTCAAAGTCAAATTCTACGTTAACATTCTCTTTACAGCAATCAGGATTATTTTCCCAATTCCCTTCCATGCAGAATCTGTGGGCATCAAATTACTTCCTGGTGCCCCTCTGCCTGCCTAGGCATCTAACATCTCCTTGAGTGTGGAGGCATTGATGGATGTGCCACACTTTTCTTTATTATGTGTCTCAGTCTATCATAATGCATTCCATAAATTAGTATTCTTACATTCCCATCATATGTCAGTGTTCTTTGATTAATATAATACAGATTTGATTTATGGATTATTATAGTAATAGATATCTCAGATAACTAATTTGTTGACCCAGAACCAAAATATAGAAGTTGCCAAACGCTTTTCTCAGTGACACAGGTACTTCCTAAATGATGCAGGTAATTTAAACTATCAGGGGACAAATTCAAGCAAGAGACCTTGGAAAACCTAAGCTTCAAGTCTGAAAATCACTATTCACATTAAAGGCTCAAAAAGGATGTCCCTTTATCCACGTACTGTGGGGAGCCAAGGAAGCCCTGAATGAATGTGCAAGGAGCAGATGAAATCCTAAGAAAATGCGTGTTGTTGATATAGACACAGCCATGTCAAGGACCAAGGCCTCAGACCCATGGGAAAGTGGCAAAACTTTCCTTCTATGGGTCAGGCTCAGAACTGGCAAAGCCTTCCTCTTATCTGAGTGTGAACATTGGCAGTAGATTGGCTAGTGTGTGCAAACACTAGCAACTGTGGCTTGCTCCTCAGGATAACTGTAACCTGTGACAGCCTACCTACATCGACCTCCTACAGAAACTACATAACTCCCCCACGCCCCACCCCGGGGTGCACATAATAAATGGAGCTGAGGCTCCAGGGTTTTGTGGTAGTTGCGTGACTCTGTGCACACAGCCACCAGATGCCAGCTTCTCTGTGCACATGTCTGTTGTCCTAAGTGTCACTATCCTCTCTTAGTTCCCTTGTCACATCCCCTGAGGTCAAGTCCCAGCTGCACTGGACATGGTAACATGCACTGCCTTCAGGAATTTAACCTGAAGGAAATAAAGGGTCTAAAATAAGAAATGACAGGCAAGAGAAATGTCTTATTTAGGATCACAAAAGGTTGGAGACGATACAGGTATTCAGTAAGAGGAAATACTTTGGCAGTGTATGAGTCATTGATTGAATATACATAACATCAGTAAATATACATTCGAAACCAGGGACCATTTTACCTCTCAGGTAATTCTTGGCAATGACATCTATGACTGTTAAACCTGGGGGCTGGGGCCTACTGGAATCTAGTGGGTATTGATGATAATGCAGTGTTCATAGCAACTACTAGGACAAATAACTGTCAAGGACAAACAAAACAACCAAAGTCCCCAAGTTTGGAAAACTTGCCATAGTTAAGTGTGATGTAAACAAGTTGTTTTACTAATAGATTGACAACCAAAAACAAAATTCATTCCTCCTGTAGTCTTAGCTATAAAAACTACATATGATTGTAGTCAAGGACTGTGGGAGGGCAGGAAGAAAAAGGAAGCAGGTGTATTCTTAAAAGGGTGAAATTATAGGGTTAGGGTTAGGGTTAGGGTTAGGGAAAAAGGAGAAAAAAGGAAAAAAATTAAAAAGGGTGAAATTGTAGGTATTTCTTTAAAAATAATTTCATTATAT
Source organism: Peromyscus maniculatus bairdii (assembly GCF_049852395.1). Classification (NCBI taxonomy): domain Eukaryota; kingdom Metazoa; phylum Chordata; class Mammalia; order Rodentia; family Cricetidae; genus Peromyscus; species Peromyscus maniculatus. The sequence continues at coordinate 94,855,660 of NC_134858.1, read as the reverse complement.
TTGTGAGGAATTTTTCCAGGCCATAAAATTGCAAGAGTACTTTAGAGTAAATTAATGGTATTAGAGGAATGAAATGGATGAAAGGAGAGAGAGAGAGAGAGAGAGAGAGAGAGAGAGAGAGAGAGAGAGAGAGAGAGAGAGAGAGAACAGATCTCAAAAACAAAACAAATAGTTCACCAACCTGTTTAAAACTTGGAATCCTTTAAAGAGATAACAAAACCTAAACTCAGCTTCTCACCAAAAATTGATGCTTCTTAGGTGGTTTTTAATACAGTCAAACCAGTTTTCTAATATTTGGTGTTTTTACATGCATATTGTTCTTCCTCAAGCATTTTGTTAGGTTTTATCTGTATTTCAAGTGTGTCTTATAAACAACTTAGTGTTGATGTTATGGAATAACTTTTCTGTACACTGTCACTATGCGTCACTTGGACTAGTTTAATAAAAAACTGAACAGCCAATAGCTAGGCAGGATTTTAGGGGCAGAGAGAATGCTGGGAAGAAGAATGGAGTGAGAATAGTCACCAGCCAGACAGAGAGGAAGCATCATGGACAGTACAGAGTAAAGATAATAAAGGCATGAGGCAAAAAAAAAAAATAGATTGGTAAAAATGGGTTAAGTTATAAAGCTAGTTGGTAACAAGTCTCTATTGGCTGAGCTTTTATAATTAATAACAAGTCTCTGCATCATTATTGGGGAGCTGAAGGTCTCAACGAAAAAGTTCAACTACAAATGGCATCCAACGTCTGACCATGTATATGCACATAAAACCTGAGAAAGCTTTGAAAAAGATTCTAAACATAGAAATGGAGCCAAACGCAGCTTCCTAGTCTCATGTCTCTCATGCTGGCTGCTGTACAGAGACACGTTTCCCAGCAGCTGCCTGCTTGTGTGAGCCGCTAGTGTGCCATGAGCTAAGCTGTGTGGTAAGTTTAAGATTTTGCTCATGCAGACAGAAAAGGTTACAAATACACAGTAAAGCAGGTTCAGATGGGGGAAAACCTCTACACAGGTTACAGTGTGTTTGACAATGTGCATAGGCTTAAGAAAAATGGGTATAGACAGTCACAGAAAAAAGTTTAGTAATAATAAAGTCTTTAAAGAGAGAGTAAAGTAATGAAAACAATAAGCCACTTAGGATGGAAAATACACAAGGACTCTGGATACTACATGATGTCTTGTTAACTTTGATTTTTTTTAATGTTAATGTGCAAAAAAACAATAGCTGATGAGAGACACTGTATTATGGAAACTGCTAAATTAAACGAACCTGTATATTTTTAAAATGTCTAAACTTCAAAATGGATGTTGAACAATGTGTTGCATTGGGGGGGAGGCTATGTTTTTGTTTCTACAGGAAATAAAAGGCTGTGGATTCCTTTCAGATTAATAGAGATCAGATTTGACCAGGGGAGACTTCCTGAATATCTTGGCTACAGACACAGGAGAGGAAGTAAAAAAAGACTATAGGACAGGTGATGTGTAACCTGATCTCTTGACATGGGAACAGCTCTGAGATGAGATGAGGCATGATAAATCTTGTTGGCTACAGAGTCCTCATGACTTATTATATGTCATCCATTCATATGGCATGGATAAAGATTTATATTACAATTTGATTATACAGTCCAAATGGACTTATAAAGTTGACAGATGTGTTTTACCTGCTCAAGAATAAAACAAAAATCTACCTGACTTGTGCACACCACACATTCCATACTTGTGTTGATGCAGATGTGTATGTTACCTTTGAAAGGTTACATGTTTTCAGAGCAAGGGACCAGATACCAGTGAAAACAGGTGGCCCAAGTGATCCAGCCTCTCAGATGCCTCTGATACAGTTTCCTCAGATTTCCGCATTCAAAACAGCCTCAAGGCTGCTGGCTGAGATGGTCCAGGCTCATAGATTACTCCAGCCAGGACTTCAGATAAGCATTTCACTTTACCATTGCACAGAGACTGGACAACAAATAATACAGCTAGCTCTCTCAGGACTTGACCATTATCCCAATTTTCCCAGAGTTTCCTAAAGATGCCTGCACCCCCAGACAATAGGAAGCAGTCTAGAGAACATAAGGTCACATTCCCAAGAGGTGGGATGGATGGTTTTTGTCATTTGATGGGTTATAGATGTTTGGCATTGTTTAGATGGTGGGTTACAAGTTGCTATCTATCATGGTAAAAAAAATTAAATGAGTTAGATTCAAGGATCTCTTTCTGAAGGAAAAAAAATGGGGATATAGTACAGAAATGATGAGATAAAAGGATAGATAGTTGAGTCTACTTTTAAACAACCACTAGTCTCAAATATTTTACATTGGTATGGAGTTTTTGTATATTGATACAAATTTAAGGTATTTTGTTATACTGTACATATGTTTCTATTTTTGTTTAAGATATTGAACCTATGCAGCTCATTTTAAAAGATTATGTAAAGTTTTAGTCTTTGAAAGCTAATTAGGATAAATACAAGTCAACAGTTATCTATAACTATAAAACTTATACTCAAGTAAGTTATGTTTTCAGGGTCATACAGAGATATATTTTAGATAGATAGATGATCTTCAAACACTTCAAAGACCTATAGAATATGGCATTTTAAATGTTTTAATGGCATAAGACTTTTCAGTGAGACACGTCTGCTCCTGGCAGCACCAATTTATTTCAAAAAAGGATGATGGGCATCAAAGAACCTCCATGTGAAGTTTGCTTTCTTTATGGCAAAAGCTAGCCACTTGGGCAAGAAACTGCCCTTACCTCAACTTCTGACAGTATGCTGTCGAAACTGGACCAGCAGGACACAAAGAAAAGTGACTGCTAAACTTTGCCAAGACAGGATAGGACAGTCCTTCAAAATTCCAGCTTCACAGAAAAATCTACCAGATATTCTAGACCTATCTGCCAAAGACGGATGCCCCCAACATTGCAGAGGAAACTTGAGTGACTGTCCAGGCAGCCCGCTGTTTTTGTCATTTCTTTTAGTTTTGGAAGTTGCTTGCTCTGTACTTCCTGTTTACTCACGTGATATTATATCCTTCCGGGGTCTTTGATGGAGTTGAAGACTAGATAATCATAGTTATAGTCTGCCTTAGTTAGGATAGAAGGTAAATAAGGTACAGAACTTTTAACTCACCTAAATAAGATAAATAATAAAATATTTTCTCCAAAATTGCCAAATACAAATAGACTAAATACTTTAATCACAATTCTTACCCAATAATTGTTCTTATTATATAACTTTACTGTGTTAGAGTCAAACTCTTTCCTTTTTAATTAGACAAAAGGGAGAAATGATGTGGAATAATCTTTTTGTAAACTGTGAATATGTATCACTTGGACTTATTTAATAAAAAGCTGAATTGTAGCTAGAGTTTTCCTGCCTTGCCCACAGTCAGGACAAATCTTTGTCACCCACCAGTTTCACAGCTGCCAGACCCAACCAAGTAAACACAGAGACTTATATTGCTTACAAACTGTATGGCCGTGGCAGGCTTCTTACTAACTGTTCTTATAGCTTAAATTAATCCATTTCTATAAATCTATACCTTGCCTCATGCCTTGTGGCTTACCGGCATCTTCACATGCTGCTAGTCATGGCAGCAGCTGGCAGTGTCTCCCTTCCTCTCAGCCTTCTACTTCCCAGAATTCTCCTCTCCTTGTCCCACCTATACTTCCTGCCTGGCCACTTTATTTATACAGAAGGATATCCACAGCACTGAATGGCCAATAGCTAGGCAGGATTTGGAGGGCAGAGAGAATGCTGGGAAGAAGAAGGGTGGAGTTGCTAAGTCACCAGCCAGACAGAGAGGAAGCAGCATGGGAAGAACAGAGTAATAAAGGTAATAAAGGCATGAGATAAAAAGTAGATTGATAAAAATGGGTTAATTTAAGTTGTAAGAGCTAATTAGTAACAAGCCTAAGCTATTTACCAATCTTTTATAATAAATAATAAGTCTCTGTGTCATTACTGGGGAGTTGGAGGTCCTGATGAAAAAGCTTGACTATAGATTGAGCACTGCTTTCTTACTCAACATAACAGTCTCTGTCTTTTAAATAGAAAGTTTAGTCTGTTTATATAAATTCCTATTTCCCATTTATCTTCTGTTATCTGTTCCTTTATTTTTCTTTTCTTCTGGGTTTATCTAGCAATTGTTGGTTCTAAATTATACCTCCTTTACTGTCCTTTTAGCTATAACTCTGTTTCTGGTTTATAGTTACTCTGAAATGTGTGTGTGTGTGTGTGTGTGTGTGTGTGTACGTATATTACTCTGAATATAGATTATATTATATATTGATATTATAATAATATCTTGGTATTATATGTACTCAGAGTGTGTGTGTGTATACGTATATTACTCTGAATATAGATTATATTATATATTGATATTATAATAATATCTTGGTATTATATGTACTCAGAGTATGTGTGTGTGTGTGTGTGTGTGTGTGTCACTCTACTTTTAATTAACTTCATACTACAAATACAAAAAAGGATAAAATTCTGTTTACCATGCTCTGTACTAATGCTTTTTATTTTACTTCTACATAGATTTAAATGCCAATATATTATCACCAGCTTTACTTTAACAAGCTGATTATCTTTAAAGACTATAGAACAACATTTTCAATTTCATGTCATTGCTTTCTTTGCTTTTTAAGACCTAGATTTCCATCTGATGGCGTTTTCCCTTTGGCTTGAAATCTTCCTTTGGCATTTCTTACAGTGTTGAAACATTATCAGTAAATTCCCTCAGCTGTCATTCAGCGGAAAATGTTTTACGTTGCCTTAATTTTTTACGAGTTTTTCATTGTATAAGGTTTCACATATACAAACAAGTCAAAAGAATTTTATACCACATATTTGTTCCTTGATTACATGAGTCATCTTATTCTATGCAAGGAAGTTGTAGACATTATTATATGTAGATGTAGCCAACCGTCTTATTAAAATAAGCAACACAGAACCAATGTAAAAGAGAAAGCCAAGAGGTCAGAGCTCAGAGCTAAAATCTTACCTCCTGCAGTGTTTCTAGCTTCCCCAAAAGAGAGCTACTTCTTGTGTGTCTGTCTTTAAATAGTTTGTCTGTTTTGTCTTTTCATTGGTTGTAAACCCAAACACATGACTGCCTGTAAGTACCGCCCTCTAGGTCTTAAAGGCGTATGTCTCCAATGTTGGCTGTATCCCTGAACACACAGAGATCTACTTAGCTCTTCTACCAAGTGCTAGGATTAAAGGCGTGCGCCATCACCACCATGCTCTTGCTATGGCTCTAATAGCTCTGACCCCCGGGCAACTTTATTTATTAACATACAATTAAAATCACATTTCAGTACAAATAAAATATCACCATATTTTCCTTCTTTTGTTTTAATAAAAAGAAAAAAAGCAAAAGGTCATAACTAACAAAAGAAAAATTATATACAAAAGTACAATAACTATATACAATATATACAAGTAACAAATACCTAAACGATGTCTAGTCCATTTGTATTTGACAAATCAGAGAAAATAATTTCCTTATCTATCCTATTTTATTAAGTTCAAAATGTATCTAATTTACTTTTTATCCTAATTAATCTTTAACTATAACTAACTAACCTTTAACTATAACTAACTAATCTTTAACTCCCTCAGAGACCCAAGAAGGAAATAATATTAGCTAACAAAAATAAAAACAGGAAGTGCATGCAAGCAACTTCCAAAAAATTTGTGAGTTGACAGAAACAACCAGTTGCCTGGACAGTCACCTGAGGTTTCTCCGCAGTGTTGGGGCATCATCTTCAGCCTATAGGCTTAGCGTATCTGGCAGACTCATTTGTGAAGTAGGATGTACACAAGGTCAGCAGTTCAACCTCACATTGGGTGAGAGCAGTCCATGAACCAGAAACACCTGAATTCCACTAGTGTCATGTCATGATTTAGGATTTTAAATTCTGGAAATTGTTGATGGTTTTTGAATTTAGCTGTCCATTCTTTTTGGCTGTGTATATATGGCTTTATCTCAGCATGCCCTTTTTTTCCACATCCCTTTATTAAATATCAGTCTACTATTGAGAGGTGTGAGCTTTTAGCTGCTGTTTTATTGTACAAATAGAAGCCATTGGCCTACTGTCTGTTCAGCTGCCTTCGAAGAAAAGGGCATTGTACCTTTTCCAGATTGCGAAGGCCACTTTAGGGATGGTGTCATATTGTCCTGGCCTTAGAAGATGCCTTTTGATAAAGCCATAACCACACTTGTGTAGATGTAACCAATCGTATTATTAAAATAAGAAACACAGAGCCAAGGTAAAAGAGAAAAGCCGAGAGGTCAGAGCTCAGAGATAAAATCTTACCTCCTGCAGTGCTCCTAGCTTCCCCGAGAGAGCGAGGTACTTCCTGTGTCCCTGTTTAAATATTCTTTCTGTTCTGCCTTCTCATTGGTTGTAAACCCAACCACATGACTGCCTCATCACTGCCTGTAAGTACCGCCCTCCAGGTCTTAAAGGCGTATGTCTCCAATACTGGCTGTATCCCTGAACACACAGAAATCTACCTAGCTCTTCTAACCACCACGCTCTTACTATGGCTCTAATAGCTCTGACCCCAGGGCAACTTTATTTATTAACATAAAATTAAAATAACATTTCAGTACAAATAAAATATCACCACATTTCCCCTTTTCTATTTTAATAAAAAGAAAAAAGGCAAAAGGTTATAACTAACAAAAGAAAAACTATATACAAAAGTACAATAACTATATACAATATATACAAGTAACAAATACCTAAACGATGTCTAGTCCATTTGTATTTGACAAATCAGAGAAAATAATTCCCTTATCTATCCTATTTTAGTAAGTCCAAAATGTAACTAATTCACTTTCTATCCTAATTAATCTTCAACTATAACTAACTAATCTTCAACTCCCTCAGAGACCCAAGAAGGAAATAATATTAGCTAACAAAAATAAAAACAAGAAGTGCACAAAAGCAGCTTCCAAAAATTTTGTGAGTTGACAGAAACAGCCAGCTGCCTGGACAGTCACCTGAGGTTTCTCTGCAGTGTTGGGGCATCATCTTCAGCCTATAGGCTTATGGTATCTGACAGACTTATTTGTGAAGTAGGTTGTACACAAGGTCAACAGTTCAACCTCACACTGGGTGAGAGCAGTCCATGTACCAGAAACACCTGAATTCCACTAGTGTCATGTCATGATTCAGGATTTTAAATTCTGGAAATTGTTGATGGTTTTTGAATTCAGCTGTCCATTCTTCTTGGTTGTGTATATATGGCTTCATCTAAGCATGCCCTTCTCCACATCCCTCTATTAAATGCCAGTCTACTATTGAGAGGCGTGAGCTTTCAGTTGCTGTTCCATTGCACAACAGAAGCCATCGGCCCACTGCCTGTTCAGCTGCCTTCAAAGAAAAGGGTACTGTACCTTTTCCAGATTGTGAAGGCGACTTCAGGGATGGTGCCATATTGTCCTGGCCTCAGAAGATGCCTTTTGATAAAGCCATAACCACACTTGTTTTGGCAGGAATCGGTAGTCCTTTGTTTCGTGTTCTGTCTGTCCATTTTGTCCTGTTGATACGAGGATACTTTGTTGTCCAGTGGCTAACTTTTGCCACAATGAAAATTAACTCCATATGCAGTTTCTTCAATGCCCATATTTTCTCTGAAGTAGATTGGTACTGCCAGGAGCCGACATGTCTCAAAAAAGAAAAATTTCTAAGTTATTAAAACATTTTAAATGCCATATTCTGTAGATCTCTGAAGGGTTTGAAGATGACCTGTCTAAAATACATCTGCTCAATTTTTAAAACATATCTAATATGACTACAATTTCTATTGTAATGTCTAACTACTAACTTTCATTTCTTTATATCCTAATAGTTGGTAATAATGTAAAGTATTTAAAACTAGTAATTGTCTTTTTCTTTTCTTTTCTTTCTTTTTTTTCTTTTTTTTTTTTTTTTTTTTTTTTTAAAAAACAAGAACCTTAAATCTAATCTCCTTTGCTTAGCCTTTTTCCTAACCCTTGACAACTTGTAACCAACCCCCCTAAACAATGAAAATTATCCCAGACCCAAAACCCATTAAAAGAACCAAAAAACCACCCGCCCCACACCACTTCTTTGGCAATGTGGGTGTCATATTCTTAAAATTGCTTCCTGCTGGGTATGGGCGAAGTTATCTTTATCCTGAAAGAAAAATTTAGGTTAATTGTCAAATTCTAGGAAAGGTAACTATATCCTTCATTATTATCCAGTCTGTGTATAAAGCCAAAGTTCAGGGTTTATCTCAAGTCCTTATTCAAGTAGTCTTTGAGACTGGATCATCTCAGCTAGTCATCTCAAAATTGTTCTGAGCACCTTGTAGTTCAAAGCTGATCTGTAGATGATGTTTGTCAGCTTAGTGATATTATTATTGTCCACGTGGAATTGTTGTTGTTGTTGTTGTTGTGGGGCCCCATCTTCTTTCCGGAGACTTCAGTTGATGTTAGGCCTGGCCGTGATTTCCTGCAGAAAACTGATAAGAGACTCGAACACAAAGACATATATATGCAGCTAATTGAAGCCTTTTTTCTAGAATTAGTTAGTACTCTATATGACCATTCATATCTTAACCAAGTTTAAAATGTATATATATATATATTAATCTTGTAAATTTTGATATAAAATTTATACTTTAAGAAAAGTTTAAAGAATCAGAATAGAATCAAAGAGTTGAGATTAGTAATAGAATAGTCCCTTAATTAATTTGGCTTTTGTCCTGTCCCATAGCAGAAAATGGCTCTTTTATTCTGTCATGATACAGGGAGTTTGTATTTTCATTTTAACAACATGCTTGAGTTTAAAGAAGGAGAGAGCCATTCTCCAACTCCAAAGTCAGCTTTAAATTTTAATTGAACTGGGACTATTAGAAAACCAATAGTGTTAAATCTTTAGAGAAAAGCAGAAACAAACATTTAAGAAGACATAAAATTTTTTAGATAATATATACCCATATGCCGTTTCACTCTGTTTCCTGGGATAGATGATTTGTCCCTTTTCTTCAGTTGTCTCATTTGTCTTGTGTTCTTCAGATTCCCTAACCTTCATCCTCCTAAAAGACAAAAACAAAAACCTTCCCCAAAGACTATTTTTGGGGATGTTCCTTTTTGGCAAGTTATTATCTGATTAAATGAAAAGACATGTGTTACAGGTACAAGTTAGTTTAAATTGGATGTTCATTGATGAACTATCACCTCCTCTAATTAAGAGGTTTCTCTTGTTCAAATCGAACCTTTATCAATTTTGATGGTACCCACAGCTTATCTTCTCCTATAGAAACAAAAGCAAAACCTCGTCCCCAACGTAATACATACCCTGGCTTCCATTCTGAGGTCAGCACATCCTTAAAGTATATAGGCTGATTTAATTCTGTAGTTTTTTCTATTACCCAATGTCTCTCTGCAGCTGTTGTTCCTTTCTCATTGGCATTCAGAAAATTCAAAGTTAATAGAGCATTATGCAGTCTATTTCTGGGGGTTTTTGTTACTCCTTTCTGTTTATTTAGCATATCCTTTAGAGTTCTGTTTGATCTTTCTATAACTGCTTGACCTGTAGGATTATGTGGTATACCTGTAATATGCTTTATATTGTAATAAGCAAAAAACTGTTTCATTTTAACAGAGACATATGATGGAGCATTGTCAGTTTTGATTTGTGCAGGTATACCCATAATGGCCATAACTTCTAGCAAATGAGTGATTACAGAATCAGCTTTTTCAGAACTCAGAGCAGTTGCCCATTGAAATCCTGAATAAGTATCGATAGTGTGGTGTACATATTTCAGTTTTCCAAATTCTGCAAAGTGAAACACATCCATCTGCCAGATTTCATTTCTCTGAGTACCCTTTGGGTTACATCCTGCTGGTAATGGCGTTTGATTATAGAAGGAACAAGTAGGACATTTCTTTACTATTTCTTTGGCTTGTTGCCAGGTTATGGAAAAATCCTTTTTTAAACCTTTACTATTGACATGATGTTTTTTATGAAATTCTGAGGCCTCCAGCACATTTCCTACCAATAATTTATCAATCTCATCATTGCCTTGTGCTAGAGGGCCTGGCAAACCAGTATGAGATCGGATGTGAGTTATATATAAAGGATGACTCCTTTTCCTGATTGTATCTTGTAATTGAATAAATAGTGAAGTTAATTCTGAAGCATCAGGGATAAATTCTGCAGTCTCAATATGTAATACCACTCTTTCAGCATACTGAGAGTCAGTTACTATGTTGAGAGGTTCTGAAAAATCCATTAATACCAACAGAATAGCATACAATTCTGATTTTTGCACTGAATTATAAGGACTTTGTACCACTTTACTTAAATTTTCTGATTTGTAACCTGCCTTTCCTTGTTTGTTGGCATCTGTATAAAATGTACGAACTCCAGATATGGGTTTTTGCCGTACAATTCGAGGCAAGATCCAATCAGCTCTCTTTATAAAATCAATTCTGTTGCTTTTGGGATATTTGCTGTTAATTTCTCCCAAAAAATTACTGCAAGCTCTTTGCCAAGGTTCACTTTCTGTCCATAATTTTTCAATGTCCTCCTTAGTTAAAGGTACGACAATTTCTGCTGGGTCTATTCCTGCTAATTGACGAAGTCTCAATTTTCCTTTCCAAATCAAGTCAGAGATTTTTTCCCCATAAGTTTTTAATTTTTTATTTGGTTTATTTGGTAAAAATATCCATTCCAATATAATATCTTCCCTCTGCATTAATATTCCAGTAGGGGAATGCCTAGAAGGTAAAATAACCAAAATGCAATCCAGCTTTGGATCAATACGATCCACGTGCCCTTCATGTACTTTCTTTTCTACCAAGGCCAATTCTTTCTCAGCTTCAGGTGATAATTCTCTTGGACTATTTAAGTCCTTGTCACCTTCTAAGGTTTTGAACAAATTAGTCAGTTCATCATTTTTTACCCCAACAATAGTTCGTAGATGAGAAATATCTCCAAATAATCTTTGAAAGTCATTAAGAGTCTGTAGTCTATCTCTCCGAATTTGCACCTTTTGGGGTCTAATTTTTTGTAGCTCTATTTTATATCCTAAATAATTAATAGAATCTCCTCTTTGTATTTTTTCAGGAGCAATTTGTAATCCCCAGCAAGGCAAAATTTTCTTTACTTCTTCAAACATTCTTTCTAAAGTATCTGCATTTGAGTCAGCTAGTAAAATATCATCCATATAATGATAAATTATAGATTTAGGAAATTTTTTACGTATCACTTCCAATGGCTGTTGTACAAAATATTGGCACAGAGTTGGGCTATTTAACATTCCCTGTGGGAGGACCCTCCATTGAAATCTTTTAACCGGTTGAGAATTATTATAAGTAGGCACTGTGAAAGCAAATCTTTCTTTGTCCTTTTCTTGTAAGGGTATTGAAAAGAAACAGTCTTTTAAATCAATAACTATGAGAGGCCATCCTTTTGGTAACAGAGTAGGCAAAGGAATTCCAGATTGTAGAGAGCCCATCGGCTGAATTACTTTGTTAATTGCTCTAAGGTCTGTTACCATTCTCCATTTACCAGATTTCTTTTTAATAACAAATACAGGAGAATTCCAAGGGCTGGTTGACTGTTCAATATGCTGAGCATTTAGCTGTTCTTCTACCAGCTCTTCTAAAGCCTGGAGTTTCTCTGTTGTTAAAGGCCATTGCTGAACCCATACAGGCTTGTCTGTTAACCATTTTAAAGGTAGAGCTGTTGGTATTTTTGGAAGATTATCAGTTGTTGTGCCCTGTTCCTGTATAATATGGATGGCTGGTGACCACTCAAAATAATGCCTTCTAATATTTCTCTCAGAAACATGTGCTAGTTTATGATTTGTTTCTGAGATTGGAGGGATTTTAATCTGAGTATTCCATTGTTGCAACAAGTCTCGACCCCACAGGTTCATAGCTATGTTAGCGACATATGGTTTTAATTTTCCTCTCTGTCCTTCTGGACCTATACATTCCAGCCATCTTGCACTCTGTTTCACTCCAGATAATGTCCCAATTCCTAACAGTTGAACGTTTACCTCCTGAAGAGGCCAAGCTGGATGCCAAAATTCTGGTGCAATTATGGTAATGTCCGCACCTGTGTCTACCAGACCAGACAACAAAACACCATTTATTTTTATGGTTAATTTTGGTCTCTGTTCATTAATAGAAGTTTGCCAAAAAATTTTCTTTATGTTTTCTCCTGAATTTTCTATTCTCTCTTTTTCATCATCCTGACCAGCCTGATTTATTCCAATAGTCATTTGGTTATTTAATCGCTCAGAGCAGGGATTTCCTCTACAGCTGCAGGAAAGGTTTGAACTGGTTTTGCTATGGGGGCCTGCATGAGGCCCCTCCGGGAGTTTCCCAAAAACTGAGGCAAAGGATTACCCTGTCTGTCCTTTGTTGATCTACATTCGTTGGTCCAGTGTTTTCCCTTACCACACCTTCTGCATACTCCAGAAGGAAGGGGCATTCTGTTGCCATTGTTCCTTGAAGAAACATTGCTTCTAGGATTGACCTGTTTACAGTCCCTTTTAAAATGTCCTTGCTTTCCACACCCAAAACATCTAACACTCCTCAAACCTTTTGAAATTACTTCTCCTACCCACGTATCATGCTCATCAACCTCAACATTAATTGTTTCTCTAATCCAATCTTCCAAAGGTGCAGATCTTGCCCTTAACGGCCTGATTATTCTTTTGCATGCTGCATTCGCATTCTCAAATGCCAAAGCTTCAATTATTGCCTTACTAGCTTCTGATCCTGAGACCATTCTGTTTACTGCTGAAGCCAGTCTTTCTAAAAAATCTGTGAAAGATTCTTTAGGGCCTTGCATAACCTTTGTGAATGACTCATGTTTTTTTCCTGGTTCATCAACTCTGTCCCATGCATTCAAGGCTGCCATTCGACATAAAATTACGGTTTGAACATCATATAAACATTGTGTTTGTATTGAAGCATATTGGCCTTCTCCAATAAGCTGATCCTGACAAACTTGTATTCCTTTATCCCTCCATTGTGTTTCTACGTTTCTAGCTTCCTCCTTAAGCCACGTTAGAAATTGAATTCTCTGGCTGGGTTCCAGAACAGCTTGTGCAAGGTCCCGCCAGTCCTGTGGTATAATCCTATTATATGTTGACCAAGAGTTTAACATTTGCTTTACATATGGGGAATGCATGCCATAAGATACTATTGCCTCCTTAAACCTTTTAAAATCCATCAGTTCAATTGGAGCCCAGATATTTTGTGTAGCCATTTGATCAGGCATCTGCTGTACGGTTACAGGATAAATTAAGGATGACTGTGTGAAAACAGGCTTTCTTTCTGTAACCTTATGATCCAAACTTGAACCAACTTCACTGTTAAAATTAACAGGTTTTTCTAAAGCTGTTATCCTGGCACTTAAATCGACTATCTTTTTAAATAGTAAAATGAGAATAAGCATGGTGATTAACTGCATAATTCCCATAATACTAATCTTTTCATATAGTTGTTCCATTGTCAGACTGCCTAAAATTTCAAACAAAACCCAATTTTCTTCCAATGTACACAAGAAACCCATTTTTTTAAATGTGGAAAAAATTTGTCTTTTAAATAATTTCCTTTATGACTTACCAAATCTGCGTAGAACAGTAGAAATCCGAGCGAATTTCAAAACAGCCACCTAGAGTCCTAGGTGTAAATCCAGAGAGAGAGAGAGAGAGAGAGAGAGAGAGAGAGAGAGAGACAGAGAGAAACAGAGAGACAGAGAGAAAGCAAGAGAGAAAGCGAAAGCGAAAGTGAAAGTGAAAGTGAAAGTGAAAGCGAAGGGGTAGCCGGCTAAAGCTTAAAGCCAGCCACTTGTTCCCTCTGAGCTGAGTCAAGGCTTGGCTTTACAGCCAGGGGCCCTGTTTAGCAGGGCAGGCCTGAGCTGTTTGTAGCACTGGCTTTAAGCAAGCAGCTCACAGTCCGGCCTGAGCCCAAGCAGACCTGGGCTGGGGCTAGGGAGCCGGCTGCTCCGGCTAGGGAGCCGGCCCCAAGCAGTTTTTAATGGATTCTTGTCACGTTGGGCGCCAGATGTAGATGTAACCAATCGTATTATTAAAATAAGAAACACAGAGCCAAGGTAAAAGAGAAAAGCCGAGAGGTCAGAGCTCAGAGATAAAATCTTACCTCCTGCAGTGCTCCTAGCTTCCCCGAGAGAGCGAGGTACTTCCTGTGTCCCTGTTTAAATATTCTTTCTGTTCTGCCTTCTCATTGGTTGTAAACCCAACCACATGACTGCCTCATCACTGCCTGTAAGTACCGCCCTCCAGGTCTTAAAGGCGTATGTCTCCAATACTGGCTGTATCCCTGAACACACAGAAATCTACCTAGCTCTTCTAACCACCACGCTCTTACTATGGCTCTAATAGCTCTGACCCCAGGGCAACTTTATTTATTAACATAAAATTAAAATAACATTTCAGTACAAATAAAATATCACCACACACTTGTTTTGGCAACAATCAGTAGTCCTTTGTTTTGTGTCCTGTTTATTTTGTCCTGTTGATTTAAGGATACTTTGTTGTCCAGTGGCTAAATTTTGTAATGAAAGCTAACTCCATATGTAGTTCCTTCAATGCCCATATTTTTTCTCAAGTAGATTGGTACTGCCAGGAGCCAACATGTCTCAAAAAAGAAAAATTTTTAAGTTATTAAAACATTTTAAATGTCATATTTTATAGATCTCTGAAGGGTTTGAAGATGACCTGTCTGAAACATATCTGTTTAATTTTTAAAACATATCTAATATAAGTTTTATTGTAATGTCTAACTATTAACTTTTATTTCTTTATATCCTAATAGTTGGAAATAATGTAAAGTATTTAAAACTAGTAATTGTCTTTTTTTTAAACAAGAACCTTAAATCTAATCTCCTTTGTTTAGCCTTTTTCCTAACCCTTGACAACAGCTTGTAACCAACCCCCCTAAACAATGAAAATTATCCCAGACCCAAAACCCATTAAAAAGACCAAAAAACCACCCTCCCCACACCACCTCTTTGGGAATGTGGGTGTCATATTCTTAAAATTGTTTCCTGCTGGGTATGGGCGAAGTTATCCTTATCCTGAAAGAAAAATTTTAGGTTAATTGTCAAATTTTAGGAAAGGTAACTATATCCTTCATTATCCAGTCTGTGTATAATGTCAAAGTTCAGGGTTTATCTCAAGTCTTTATTCAAGTAGTCTTTGAGACTGGATCATCTCAGCTAGTCATCTCAAAATTGCTCTGAGCACCTCGTAGTTCAAAGCTGATCTGTAGATGATGTTTGTCAGCTTAATGATATTATTATTGTCCACGTGGAATTGTTGTTGTTGTGGGGCCCCATCTTCTTCCTGGAGACTTTAGTTGATGTTAGGCCTGGCCATGATTTCCTGTAGAAACTGATAAGAGACTTGAACACAAAGACATATATATACAGCTAATTGAAGCCTTTTTTCTAGAATTAGTTAGTACTCTATATGACCATTTATATCTTAACAAAGTTTAATATATATATATATATATATATATATATATATATATATATATATCTTGTAAATTTTGATACTTTAAGAAAAGTTTAAAGAATCAGAATAGAATCAAAGAGTTGAGATTAGTAATAGAATAGTCCCTTAATTAATTTGGCTTTTGTCCTGTCCCATAGCAGAAGATGGCTCTTTTATTTTGGCATGATAAAGGGAGTTTGTATTTTCCTTTTAACAACATGCTTGAGTTTAAAGAAGGAGAGAGCCATTCTCCAACTCCAAAGTCAGCTTTAAATTTTAATTGAACTGGGACTATTAGAAGACCAATAGTGTTAAATCTTTAGAGAAAAGCAGAAACAAACATTACGAAGTCATTAAATTTTTTAGATAATATATACCCATACGCCGTTTCACTCTGTTTCCTAGGATAGATAATTTGTCCCTTTTTTTTAGTTGTCTCATTTTTCCTGTGTTCTTCAGATTCCTTAACCTTTATTCTCCTAAAAGACAAAACCAAAAACCTTTCCCCAAGACTAATTTTGGGGATGTTCCTTTTTGACAAGTTATTATCTGATTAAATGAAAAGGCATGTGTTACTGGTACAAGTTAGTTTAAATGGGATGTTCATGCTGGTTGATGAACTATCACCTCCTCTAATTAAGAGGTCTCTCTTGTTCAAATCAAACCTTTATCAATTTTGATGGTACCCACAGCTTATCTTCTCCTGTAGAAACAAAAGCAAAACCTCGTCCCCAACGTAATACATACCCTGGTTTCCATTCTGAGGTCAGCACATCCTTAAAGTATATAGGCTGATTTGATTCTGTAGTTTTTTTGTTATCCATTATCCCTCTGTAGCTGTTGTTCTTTTTCATTGGCATTCAGAAAATTCAAAGTTAATGGAGCATTATGCAATCTATTTCTGGGGGGTTTTGTTACCCCTTTTTGTTTATTTAGCATATCCTTTAGAGTTCTGTTTTATCTTTCTATAACTGTTTGACCTGTAGGATTATGTGGTATACCTGTAATATGCTTTATATTGTAATAAGCAAAAAACTGTTTCATTTTGACAGAGACATATGATGGAGCATTGTCAGTTTTGATTTGTGCAGGTATACCCATGATGGCCATTTGCTGTTAATTTCTCCCAAAAAAATTACTGCAAGCTCTTTGCCAAGGTTCACTTTCTGTCCATAATTTTTCAGTGTTCTCCTTAGTCAAAGGTACGACAATTTTTGTTGGGTCTATTCCTGCTAATTGACGAAGTCTCAATTTTTCTTTCCAAATCAAGTCAGGGATTTTTTTCCCCATAATTTTTTAATTTTTTTTTTTGGTTTATTTGGTAAAAATATCTATTTCAAGATAATATCTTCCCTCTGTATTAATATTCCAGTAGGAGAATGCCTAGAAGGTAAAATAACCAAAATGCAATCCAGCTTTGGATCAATACGATCCACGTGCCCTTCATGTACTTTCTTTTTTACCATAAATATTTTAGCTTGTATATCATAACTACATACACACAGTTAATATTTCTTAACTGTTTGTCTTCTGAAAAAAATTTATTGTACTGCCTACAGCTACAGAGATGTGACTTTAACTTTGTTTTCCTGAACCATCCGCTTTGTCACCTCTGGTCATAAATGAATGATTGGCATCCAGGATGTAAGCATAGGTAGATGATTATAATTTAAAATAATCCGAGATGAATATTATTTTATGAACTAAAAAATTATAAAGCTAAAAAATTTCTTTCATGATAAATCTTACATACAAATCAATGCATGAATCATAGTATACCATTTGATTACATCTAACAGATGCATACATATACATAACACAAGCGAGAATCAAGATGCACACTGTAACCAATTACTCCAGGAAATTTACATATGTCCTTGCTTAGTAAGCCCCTGCCTGCTTCCTGCAGAGGCAATAACTATTGTTTCTTCTACCACAGGTTATGTTCTTAGCACTCTACTAATTCATATACATGGAAAATGTACTGTGGACTCCTTTGAGGATTCATCCATTTTTTGTATTAATTACTTACTCATTTTATTTCAAAATACCATTTCATCACTTTCTATGTTTCTTCTGCTGTCTTCTCTACTTATCGTTCCTCTGCTTCTTCTTTCCAGCTTTCTTTTGGGTTAATTAAATATTTTTAATTCTTTTTTTAACTATATCCCTATGTAGTATATATTTTAGTTGTCTCCATAGACATCATAATATATATGCTTACTTGTGCAGTCTATTTAGAGTATCAGTTCATGTAAAATGTCAACATCTTGCATAATACACATCTATTTACTTGCTGTGGTAAGCAGAATTTTACAGACACCCCTCCCCCAGATATTATTTCCTGGTTATTCAATCACACACTAACCCAGGAAATTTCCTATGAAGGAAAATTTGCAGATGTGATTAAAATCCCAGGTCAGCTCACTATAAAATGCAGATACTGTATAGGTGGGCTGATCCAAACAGATAAGCTTTCTGAAGTCAGAGGATGTTGGCCAGGAGCCACAATAGAAAGTAAGAGAATTGAAGTACCAAAGGAACTTTAAATGCCACTGCTGTCTTTGACGTGGGAGACCGCATGCCAAGAAAGGCAAGAAGCTCTTAAAAAGAGGGCATCCTGTGAGACTGACAGCCTGAAAGAGTCAGGGACCTCGATGTATCACCGGGAGGGACTGAGTTCCATCAACAGACTGAGAAAGCCTGTAAGTTTATTCTTCCTCTACCCTCCAAATACAACCTAGACCAACCAACACCTTGATTTTGACCTTGTATGATGCTCAGTTGACAATCTAGCTTAACTGTGCTATGCTTAAAACTTAAAACTTCAAGACAATGAATTTGAAATGTTTTGTGCCATAACATTGTAGTATCTTTTTACACAGCAATAGTAAGCTAATATATATACATCTTTCATCCTATAATTTTCACACATCAAAGCCCACAAGACAATGTTATAACTTTAAATTTAAACTATTATTTGTACGTGAAAATAATATTTTTACACTTTCTTTACTCCACATTTACCATCCTGATCATTATTTCTTCATAAATATCTGAGTCTCCATCTAGCATTATTTCCCTTAAGCCTGAAGTACTTGCTTTAACCACACAAAGACTCAAGAAAGAGAATTACAGACCAATTTCCCTCATGAACATTGATGAAAAATACTCAATAAAATACTTACAACCCAAATCCAAGAATACATACAAAAGATCATCCAACATGATCAAAATGACTCTGAGATTCCATCTTACACCTGTCAGAATGGCTAATATTAAAAACACAAGTGACAGCTCATGTTAGAGAGGATGTGGAACAAGGGGAACACACTTCAATTGCTGGTGGGACTGAAAACTTGTACAGCTACTTTGGAAATCAATATGGTGGTTTCTCAGAAAATTGGGAATCAATCTACCTCAAGACCCAGCTATGCCACTCCTGGGCATAGACTCAAAGGGTACTCCATTCTATCATAAGGACATTTGCTCAACTATGTTCATAGCAGATTTATTCATAATATCCAGAACATGAAAACAACTTAGATGACCCTCAACTGAAGAATGGATAAAGAAAATGTGGTACATTATACTACTCAGCGGTTAAAAACAATAACATCATGAAATTTGCTGGCAAATGGATGAAACTAAAAATATCCTGAGTGAAGTAACCCAGACCCAGAAAGACAAAAATGGAATGTACTCACAAGTGGATATTAGCTGTAAAGTAAACAAGAACCATAATAAAATCCATAGACCCAGAGAAGCTAAGTAACAAGGAGGGCTCAAGGCGGGATGCATGAATCTCCCTCTGAAGGGGAAATAGAATGAGTATTGCCAGTGGATGGGGAGGGGCTGGAAGGGAGAATGGAGATGGGAACAGGAGGGATAAGTTGGGGTTAGAATGGAAGAAGAGATTACTGGGAAAGACAACTGGAATCAGTGGCATCTCTGGAATGATCTAGGAACCTGGAATCTATGAGGGTGACCCTAGCTAAGACTCCTAGCAACGGGGATACAGAACCTGAACCGGCCATCTCCTGTAACCAGGAAAGTCTTCCAGTGGAGGGACTGAGATACTAACCCAACCACAAACTCTTCGACCTACAATTTGTCCTGCCTACAAGATGTGCTGGGGTAAAGATGGTGCAGAAATTTTGACAGTAACCAACTAATGACTGGCCCAGCTAGAGACCCATACCATGAGAAGGAGCTCACCCCTGAAGGCAGGACCCAGAGGAGGGATACCCCAGAGACCTAGGATAGAACCAAACACGAATGGCAAAAAAAAAAAGTCAATTAAATGTTTCCTAATGGTATACTCATAGGTTGGTGTCTAGCCCAATTGTCATCAAAGAGGCTTCACCCAGCAACTGATAAGAATAGATGCAGAGACTCACAGCCAAACATTAGGTGGAGCTCGAAGAATCCTATGGAAGATGGGGAGGAAGGATTGTAGGAGCCAGAGGGGTCAAGGCCTGCTGGGGTCCAGCCTTAACTCAGGTTCGGGTCCCAAGACAGAGAAGGGGTGTTGGTGCAAGGAAAAATTCTGACCGCCAAGTGGATTACACTCCAGTGGTCCTGAATATTAGATATTAGATACTGCACTCAAATGGCCCTGAATATAAGATATTAGACTGGGCTTGAGCCATCTTTATTACTACTTAAACAGAGTTTTTCTTACCAGATTTACATGAACAGCTTTATTATTGGCTCCTGCTTTTAACTTTTAAGAAATGCATCATATTTTAAGAAATACATTGTAATCATTATAAAAGTCCCTATTGTTCCCCTTTATGCTTCCACAAATATACTTTCTCACCCCCTACAGAGTCTTATTTTAAACATAGAGTTCAGCATTTTTGCTGGCTTAACTAAATATCAAGCCAGACACATTCTGCTCTCGCAGCAATTATATCAACTGGCAGCTACGCATGGTGACAAAGTTAAAAGGTAATAGACATGGGTACGATGCTTTAAGGACAACAATATTCAAACTCAAACAATTATTTCATGCCTGCAAGATATGCTTTTATACAGTTTCCTTTTCTACAAGAGGGTCCCATGTCTTAATTTTTCTGTAAAAGGCAGACTTTGATAAGGCACTCTTACCCTATCTCAGTGTACCATACTTCTTCCACCAATATAAGCTCCAGTGTTTGGTAAAGATGGATCTATACATCCCATATTTTACATTGCATTTTTCCCATTGGATCATACTAGATCCTGTCATTGATTCTATATGCTTGGTCTCAGAAGTTGGCACTATGTGTATTCCTGAGGCTTTTTCCCTGTTCTGCATATGCATACCTTACTCTCCTTTCCAGAACCGTGAGACATGGTTAATGTTCCAAGTGTTGTTTTCTCATATGTACCTGTCTCTATTGAGTTAGGAAAGTTCCCAGGATTGGGAGGTGTAGTTAGTAATTCCAGATAAGAGATTTTAGAAGCATTATCCCTCTGCTGAATCTTGGGGGAAAATATTCAAGAAAGAACAGAATTTTCAGGGAAAATTACAGCTGTTGGATGTGTGACTGACAAAGAAAACTGAAAACTGCCCAAAGAATCAACAATACAATGAGAGAGAAAAGAGCCTGCAGACTCCACGAATTCTGTAAACTCCGATGCTGTCCTGTGGTCTACTGGTCCTTGCTGAGTGGGAGTCTGTTTTCATGGGTGCCTTGCCTAGAGGAAACCCACTGGACAGGTAGTCATATGCTGATCCAAGACTAGGCTGCACGGCTCCCAACAAAGGACACCACCAGAAAACTCACAGAATCAACTAACCTGGGCTCATAGGGGCTCACAGAGACTGAACTGACAACCAGGGAGCCTACATAGGATTGATCTAGGCTCTCTGCATATGTGTTATGGTTGTGTGGCTTGGTCTTCTTGTGGCACTCCTAACAGAGGGAACAAGGGGCTATCTCTGGCTCTGTTGCCTGCTTTTGGGACCCCTTCCTCTTACCGGATTACCTCACTCATCCAGCCTTAATAGAAGAGGAGGTGCCTAGCCTCACTGAAACTTGATATACCATGGCTAACTGATATCCATGGGAAGCCTGCCATTTTTTGACAAGAAACAGAGGAGGAGGAGTGGATGGGGTGGGGAGGGGGGAGGGGAGGGACTAGGAGGAAATGAGGGGGGAATACTACTTTGGTTGGGATGTAAAAACAAAAAAAAATAGGTATATGATAGATAGATAGATAGATAGATAGATAGATAGATAGATAGATAGATAGATAGATAGATAGATAGATAAAAAAAGAACTTGCTATGACAGTACAGGCCTGGTATTAACTCCCTTATGTAAGGGTGTGTGTGTGTGTGTGTGTGTGTGTGTGTGTGTGTGTGTGTGTGTGCGCGCGCCTTTATTTTGCTTTCATTAATGAAGGGTATTTTTCCCTGAAGAATTTTATTTTTAAGTTTTCATAAAAGTGTACATTACATGTTGACCTTATTCCCCCCCATACCTCACTTCCCTTATTATTACCCCTTCTGCAATCCTTCAGAAAAATTTTCGTGAGTTACTGGGTGATTGAGTAACCAAGAGATAACCCCTCTGGCTGGGTTCCTATGTTCTAGACAATTTCACTTTTATTTCCATGTTACATATGTTACACATGATTTTTTTGTATTTATATAAAATTTAAGGTTCACTGATGACAAAAATCATGGTATTCGCCTTTCTGAGGCTGGCTTAATTTGCTTAATATGATTATCTCTTAGTGCATCCATTTTCCTACACTGGCATAACTTCATTTTTGTAGGAAAAATGTGCACACAAACTCTGTGTGTGTGTGTGTGTGTGTGTGTGTGTGTGTGTGTGTGTGTGTGTGTGTGTGTGTGTGTGTCACATTTTCTTTCCTCTCTTGGTGGACACTTGGGTTGGTTCTATAACTGAGCGTCTATTCATAGTGCTACAATAAATATTTCCACGCAAGTAAATCTGAGATGCCAAGTTTGAGTCTTTTGGATAAATACCCAGAATTGGCATAGACGGCATGTGGGGGATTTACCCGAGCTTTTTTATAAACCTCCAAACTGACGTCTGTAGCATTGGGTTGGTTTATATTGTTCACCAGTAGTGTATGAGGGCTTTAAAACAGATCATCGGTGTTTCTTATTATTTTCTTAAAGACTACCACTCTGACTTAGGTGAGATGGAATCTCAATGCAGTTTTAATTGCATTTCACTGGTAGCTAGCGAAGTTGAACATTTTTTCCTATGTTTCTTGGCCATGTGTAAATCATCTTTTGAGAACCCATTTATCAACAGGGTTGATTTCCTGCCTAATTTCTTTTGGTTCTTTGTATATTCTAGATATTAATCCTATCGTGTGTATAGCTAAGCATTTTTGTTCTCCTGTTCTGAGAGCTGTCTCTTCACTTAATTGTTTCCTTAGCTGTACCAACGCTTTGTAATTTAATGAAGTCCTATTTGCTTATCATTAGTATCATTTCCTGAACAATTAGAATCCTATTCAGAAAGTCCTCGCCTATACCTACATCTTGAAGTCTTTCCGCCTTAATAGTGTCAGAGTTTCTGGTCCTTCACTAGGTCTTTGAAGCATTTGGAATTGATTATTCTGTGCAGGGTCAGATATAGGGATCTAGTTCATTCTTCCACATGTGGATACCCAGTTAGGAAAGGTATTTTTGACATAAACTTCTGTGATGACAGTTTTTTTTCTTCTCAGATACATCTATGTAAGTATGTTTCTGTATTTGCATGTGCATATGTGCATGAGGATGCATAATTACATGCGTGTAACGCCAGAGGACCAACTTTAACTGTCATTCTTCAAGTACCAGCCACCTTGCTTTGGTTGGTTAGTTGGTTTTGTTTTGTTTTGTTTTGTTTTGTTTTGTTTTGTTTTGTTTTGTTTTGTTTTGTTTTGTGTTTTGTTTTGTTTTGTTTTGTTTTGTTTTGTTTTGTTTTGTTTTGTTTTGTTTTGTTTTGATACAAGGTTGTTCACTGGCCTGAAGCTTGCCTAGTGTGGGAGAAAGGCATATGCCTGTTTTCGCGACCCAAGCTCTGGGAACAAGCTACTACACCCAGCTTTTAAAATGTGGGTTCTGGGGGTTGGATTTGGCTTCTCATGCTTGCAAGGTGAGTACTTTACTAACTGAGACATCTCCCAGCCCACATGTAAAACCATAACTGAAAGATTTCAAAGATGCTTTCTGTGGTAGTTTAAATAAGACTGGCCCCAAAGGCTCAGATATTTGACTGCTTAGTCATCAGGGAGTGGCACTACTTGAGAAGGATTAGTGGCGTGGCCTTGTTGGAGGAAGTGAGTCACTAGGAGTGGGTTTGAGGTTTCAAAAGCCCAAGCCAGGCCCAGTGACTCTCTCTTCCTGCTGCCGTGGATCTGGATATAGAGCTCTCAGCTACTTCTCTATCACCATGCCTTCTGTGTGCCACCAGGCTTCCTGCCATGATGAAAATGAACTAAACTTCTGAAATTGTAGGCAAGTATGGGTGTCTCTTGACAGCAATAGAACACTAAGACACATTCCTTCCTTTCTTTGCCCTGTAGAGTACAGAAATGACAGAGATGATCCCATATGAGTCCATATGAGTAACAATCCAAGAGCACTAGACCCAAACTGGTGCCCTTTCCACCTTCTTTTTCCTCCACAGCTTAATGTGACCTGTGACTGAGTGTCAAGGGTGCATCCTGACCATCACCTAACCCCTACCTGGAAGATGACCAGGCTCACACATGACAAGCCCCAAATTTAAACCCGGAGGCATTCAAGGACTAACAGCTACTGGTGCAGTGTATGTAAAGTCTGAGACACAAGGGGCCATGCTATCCCGGAACACAGGTCCCCAGAAATAAACGGGCTCACACAAGTGGAGTCAGACTCCTCAGCATGTCTGGGTACGTGTTGTGGAACACCTTGATGTCTGTTCACCCAGTCAGCAGATAGCAACTGTGCCAGCCAAAGATGCCTCTGGCCATATGGTGGCATTCACATGGGGGTGGTCATGATGGTGCTGAATACATAGTTATTCCCAAGTGATGGCTCTGCATCCATAGTACACGCAGACACTTGGTCCCCTGGACATCACCACACCCCCAGTCATTGCCACACTGCCAGTATTTGTTCACCATCGCCAACCTCTTTCTTCATTTCTTTTTTAATATACAAGTAGAACATGGTAATTATACACCCTAGAATTTATAAACCTATAGGATGGAACTTGATATTAATATATAAAAATACATAATTCTCTCTTAATGTAATTATAGCTATTGCTTTTTTTAGTTTTCTTTTGAGATTAATATACGCAAAGCTACACAGAGAAACCCTGTCTCGAAAAACCAAAAAAAAAAGAGACAGAGAGAGATTAATATAACTCCGTCATTTTGCCCTCCCTGTCCTCCCTCCCATATACTCTTCCTTGCTCTTTCAGATTCATGTCCTCTTTTTTTTTATCAATTGTAGAATGTCTATATTTGGAGATGTGTGTATGTATATATATAAACATAATTATAACCCACTCAATCTATACAGTTGTAACACAAATTTCTAAATAGTCTTATTAATAATAAAAAAAAAAAAAACGGAGGAAGGTATTGGGGTAAAAGCCAAAAGATCAGAGAGCAAGCCAGCCACGTCTTACCTCTGGTATTCTGGCATCAATACACACTGGATAAGAAAGTTTGGTCAGAGGATGCTAAGTTAAGTTAAACCACAATGCCACCCTGCAGCTGAACCTATTTTGTAGGAATCAAGTGAAGTACTGTGAGGTGCTTTATAGTCAAGCCTCCAGGGCCCTGTCCCAGGGCAGGGGTCAGAGAGAGGAGGGCGACTCTGATACCTTAGATGACTGCTGTTCATGTCCAAAGCCAACCTTACAGTCAGAGAACAGGGGAAACAGGACTCAGAAGCATCTCTTCTACTCCAGGGGGCCCCACACCACCTCCATATTCTCCCATCTACTTCAAGTTAAGGAGAGAACCAAATTCTGCAAGGCTCAGGAGACGTGGAGCTTCCTGTCACCAGCACGTTCCTGCTCCTATGGTATTCCCCTGCGGAAAGTGCTTGTAGCGTCAAGGACAGCTAAAGTCCATGTCTCTTTTTCAACCGATCTCAAGCAATGTTGTCTTCTCTGAGGACCTGTCCTGATTTACCATTGACTTTCACAGCTTAACGTTAGCTTTTTGTCCTACATAGAAAAACCTATCCTTCTTCTTCATCAATCTTGCGGGGGGGGGGGGGGGGGAACGGGACGACATGTTAGCCAATCTGGAAGGATAGTAAAATGCATGCAGATAAACACTTGCTCAGCATCTCGCTGACCATGTGCCAGGACTGTGGTTCCTCCCAGATCAGAAACTCACAGTTGGGACTGTAACACCTCAGAAGGGACTCACAGACATAGGGTAATGGTAGAGAGTCTCATCACAATGCTGAAAGTTTACAATAAGGAGCCTCCTACCTATAATAAGAGCAGGAAGATTACCAGAAAGGAGGGGAAATCCTGTCTGATGTCTCAAAAGACTAATTGAGGCTTTCAGGTAATTCACCAATCTTGATCTCACATCCTCCAAAGGACAAGCTTTTCAGGGCCAGGATTTCATTAGCCAACCATCCCCTGATACCCATAGAAGATTCTAGAAGTTACAGTTGGGACCTCAGACCCAGAAAAATAAGACACACACAAAAAAAATCAAGAGAGGGACTGGAGAGAGGGCTCGGCAGTTAAGGGCACGTACTGCTCTTGCAGAGGACCTGAGTTCAGTTTTTAGCACCCATGTTGGACCGCTCACAATCACCTGTAACTCCAGATATAGGGGAGCCAACACCCTCTTCTGGCCTCCATGGGCAACTGTACTAGTGTGAAACATTCCCTCAACACGGACACATACTTGCATGTACATAATTAAAAAAATTGTTAATCAAGATAATAAAGTATATAAAAAGATATATAAAGCATAGATCAGATAATAATTAAATTTTAAAATATTTTCTGATGAGAAAGGACGTTAGATGGTAGTTTTGCACTAAAGTCAAAGATTTTTCCAGAATGGAAATATAAAAAAAGTGGGGGGGAAAGCTTGAGCATATTATAAAAAGTTCAAGTGGGTCAGAAAAAATCTTGAGAAGTAAAAGTTAATGATAACATGTACAAGCTTAAGTTTACCATGACGAACGGTTATTAACATTTTTCTTAAGGTCAGATTACTGCTAAACACTTATTTCATATGTCAGTCTTCTCCAGACAGTAGGAGGGCACCACAAAAGGAGGCAGTGGGTCTCCAGACATTCCAAGTTCAATTCTACATTCGCTGTCAGGGGTTAGACCATCAATTAAGTGGAAACATTCTAAGAGGCCCTGGGGGAGATGATTACAGAGATGAGAATAGGCTAAACCAATAACCTTAACTCTGGGGACAGAACATTTCCCAGACAGATAACAACCTGCTCCTCAAAGAAATGCCAGGCAGAAGGAAGAATCTAAAGGGACGGTGCTTGCCACAGCCTCGGGAGCCAGAGTGCTGGGGACAGGAGCTTCCCTCGGTAGGGTCCTAAAGAACAGGAAGTTGTTCCCTTCAGCTCCAAAGACTGATGCTGCCCAACGTTACCTAGTAAAAGCTGCACCCCAGTGACTACAGATAGCCCAAATAGGGCTTCGTTCTCGGCCTCAATCAATAAACAGGACTCCTTACTAAATGATCTTGTGTGGTAACCAATATTAATGACAATGCCCACAAGCCAAAGAACTTATTATTACCAGCCTTGGGACCTGCTCCCTACAGGGCCCAGCAACACCATGACAGTCCTTACCTGAAAGTTAGAGAACATTCCTATAGCTGTAACTCATTTCTCCAGATAAAATCTGTAGCATGTGGCTATCTAGAACACTTATGTGAACTATAACCACAAACAAATGCTGAGAGATGAGCCCTGGAGAGGAACTTTTGATGTGACTGACACCTTGTGAGGATAATGCCCCACTTGGACTAAAAGAACTCGAACAGTGAGTGTAAAATTAAAGCACTGCTTTTCTTTGTCTGCCCAGCCTCAGGAACAGCTTAGAGACAAAGCTTCTAAAACACATAAAAACTCCTCAAACAAGAAAACAAAGGACAGCTTCTGAAGTACAAAGATAAGCCACATTTTAATAACTCTAACGTTGTGTTTGGGGTTCAGTCACTATTTTTCTTTTGGGACTGTTGCTACAGAACCTGCTCCATTATTCCAGCTTCACACTGTTCAACCTTTTAATCTGCCCGCCACTGTTTCCTTCTTAAAATCGTTCTTTTGCATTTCGCTACATTCTCAATGTACAGCCATGAGTCATGTGTTGCTTGGTGGTGATTGTTTTTAACAACCCAGAAGCGAGCTAGGCAAGGACAGATCTCCCGGGGCAATCTTGGCCCTGGGAGACCATTGATTGGCATAATCAGTTACTCTTTCTTAGACCTTGTATCTTTAAGTTTCTAAAACATATTTCTTCTAGTATATGGTATTTTCAAACTAAACTTCTTGTGACACGTGGATTCCAGCCAACTCCTACTACAGAGGATCCAAAGCCTCCTCTCCAATCAATGGGTAAGTAGTGAAAGAGTCTTGCCGGGCGGTGGTGGCACACGCCTTTAATCCCAGCACTCGGGAGGCAGAGGCAGGCAGATCTCTGTGAGTTCGAGGCCAGCCTGGTCTACAAAGTGAGTTCCAGGAAAGGCACAAAGCTACACAAAGAAACCCTGTCTAAAAAAAAAAAAAAAAACCAACAACAACAAAAAAAAGAGTCTTATGGTCCCTTTTAAGCAGATGCTGTGCCCTTCATCAACATGAAAAATTACAGGAGTCTGATCATCATTCTTCAGCTTCCCCAAAATATTTCTGGGACCATAGCTTTCAGAGAGAAGTTATGAGGGGACAGCAAGGAAGGAAGAGAGAGGTATCAGTATTAACAAATGAAAGAAGCCAGTAACAGAAAAAATACTTAATCCTGTGCCCACCCGCCCGCCCACACCACCAATGGCTACATGTAAGGGCCAAGGCATAGAGGAGTAAAGGCCCCAATGTCCACATGTGGGGAATGTGGGTGCTGTGTAATTGAGACAGGAAAAAAGACATCATGACTCTGACCCAGTACCACTGATCTTCTAGCCTGTCCTAGATCTCTGCCCCACTTCCACCCTCAGAAATCCTCTCCTAATAAGCTGTCTCTATTTCTACCACTATCATGTGCCTCAATACAATTATTTGTCCCAGAATACAAGGGTCTGGAAACCCCAAGGGGACCCTTCAGACTCCCATCTGACTACAACACTATGAATGATTTCTTCAACAAGGCCACATCTCCCAATAGTGTCACTCCCTCTGAGCTTATGGGGGTCAATTACATTCAAACCACCACACTGACTATGGCTTTTTATTGTTTTAATACAAAACTCACCAAGGATATGTGTTCATTCTGAGAAAATCAAGCAAATGCTACATAAAAAAAAATGCTTAATGTGGGCAAAGTCTAAGCATGGGGTCCCTCTCAGTCTAGAGCAGTATTCTCAACCTGTGGGTTGTGACCCCTTGGAGTCAGCCCTTTCACAGGGGTCACATGTCAGATACTTACTTTACTATTCAGAACAGCAGCAATTTCACAGTTATGAAGTAGCAATGAAAAAAATTATGGCTGGGGGTCAGCACAGCATGAGGAGCTGTATTAAAGGGTCGCAGCATTAGGCAGGTTGAGAACCACTGCTCTAGAGCATGTACTCATTTGTGCCTTGATGATTTCATCACATAATTGCAAGCATGAGAGGGAGTTCCCTCCCTCCATGGTGTTCCAAACACAGTCAGACAGTCGTGATTAGAGGCCACAATTAAAGCTCCCCAAAATGACTACAGGAGCATTTCTGCTGCATATCAGCAGTGACCCCCAATTTCTCTCCCAAACAAGCAATAAAGAGCCTGGTTAAAGATGGTTGCCTGGTTGGTAGTGAGGCCTCTCAGGATATATCAGGAATGAACTCTACCACCTGCCCTGGGTACCAATAATGATAACAACAAAATCTTCACAGTCCACATGCAGCGACTTCTCTAAATGCCCCATATAGGTAAGCTCATTGGTCCCTTCAGTAACACTGAAGTAAGTGCAATGGTCTGAATTTTGTGTTCCTCCACACACAAGGGGACAATATTAGGAAACAAACTCTGGAGGAAGGACATCAACACCATAGAGGGTTCTAGAGAACTGATCTGCCATGCTGTGTTATACTAGATGTCTTAGATAGGGTTTCTATTGCTGTGAAGAGACACCATGACCACGGCAACTCTTATAAAGGAAAACATTTCATTGGGGCTGGCTTACAGTTTCAGATGTTTAATCTGTTATCTTCACGGTAAGAAGTATGGTGGCATGCAGGCAGATATGGTGCTGGAAAAGGAGCTGAGAGTTCTACATCTTGACCCACAGGCAGCAGAAAGAGACTGCCACACTAGACCTATCTTGAGCACATAAGACCTCAAAGCTCACATCCACAGTGACACACTTCTTCCAACAAGGCTGCACCTGCTCCAACAAAACCACACCTCTTAATAGTGCTACTCCCTGTGCTGTGGGCCAAGCATTCAAACACAGAGTCTAGGGGGGCCATTCCTATACAAATCACCACACTAGATGACAGGCCTTTACCGGTTATCAAATCTGCCTTGCACTTGGGCTTCCCAGCCTCCAGAATAGTCAAAGTAAATTCCCATTGGTAAGCTCCCTAGACTATTGTTACAGATGCTCAGTAGGACCAAGGCAGTAGACATGATGTAAGTACCTCCATTTCACAGAAGGAAAGACAGATTGACTTGTCCGGAGTCACACGACAGCAAGTGACACCTGGGAGTTGAACTCAGTCTGTCTGGGTTTAAATCTCGACTCTTGAGCCTTGACCACCTGGCTAAGTGACTAACCGGAAGCATGTGAGTAAGCCAGTTCCAACTTGGCGCTGCAGACAGCTACTATCTGTCCTCCAGGACTGTAAGATCCGTGCCTCTTAGCAAGTGACATGGTCAGAATGTGAGATGTGGCCAGAAAGGGGAGGCCCAACAGCCCCCACTGAGAGGTGAGTGATGGGAACAGAAGGTGGAACACTTACTACTTAACGGAGCAAGAGCAGAAAGCTAAAGGATAGAAAAGAGTCGTCGGGGTGGGAAGCAATGAAGATCTTGTCATGCCTCCTCACCTCGCCCTCCATTTGTGGCCGTGCTCATCATGGCTGACTATCTGGGATTCTCAGAGTTCAATTTAATTGGCTTTCATTTACCAAGCATCTGCTGCATATCCACGGCTCTATTTTGTGTTAGAAATAACAAAATGAGCATTGCCATTGTGGAGCTCAGACTTCACCAAGGAAAGCAGATGTGCCAATCAATGGCACTTGTTTGCAATAACAAAATACTGGAAATAAATTAAATGTCCCTGAAGGCAGAATCAGCAAAGCATGAGTCACCCATTAAAAGATGTACTGCTGTGGACGGGACGAAAGGAAGGCACAATTCAACACATCTTACCTTCTACACTAAAATGGGAGAGAGGCATGTTAATATTGCCTCCCTGTCTGAAAATGCTTCTCTCTCTCTCTCTCTCTCTCTCTCTCTCTCTCTCTCTCTCTCTCTCTCTCTCTCTCTCTCTCTTCTTCAGAGCATGCCTAGGCCAGGTCCCTGGCAGGACAGTAGGCAGGGGGAAAAGTGATAGGTAGCAGGAGCTTGCCCTCACTTAGTGAAGGCTCAGTCTCCCATTGCTCTGACACTGTCTATGCAATGTGTTGGCAGGGTCCCTCCCACCCACCCCTGTAACTCCTCCTCAGTAACTCAGTGTAACTCCAGTCAACAGTGGACAAGGAGGATGTCAAATCCTCAGAGTCCGCTGGAGTCTCAAAGGCAGTGGAAGACTCTGGAGGCCATAATCACCTAAATGTTTTTGTTTCTTGACTCTTTCCTCTTTAATTACAGCATAATTTGCATTTATATGATTTCATCCTGCCATCGGGTTGTAGACATGTTGGTGATGATCAGCACTCCATAGCTTCCCATCATAGCCAGCGAGCCAGCAGGGCAGCAGCAGCCATCTCCAATAAAATCCTTTCCAATTAAACAGTTCATTGGACTTGTCATGGTTTGGGGTTCTTGTTAGCCTCAGATGTGCACATCTCATGGATATTTTTTATACCCATCATCATAATAAGGTCTTAGCGCAAAAGATGCTCGGAGAGTCATGTTCCCCCCACCGAGTGACTGCAACGACATTGATTTAAAAATCAGTCTCCTCACACCAGCATGGGAAACAGAGCTTCCCACTTTAATTAGATTGTTCTGGGCTTTGCTCTCCCAGGTCTTTTGTCTAAATGGTATCAGATGCTGCCCAGGATGAAACACGCCACGGATGTTGACAAAATAATGTTGGACCACTACAGGGCACATCTACTAAGTTCAAGCACAGCTGAAGCCTCCTCCAAGTGTTCTAGAATATGCTTCTAGTTCCAGAAGGTGTGGCTGGATGAACTGGAGTGTTCACCTGGCTAGCATGGCTCGCCTAGACAGCTCACAAGGTCAAGTTCAAAGCACATTTGGCCGTGTAAATGCTTATCAGTTTAACATGATTTCAAAGAATATGCCTGCCCCAAACCCATGCCCCATACTGTTGCCAGACACCAATGGAAAACACTGATCGAATGCACCACTCTCTAATTCAGCTGTTCAACCCTCTGACAGCAGCATGGTTACATGAGCAAGACAGACTGATGAAACGGTCGCTCTGTCTCTTGCCTCCTCTGGCCTTCTCATCATGCTCATAGTCAAAGTCAAAGCCACTGCAATCGGTCAGTTCTGCTTTGACCTCATCTTCTGAAGTTCTTCTTAATCCCCATGCCAGCTACACTGACCCCTTTGACACCTCTCACCTCAGGACCTTTGCCTTTGATATTTTCTATTCCTTCTGGGTAAGGTTGTGGCCCTCTCACTGTCTCAAGCATCCATTCAAATGTCCCCTTCTTAGAAGACCTTCCTTGATGACTTTTCACACAACAACTCCTGAGATCCCCAGGAGTCTGTCTGGCGCCCTCCTCCCTTCCCTTCACTCTTAACTACATTGTGCGTATTTTCCTGATTTTGCTCACTCAGGCTTGCCTCCTCTGGCCTTCATCAGCATATCAGTGATGGAAGACAAAGCTCTGTGCAGCTCCATCCCTGACACATGTTGACAGTGCACAGGACAGCACCATCTCAGGTAGGTCTTCCTGGCACATTCTGAAAATCAATAAAACTGCACAAAAATCTGGCAGAAAGAGGAACTGCTTGATGTGCAAAGACTTTGACCAAAGTTCCAGGGAGACTCACTAAAATACCACTGCAGTTACCCCAGGAGATCCAATGCCTGAAACATTTTCACCTTATTCCTAATTCTTTTCCACATCATCTAAATTTTTGTTTGTTACTTTACATATCATTTAGCACATTTAATATTATAATAAAAAGATTTAAAAATAATATAGTTAAGTAAAGTGGAATTAAAAGCTGAAAAAAATGTGTCTTTACCATGAATTCTACAGCCACTTCTATGGAAAAAAGAAAGGACAATGAGAATTGAAGCAAATATTGAAAGTAGGTGTTAAAGAGACCCCTCCAGTAGTGAGTGATGGTGTTCTAAGCCTTTAGAGGGACCTGATGTGTCTGTCTACATCAGCCCCCTGGACTCACCTCACCCCACTCTACCCTAACTAATGAATGGAAACTTTAAGTTCCTCAAGCCAGAGCACCCCACTATATTCCTGGGCCACTTTCCTTCATCCCTCCCTCCGTCTGGCTCCCCCTGCCTATGCAGGCTGCCTCTCCCATACTCACACATGGCCTGGTGCTGATTCTGACTTTAACTCAGATACTAGTCACTCATTCTTTCTGACCTGATCGCCGCAGAAACCCTTCCCAGTTGTGGCACAGTTGGATGGCATCCTGGCCCTAAGAAATGGTGGAAATTTAATCTGTAAATGAAACTGTGCAGAGGGGCTGGACCCATGTTGTCATAGGACTATAAACAGAAAGCTACTTTGGGGGGAGGGGAGTGAAAATTTTTCTTAAACTTCCTCCTCTGAATACTTGTTATGACTCTTCTTTCACCTGAGATCTCCATAATGATTATCACAAGAAATTGTTGCCTAGGAAGGGATCCCAAGAAGGACACGTGATATTTGTGAAGGTTAGATACACCCAATAATCCTGGACCTGGCAGCCCGGAGCCCACCTCTAACCCTCGGCTAAATGGTACTTCTGTTATTTTTAATTAGAATAAAATGAACATTTTCAAAACCCTTGGTGACAAAGACTGGCCAGAGGGCTTTACATGTCTTTTAATTCTGTCAAACACAAGATGCAAGAAATAGCTTGCTGCAAAATTTATTCTATCCAACTATTTCATTAAATTGAAAGAATATTCCCTGATTGAAAAAGCCCTAACCTCAGCTATGACATTTCTCCTCCAGCAACTGAATCCAGTAGCCAAGGAGTTGTCTGCAACTTCTAACTCAGTCCCCAGAGTCCCAGGAAACTGGGCCATGAGAAAGAGGGGCTTGAATATCATGACCTTTTATACAGTGTCTACTGAGCAAAACTTGTGGGTTCAAGACAAACTCCAGCTACAACCTCCTTTTGCCTTATCTGAGACTCAGATGGACAAAGGTCTGTGTAACTCATTTGCTGTAGAGTAGGGTAAAGTTTGAAAAAAAAAATCCTTTCTATATAAACAATACTTATCAAAAGATGAAAAAAGGTTTCTTAACAAAGTTGCTCTAAATAGAGAGAGGAGGTGCTGTGTCTCCCACCCCCACCCCAGAACTACGTAACAAACATTCTAAGACATGACACAGTGGTCTCCTGTCTTATTTGAAAATAGGGAGTCGTATTTAAAGTATGGATTCCATGTGTGCTCTTAAGGAAGAAAGGCCATTATTTGGCTGCCTCAAGGCTTCCAGTTTCCATTCAGGAACACAACAACCAAAAACTCATATAATACCTACAACAGCCCTTGGCAACTACAAGCACCAACGGCCATTTAAATAGCACTAGACATCATGTTTTAGGCAAAAAAAAAGTCTCCTGCTTCCAATGTGTTTGGCAGTGAACAGCAAGCAACAGTATGTTCCAAAAATAATTGGATGTTTGTTCATCAGTGATAAAGGAATAAACTCCCAACCCCATTTCACTGAACTAGAAACTATTTCTCCATCTTACACTCAGTGCAATTTCTCACTCACCAACATGTCCTACTCACTAGTACAAAAACATGAGCAAAGTCCCTGACTTTTCAGGCAGAACACTCCAGTGCCCTCCAACATTGCTGAAAACCCTGTTGTCTAGAAAGCCCAGTGCCAGACAAAACGGAGCAGTCAACCTCAACTGTCCCCCACTGCTTGCAGCAGAAAACTCAGACACAACCAAACTGTTCTTAGACTAAAATGTAAACAACTGTAGACAGATTAGGGAGACAACAGAGCCATCCATTTCTCAAGAGGTGAGCTTCCTAGATGTTGCTCTTTTGTCTTCTGACTTTGACCCAACACCAGTCCTGCTGAAGAACTGTGTCCCTGACCAAGGATCTTAAAATTCTGAGGGGAAATTGAGTTAAGACCCTGTAGGAAAGATCCTTGGGAGCCTAAAAGTATGGAGACCTTAGAAAGGGTGGAAGCTGTAGAGAGGGGTGCACTCATCCCGCCTCAGGTGGGATCTGCCCTCAGCTAAGCATGTGCAGCAGAGCTATGTGAAGACCGTGGAATTCGGGTTCAAGTGCCATCCATCGTTCTGTCCTGAAGTGCTACACACATGAAACTGGCCCAAAGGGCGGAGCGAGGGTTTTGAAAGCGAGGGTTTTGAAAGTGCAGCCGCTATCAGCAAATGGTAAGAAAAAACTCTGAGTCTAATTAGGCTGATTACCTGCCAGTGGAATAAATAAACACCCTCCATGAAACACAAGGAGACCAAAAGATTTATAATGCACTGCTCAAAATGTCTACAATACAACTCAAAAGTACTTGATATTCAAAGGGTCAGGACAGTGTGATCACCTGTCAAGGGAAACACATTCTACAAATGCAAACTCTGAGATGATCCAGACCATGGCATCAGCAAGGACTTCAAGAGCTATTACAAACACTCCCCATGGGGCAAAGACTCTTTAAAAAGGAGGTGCAGACATTCCCAGCTGATGTATTACAAATACTCTTAAAATGGAGAAACTTGAGAACTGGAAAAAGGTAGAAGACAAAGAAGAGGAAGAGAAGGAGGAGGAAATTCACCAAATGAGCCTTATAACATGAAATGTCAGAGAGAATAATAAAGAAACCTGAAAACAGATCAACAAGAATTATCTGATACAAACAGCCAAGAAAAATGAGGGTTTTAAGAATGGAAACAACTTAGGAAATCTTCAGCACAAGGCAAAACATCTGACATTTATGACACTCACACCAGAGTCACAGCGAAGGAGACAATTTCCCAAAAACGATTTTTTAAAAATAATTTTTAAAAAACATGTTAAATTCTGTGAAGGATATGAGAACAAACCTTTATGAGTGACACAGAAGTGACAGATATTCATGTTCCAGGTGACACTCAATAAGGAGGGCCTCTGCTGAGAAGCTCTTCAGAGACCACACAAGATACAAGCCATCTTAGAACATGTACAAAGTGGGCTAGATGACAGGTATGCAGTTAAATACCGGCTCAAAAATATGGCCCTCCCCTCACCAAGGCTATTGACTACTGCTGTAGCCAAGGGCCTAGCTCGCAAACAGTAGGACATGGCCATGAACCCTGGAATAGCATGATTCCCCAGTAAGCCAACCACTTACTAACAAATGCATTATAATACATCCACTTCATCATGGAAGGGGAAAGATGTCCTCATTAGACTAGGAATATACTCTGGAAGGGAATTTGTCTTCTCTCTGTTTTTCTTGAACTGCTGTCAACGGAATTGCAAATGCCTCACCACCATCATAATATCCTACACTATTTCTGAATGAGGACTTACATGAAAAGCATCAATGGACTCATGTCCATGCTATTGCATGTCCTGTCCATCTAAAAGAAAGAATGACAAACTGGACTGCTGAAGACTCTGTTCCAGAAACAGATAGGAGGTAATACCATGAAAGGACAGGGTTCTGTCACAAGATGCAAAACAGTGTTTGCAATGTTGACCAGATGGTGCCAGAATACTTTGGATTCAGGAATCCCAAACTGGAAGTGAGAGTGACTCTTTTCAATGTTGTGTCTAAAACACACTAATGTAACCTTAAATCCTGTCTCCATGACTTTAAATTCTGAGGGTCTGGAGATGCTTGTTGCTCAGAACATACAAATACTTCCAGTACTGATTAATGTGGTTCTACTGAACTGAAGGTTGAGGCAAATAGCATTGGTCATCTGGCTTCCTCAGACCAACAGGCAAAAAAGGAAATGAAACTAGAATAAGTGATCCCAACTAATCTGGGAAAACTAGGTCTCTCACACTCAATTGAGGTGAATAGGATTATGTCCAAAACATAAATGGTTTCTTTAAGCCATCTCTTAGTACTTCCATGTTCAATATTAAAAATGATAGAAGGTAGGCAGGATGGTAGATGCCTGTAATGAACAGCACTTAGGTGACTGATTCAGGAGAACCACAAGTTCAAGGCCAGTCTGAGCTACATAAACAGGATCCTGTCTCAAAAGCAAAACAAAAGGCCTGGGAAGATAGCTGAGCAGGTCAAGGCACCAATCCTGATTATTTGAGTTTGGACCCCAAGATCCACATGGTAGAAACAATCCTGGTGACCTGGGTTGGGACCCCAAGATCCACATGGTAGAAAGAGAGAATAGAGTTCCACAATTTATCCTCTGACCTCTACACATGCATCATGGCACAAGCATACATACACACACACTCAATAAATTAATGTAATTTTTAAAAGAAATTTTTAAATTATTGGAATACTGTAATAGATGCCCGTAACCCCAACCTCATCACCACAAAACACAAGGCGTAACCACTGAAAATTCAAGACCTTCAGTAATGAAGGGTCAGTTACACCCAAAAAACATATCAGCCAAAGTGTTTTTAAGGGAAAATGAAACACATATGGTAGAAGAAGGACTCAAGTACATTACTCACATCTTGTCCATCATAGACACAGGAGCCAAGAGAGCTGTGCACACTTTCTCCTTGCTTACTACATACTACACACTATGTGTGAGCACCAGTATGTGTGTTCTGTGCTCCTTCCCCTTATTATTTTACAATATGGACAGTTGCTTTTGCAGTTTAATTTTAAGATAATAGATGGTTGTGATTGGATCAGTGAGAGGGATGCGGGGACTATCTTTCAATGTTTGCTGGAACTTTGTATCTCCTCCTGTTGGGTAGACAGTGAAAAAATGTTTAGTATATGCAAATTATATTTAAAAACACATTAAGAAGATCTTACACAAAGATGGTAAACCAACTCAATAAAGTTGGTTCCATCATAGGTGCAAGGATGGTCCAACATACATAAATCAATAAATGTAACACAACACACAACAGACTTAAAGACAGAATTCACATGATCATCTTAATAGAGGTTAAAGTAAAGGGCTTTGATGGAGTTCAACATCCCTTCATGATCAAATTTCTGAAGAAACTAGAACTGGAAGAAACATGCCTCAGTATAATTAAAAACAATATATGACAAACCTATAGCAAACATTATAGTAATGCAGAAAAATGGGCATTTCTTCTAAAATCAAGAGTAAGGTGATGGTTACCTCTGTCTCTCCACTCTTGTTCAAAATAGTGTCCAAAGTCTTAGCAAGAGCAGTAAGACAAGAGGAAGGGATATAAGTAGGAAAGGAATCAACATTGTTCCTATTTGCAGATTGCATGATCTTCTACTTAATGTACACTGCCTACACCACCAGAAAACTCCTAGATCTATTGTTTATTCAGCAAAGTAGTAGGACACAAAATCAACACACAAAAATGAGAGCATGGGGCTGGGGAGACCGCTCACTGGGTAAAGCACTTACTGTGCAGCTGTGAGGACCAGAGTTGAGATTTCCAGAACCCACAGAAAAGCTGGGCAGGCATGCATGGTGGGTACCTGTAATCCCAGCATTCAAGAGGTAGAGACAGGAGATCTCTGGGCCCAACTAGCTAGCCAGACCAGCTGAAATCTGTGAGCACCATGTTTAACAGAGACCTGGCCTCAATAAAGTTGATTGAGAAAGATGACCAACATCAACCTCAAGCCTACACACACACACACACACACACACACACACACACACACACACACACACACGTGCGCATGCACACACACACATATGTATACTCACACACACACACACTCAGGTATGCATGTACACCATAAGTACATACATATACTTGCCAAATAATATTAAGGCTGGATTTGATGATACATGCCTGTAATTCAGCATTTAGGAGGTAAAGACAGGAGATCAGGAGTTCAAGGTCATCCTCAGCTACACAGGAATTTGAAGAAACAAACTGAAGAAGACATCAGAAGACAGAACAAGCTCCCATGTTCATGGATTGTCAGGATTAATATTATAAAAATTACTACATTACTGAAAATGTCTACAGGTTCAATACAATCACCATCAAAATTCCAATGATATTCTTTACAGGGCTGGGAAAAAACACTTCTAAAGTTAAAGGGGACACAAAGACCCTGAACAGCCAAAGCTGTCCTGAGCATTTCTGGGAATACCATAATCCCTCATCTCAAACTGTACCACCACCCACACTAACAAAACAAGTGTGTTACACTGTCACAGACACATAGGCCAATGCAACAGAATACAAGACCCAGCAGTAAAGCCATACAGCTAAGACACCTAATCTTTTTTTTTAGTGGAAAAAAAAAAACGGACATTGGAGAAAAGATAGTGTCTTGCATCAACAGTGCTTGAAAAGCTGCATACACACACACACACACACACACACACACACACACAAACAATGAAACTAGTCCATATTTTCACCCACAGAGAAATCAGCTCAGAATGGATGTAACATAATGATCTAATGGGAGGTCTGAAACCCTGAAGCCGCTAGAGGGAAATATGGGTAAAATATTTCAGGATCTAGGCATTGGCAAAGACTTTCCAAAAAAAACTCCAACAACACAGCACATAATCCCACAGCTGACAAGTGGGATTGCAGGAAATTGAAAAGCCTCTCTGTAGCCAACAAAATAATCAACAGAGAGCAGGAAACGTACAGAACTGGAGAAAAATGGCCAGCTATTCATCTAACAGGGAAGTGGTATTTAGAATCTATACAGAATTCCAAAAACTAAACCCCAAAGAGGCAAGCCATCCATTCGACAAATGGGCCACTGAGTTGAATAGACAGTTCTCAAAGAAAAAATGGCCAAAACTATTGGGGAAGAGTGTTCACACTCATCATGGAAACATACATGAAAACTGCACAGAGGTCCATCTGACTCTTCAGAACTAGTCAGGATGGCTAATAATAAACGACAAGGTGCTGGTCAGAATGAGAGGGAAGAGGGCCCCTCCCATGGATGCTAAAGTAAACTTGTGCAGCCACTGTGGAAATGAATGTTCTCAAAAAAACTGAAAACTAAAACCAGAACTCCCATACAACCCAGATATACCACTTCTGGGTAAATGCCCCAAAATGTCTGCATCAGCATCCATAGACATATGTGCATATCCATGCTTACTGGCCCACTATTCACAATAACTGAGGTCTGGAACCTGCCCGGCTAGATGCTATCTAAAGATGAAGGGATCATGAAAAGGTGGCACACACAAAGGAATTTTTACCTATAAGAGGAATGGAATTATGACATTCACAGAAGTGGACGAACCTGGAGACCATCATGTGAGCAAAATAAGCCAGACTCAGAAGCATGAATATCACGTTTCCTTTCATAATCAGAATCTAGCTTAAATTTCGATAGATAAATGATAGGTGGGTTGATAGACAGACATATGGATAGATAAGGAAAAGAGAAGTGGGAAAGGACTTTCTATAGGACTCCACTTACCAAGGAATTAAGACCAACAATGACAAGTGGGCCTCATAGAGTTAAAAGACTTCTGTACAACTAAGGAAGCAGTCGAGCAAAGAAGTTATTCATTTGGCAAAGGATGAATATCTAGCATATTTTAAAGAGCTCAAAAAAAACAGAGTCAAGAAAACAAATGAACCAATTAAAAATAGGGACAATGGGTCTGAACAGAGTTCTCAGTAGAAGAAATAAAATGGCTAAGAAATATTTCAAAAATTCTTCATCAATATTTAACAATGAAAGAAATGCAAATTAAAATAACCTGAAATTTCATCTCGCTCTAGTCAGAATGGCAAAATCAACAAAACAACAGACAAAAAATACTGGCAAGGTTGTGGTGAAGGGAAAACCTTCTTTCACTGTGGATGTGGTTACAAATTGGCACAGCCCATGTGGAAATCAGTGTGGAGAACTCTCAAAGAGCTAGAAGTAACTCAATCATATGACCCATCTCTACCACTCCTTGACATATGGCCAAAGGACTCAAACTCCTGCTCCATCATACCTGCTCAGCCATGTTCATCACTGCCATTCACAA
Source organism: Peromyscus maniculatus bairdii (assembly GCF_049852395.1). NCBI lineage: Eukaryota > Metazoa > Chordata > Mammalia > Rodentia > Cricetidae > Peromyscus > Peromyscus maniculatus. The sequence goes on along the minus strand of NC_134858.1, from coordinate 94,814,494 downwards.
TAACCAGGAAACGGAAAACAACCTAATTGTCCTTCAACAAAGAAATGGGTAATGAAAATGTGGTACATATACACAATGGAATACTATTTAGCTGTACAGAAAAATGAAATCATGACATCTGTAGGTAAATGGAGGGAACTAGAAAATATAATACTAAGTAAACCACAAAGAAGGAAATTTCCCATGTGCCCATTGCTAGCCCCACCCATTTTCCTCATACTTACCACCTCTTTAAAACCTAGACTACTTTTAAAAGGTTGCTCTATATATTTGTGTGTGTTTGTATGTGTGTCTGTGTGAGTGAATGCTCAGACATCTGAACACTTGGTCTGCAGTTGGTGGCTCTGTCTTTGGGGGTGGTGCAGCCTAGCTGGAGGAAGTATGTCCCTACATGAGGATTCGAGAAATCATAAGCTGGCTGCACTCACAGCTAGCTCTCTGCTTCAAATTCGCAGTTAAAGATGTGAGCTCCTCACCTGGGCAGTGCACTAGAGCCAATCCTGTTGGTGGAGGTGTGGGTGAGCCAACCCCAAACTTGTGATCATGGGAGAGCTGTCTCCATTACTCATCTGTCATGAGGCTGCATGGGCAGGAAAGAGATGCCTTCCCCCATACCCTCTCACACCCATCAATGCCTGAGGCAGGTGCGAGAATTGGCCCTGAGGTCATAAGAGCAGGAGAGCTGTCCCTGCCCCGGATGAGGGGCAGCACTCGGGAGAGTGGCCCTTACATCACACCTAGGCAACACAGTAGCGCTGTCCCTGAAGGTGTGGGTGTGGGAGAACTGACTGAGGACATGAAAGCAGGAGAACTCATCCCATCTCTTGCTCACTTTGCTCATCACTGCAGGAGGTGAACCAGCCAGGGCAATGCAAGAGAGCTCCCCCTGGTGGTGAGGACAAGGGAGAGCTGGCAGACTGACCAATCCTGCAACTACCCAGGCCCAGAACCAGAGTTATGAGTTGGCCCACCCCAATATCCACCCCATCTGTGATCTGTGACCCAAAGCTGCAAAATATTCGTGACACAGGGCAACAACAGGATAACCAAGAGAGGTCCCAGTGAGGGGCCAGCATTGATAGTGTAGCAGAAACCAGAGGCCTTGAACCAGACCAATGACTCTTTGCAATGAACACTTGTAAGTAGATGTATGGATACAAGTGTTGACTTCGTGACTCACTGTGTCACACTAGTTTCCATGATGAGATCACTTTCCTTTTCTTTTTTGTTTGTTTTGTTTTGTTTTTCTTTTTTCTCTCTTAAATTTATTTTATTTTATTGAGGGGAGGTTGCAAGGGCAGAGAGTAGATACGAAGGGACAGGGAAATGGATGGAATGGAGATTCATGATGTGAAAGACACCAAGAATAAATAAAAAGAAAGCTTTAAAAAAAAAGCTGTAGCTTTCAGCTCCTACTCCTGTCACCATGGCTGAGATGTGACTGGCTGCTGGGCCTCCCCACCATGATGGTCTCTTACCCTCCAGAACCCTAAGCCAAAATCCTCTTTCTTCTATGAGCTGCTTTTGGTCATGGTGTTTTATCACAGCAACAGAAAGTCATGAATACAGATACTGAACCAGTTTATTACTAATCACTTTGAACATCAGTCGTGTTTGAGGCTTTGTATGTTTTTCAGGTACGTAGATGAAAGATTCAGAGCCATACAAGTTCCTACTGAGCTACAGTTCCAACTCAACATCAACATTTTAAATGCACCAATTAAAAGACAAAGATTACATTTAAAAATTTTAAGAACAGGACCTAATTATATGTTGTTTACTGTCAAGAGACATGCAACCTGATCTCAGATCAGCATATGATGCCTGTCCTGTAGGTCTTCTCGTGGCAAGACCCTTGGAGATGGCTTCTCACTCGGCAAAAACCATTGAACATGGGGCAGTGCAGGACTTGGCTGACTTCATGCAGCTGGCAGGCTCTTTTCTCTCTCATTACATTGTCGATTCTTTGGGTGGTTTTTAGTTTGACTTTGTCAGTCATGTATGCGACAACTATAATTTCCCCTGGAAATTCTGTTCTTTCTAGAATGTTTTCTCCTAAGCTAATGCTTCTTAAATTTCTTGTCTGGAATTCCTAACTGCAAGTCCTGATCCTGGGAACTCTCCTGACTCAAGAGAGGCACTGAAAATTAATGGGTCTTGCTTTCGTAATTGTTCTAAGGAAAAGGTAGCTAGAAGCACCTTGTGGAGAACTGTAGGGGCAGGAAAGTAATGGGTGCCTATGAGAAAAACAAACACTTGGAACACCTCACAGTTCTGGGAAGGAGAGTAAAGTAATGCACACACAGAAGGGGGAAAGGCCTCAGGGATACACATGGTGCCAACTGGTGAGAGAAAGTTCCTTGGACACCAAGCATATAGAATCAATGTTAGGGTCTGGTATGTCCCAAGAACAAAAAATGCAATGCAAAATGTGGGCTGGATAGATCCACCTTTACCATGCATAAGAGCTTATGTTGATGGGATGGGAAGAGTGCCTTATCAAAGTCTGCCTTTTATAGAAAGACTGAGACATAGGACCCTCTTGTAGGCCAGGGAACTATTTAAAAGCATGTCTTAAAGACATGAAAGAACTGTCTGGGTTTGAATATTGCTGTCCTTTAAGCATTGTACCCATGTCTATTACTTTTAAACTTTGTCACTGTGAGTAGCAGCCATAGTGCTGTGAGAGCAGAATGTGTCTGGCTTGATATTTAGTTAAGCCTGAAAAATGCTGAACTCTGTGTCTAAAATAAAGCTATGTAGGGGGTGGGAAAGTGTGTTTGGGGAAGCACAAAGGGGGAACAATGGGGACTTTTATGATGATTACGATGTGTTTCTTAAAAGTCAAAAATGAAAGCTAGTAAAAAACTGTTCATGTAGGTCTGGTAGAAAAAACTCTGTTTAAGTTTTAATTAAAGACAGCTTGAGCTATTTGGGGCCACTGTGTACAATCCACCTGGTCAGAATCCTCCTTGTACCAACACCCCTTCCCCATCTCAGGACCTGAACCAGAGCCAAGGCTAGACCCCAGCAGTCTACCACAAACCCATATAAAGACACTATATAAAAATAAATGTCTTAGCTGGGCGGTGGTGGCGCACGCCTTTAATCCCAGCACTCGGGAGGCAGAGCCAGGCGGATCTCCGTGAGTTCGAGGCCAGCCTGGGCTACCAAGTGAGCTCCAGGAAAGGCGCAAAGCTACGCAGAGAAACCCTGTCTCGAAAAACCAAAAAAAAAAAAAAAAAAAAAAAAATAAATGTCTAGGGCTGGCAAGGTGGCTCACTGAGTAAAGGTGCTTGCCACCAAGACTAATGACCTGAGTTCAATCCCTGGGACCCATATTGTAGAAAGACAGAAAGAACTCACTCCTAAAGGCTGTCTTCTGACCTCCACCTATGTGACATGTCGTGTGTGCACCTGGCCACATACGCACACCATGAATGAATGAATAAATGAATGAATGAATGAATGAATAAAATTAAGTAGATGGCTGAAGGAAAAAACTTACCACACTAAGTCTAAAGAAAGTGGGAATGGGTACGTTAATTTCAGACATAGCTGACTTCACATCAACGAAGGGTATCGGGGATTACATAATGGTAGAGGGGTTAATTCTCCAAGATATGGCAATCTTTAACAAAAATGACCTTAAAAAGCATAAAAATACTAGATGAAGAAAACAGATAAAAGTGCAAGAGAGGCCGATGAATCCTCCTTCTCCCTGCACCTCAGATTCATAAAGATCAGACACAGGAAACAGAAAGTCAGAAAGGACAGAGTTGAAGACAACAATAATTGTTTAGTTCTAATGGACATCTAACCCACTTCACGTACACCAGCAGACTGTGCAGTCTTCTGGGTTCAGACTGGACGGTCATGAGACAGATCACACCAGAGTGACAAGACAGGCCAGACTGGAATGTTGGTAAAATGTCGCATAAAAGACTGTAACTCAAAATATAGAGTGCACTATTAAAATACAACAATTTGCTACCAAATTGTAAAGAATGAGCTGGAGGAGACCTTAACAAACACAGCCCCCCAAAATGATACATTGATGGGAAATAAGCACGTGGCAAGGGTCACATGCGTCACCACAAAAATACAAATTAAAGCTATGAGAAACCTGTTGGTACCTGTTAGCCCGGTCAAGTCCGGAAACAAAAGAAAATGCTGCTCAGGACACCAGGCAGCCGGGCCCCTCATTCCTTCTTGAGGGAGATGCAAGTTGGCACAACCGTTCTGGAGAGAACTTGGCTCCGACAAAAGTTAATGAGCAGTATGTGGTCCAGAATCAAGCTTGTTGCCATTTACCCGGATGAACTGCAAGTTCGTGACCCTACAAAAGCCTGCACATGGGTGTTTGGGGCAGCCCTGTATATGAAAGTCACAAGTTGGAAGCAACCAAGACATCCCTCGGTAGTGAGTGAATATGCAAACCAGAGTGCTTCCCAACAGTGGAATAGTATCCAGCATTAATCGTAAATGATCAAACCACACAAAGAGATGAAGGAACTTTAAAATCATATTTCTAAGTGAAAGAATACTATGTGAGATGATTACATACGTATAATCCCAACTACATGGCATTCTGGAAAATACAAACCACAGCAACAATTAAAGATGCGTGGCAGTCCGGGGCCAGGGAGATGGAGAAAAACAGACGGAGCACTGAGGATAGTGGGGGCTGTGAAACTACCCTGCATGGTACTGTAACGGTGGCTACGATACATATCACTGCACATTTGTCCATACCCGCAGTGCGTAAAACACTAGGGAATTCTGATGTAAATGAGAGAGGTTAGTGATAGGAACCTGATATCACAATATGGGTTCATTAATTATAACAAACATCTCCCTCTAGTGGAAGATGTTGGTAATGCATGTAGATAGGCTGAGTACATGGGAATTTTTTTTTTTTTTTTTTTTTTTTTGGTTTTTTTCGAGACAGGGTTTCTCTTGTGTAGCTTTGCGCCTGTCCTGGAGCTCACTTGGTAGCCCAGGTTGGCCTCGAACTCACAGAGATCCGCCTGGCTCTGCCTCCCGAGTGCTGGGATTAAAGGCGTGCGCCACCACCGCCCGGCTGGGAATTTTTTTTAAAGAGATTTTCTATTCGTTTTACATATCAACCACAGATTCCCCTGTCCTCCCTCCTCCCACTCCCCAGTCTCCCCCCCCAAACCACCCCCCATTCCCACCTCCTCCAAGGCAAGGTCTCCCATGGGGAATCAGCAGAGCCTGGTACATTCACTTGAGGCAGGTCCAAGCCCCTCCTCCCTGCACCAAGGCTGTGCAAAGTGTCTCACCATAGGCTCTAGGCTCCAAAAAGCCGGTTCATGCACTAGGACAGCTGATCCCACTGCCTGGGGGCCCCCTAAACAGTTCTAGCTAAACAACTGTCTCCATTATCTAGAGGGCCTGGTCCAGTTCCATGGGGGCTCCTCAGCTATTGGTCCACAGTTCATGTGTTTCCACTAGTTTGGCTAGCTGTCTCTGTACTTTTTCCAATCATGGTCTTGATATCTCTTGCTCGTAAGGCAAAGGACACAGTCAATAAGACAAAACAGCCTACAGAACGGGAAAAGATCTTCCACCAACTCAGAGGGCTGATCTCCAGAATATATAAAGAACTCAAGAAACTAGACATCAAAATACCTAAGAGTCCAGTTAAAACAGGGAAAATTCTTACCTCCACTCAGCTTAACAATGAACACTCGGGTAAGAGAGATGACTCAGCAGCTAGGGGGCCTTGTTGCCCAATCATGGGGGCCAGAGTCCGGATCCCAGCACCCACAATACAAACACATCAAGTATCCCTTCAAATGCCCGTCCCCTCTAACCTGAGCTTCCAGAGAGCCAGAGACAGGATGGCTGAGGCTTGATGGCTTCCATCCTAGCTCAGAAAATCCCAGTCCCAGGTTGACCTTGCCTCCAAGGGAGAGGCAAACCTGACCTTCTGGCCTCTGCATGCATGCATAGGTGTGCAAACCTTCAGAATGTGCATTCACTCACACAGACACACATACAAACACACACACACACACACACACATACACACACACACACACACACACACACACACACACACGTAAATAAAGCAACCTTTTTTAAGTAGTCCAGTTTTTAAAGCGACGGTAGGCATGAGAAAAATGGGTGGGGCTGGCAGAGGGCACACAGGAAATTTCCTCTCTGTGGTTTCTCTATCATTGTCATTATCTTAGTTTTAATAATGTGCTGATTTCACAGAATGTTATACACACAGTTTGCTGGCTGTGTTATTTATTACAACTGCATGTGATTCTACATGTATGTCAAAATTTTAATTTAAAAAAAGGAATGGGCTTCTACCACACTTAGAATGTGAATGAATCTCAAAATTGCTATGCAGGGTGAAAAGTAAACATTAAAAAATAAATAGTGTATGACTAGTATGAAAGTTATAACTTTTAACTTAAGTCTTACTTTAAAAAAAAGAATACATTGAAGGTATTGCCGAGGGGTAATAAGGGCTGAAATATAGCCAAGAAGGTGATGAAAACAGTTTTTGTCTTGACTCTGCAATGACTTCCCAGATTTCAATAATTAAGAAAACTCATTGCTGGGCCGGGCGGTGGTGGCGCACGCCTTTAATCCCAGCACTCGGGAGGCAGAGCCAGGCGGATCTCTGTGAGTTCGAGGCCAGACTGGGCTACCAAGTGAGTCCCAGGAAAGGCGCAAAGCGACACAGAGAAACCCTGTCTCGAAAAACCAAAAAAAAAAAAAAAAAAAAAAAAGAAAACTCATTGCTGCATATACTTCAAATGTGTGACTTACCTTACATAAATTACCTCTCAATAAAGTTACTAAGATAAAAAAAAAAAAAGTGACTCAGAAACCAAACAGTTAATGTGGCATCATTAACTATGAAGACTGTGGCCCTGATCATCCAGAAGGACTTATGACTGACAGCCAGTGTATTGAGGAAACTTTAAGTATTAATCTGTTAATGAATGAACACACATCATTTAATCCCTTTCACACACTAAATATGTACATGGAGTATCCCAAAAATAACAACACCACACAGTCCGTGACTATAACTCAGGGACAGAGATAAAGAAGCAAAATGGAGACACAGGCCTGGAAGGATGTACTGATGAGAGGTAACAGCCATTTGAGAAACAGAAAAGGGCACTGTTACCCCAGATCCAATGCCCCAGTCTCATTCCCAGCTCTGCAGTAGAACATTCTTGGCAGTCTTACACACACACACACACACACACACACACACACACACACACACACACTCATACACCATACTCCCATCTCTTATGAACCCCACAGATCTTTTCCTTCTAATCTTCCTCCCCCAGCCTGTTGCTTTGTCTCAGACCCCAACCCCAGCAAGCACCCCCTGCTAACCCAAGGGCCTCTACCCCCAGGGCAAAAAGTGGGGTGAAGGCAGACCCACACCTGTCCTTCCATTCCAGTAACCCCCCAACACACACACACACACACACACACACACACACACACACACACATCAGCACACACACACACACACACATCAGCGCGCGCACACACACACACACACACACACACACACACACACACACACACACACCAGTCTAGGTCTCATCCCCAGCTCTGTGGCTGGAAATCCGATGTGGTCTACCTTTCCTCTCTAACCCCATCTCCAACCTGGCACAAAGATCTTCTCCCTCAGCCCTCCTTCCACCAACCCATCCCTTGATCCCAGCCTCCAACACCAGCAGGCATTCATTGGGAACACACCAGCATTGCAGAACAAGAAAATTGCCCCAACGCCAACAGACACACCCAAGCTAACCCACAGGCCAGAAAACCAGGTAGGCTGCCTGCAGACCTTCTTTTCTCTCTGCTCCCATAGCCTCATCCCAAGATCTGCAGCACAATGCCCTCTGAAGCCTCCCCTACCCCTCTGCTCCCATCTGCTACGGATCCCACAGACAATTCCCTCCTTACCTCTCTCAGACCCCAACTCTAGCAGGCACTCCCTGGCTAACCAAGGGCATCTCTTCCCAGTGCAAGTAGGCTGAAGGCAGACCCATACCTCTCTTGCTGCTCCTGAGATCCAATCCCTCTACCCCTGTCTCATACCCAGCTCTGTAACAGGAAACTTGATGTGGTCTCCCTTCCCTCTATGACCCCATCTCCAGGGGAATCACAAAGACCTTCTCCTCCAACCTTTTCCCCCATCTCAAGCCAGTATCCCAGCATCCAACAGCAGCAGGCATTCCCTGTGAACACACCAGCTGATCAGGCTAGAAAAACAAGCAACCCAGAGCGATTGCATTTGCTGAAAATCCAGAGAGGAAACAAAAACCAAGGAACAAAACACTCATCCAACAAAGACAAACCCAGAAACCAGAACTTAGACCTATAATCATTCCCAAACTCAAATGCTTAGATGCCAGCATAAAAACACAATCAGTAATAGCCAGGGCAGTATGTCTCCACTAGAGCCCAGCTATCCTGCCACAGCAGGCCATGAATATTCCAGCATAGCTAAAGCATAAGTAAAAGACCTAAAAACCAACTATCTGAAGATGATAGAGGTCCTCAAAGAGGAAATTAATAAATCCCTTAAAGAAAGCCAGGTAACACAAACAAAAAAACTGGATGAAATGTGTTGTAGAAAAATCTTTTTGTACACTGTGAACATGTGTTGCTCTCATCGGTTTAATAAAGAGCTAAATGGCCAATAACTAGGCAGGAGGGGGTATAGGTGGGAGAGGCAGACAGAGAGAACTCTGGCAAGAAGGGTGGAGTCACCAGGCAGACAGAGAGAACTCTGGGAAGAAGGGCAGAGTCACCAGCCAGACAGAGAGGGAACAAAACATAGAAGAGGACATGAAAATGCTACAAGTTATGTGGCAACATGTAAATTGATAAAAAAAAAATGGGTTAATTTAAGTTGTAAGAACTAGTTGGTAACAAGCAAAAGCTATCAAGTTGTAAGAACTAGTTGGTAACAAGCAAAAGCTATCATCCAAGCATTCGTAATTAATAAGAAGTCTCCATGTGGTTATTTGGGAGCTGGCTGATGGAACAAAATATTCCACCTAAAGAAATGAATACATTCCTTGAAGAAATCCAAAAAAAAATCCCACAAACAAACAATTGAAGGAAATGAATAAAACTGTTCAAGATCTGAAAATGGAAGTAGAAGCAATAAAGAAAACACACATGGAGGGAATTTGTGAAATTTAAATTTGGAAATGAAAATTTAGGATTTCTAACAGGAACTAGAAAGGCAAATTTCACCAACAGAATACAAAAGATGGAAGAGAGAATATCAGGCACTGAAAATATGATAGAAGAAATAAATACATTAATCAAAGAAAATGTTAAATCTAAAAACTTCTGAAACAAAATATCTAGGAAATCTGGGACACTGTGGAAAGATCAAACCTAAGAATAATAAGAATACAAGAAGGAGAAGAATCCTAGTTCAAAGGCCCAGAGATATTTTCAACAAAATCACACACAAAAAAAATATTCCTAACCTAAAGAAGGAGATACCTAGCAAGGTACAAGAAGCTTACAGAACACCAAATAGATTGGACCAGGAAAGAAAGTCCCCTTGCAGAACAAAGAAAGAATATTAAAAGCTGCATAAGAAAAAAAATCAAGTAACATATAAAGACAGGCTTATTAGTATTACACATGACTTCTCAATAGAGACTTTAAAAGTCAGAAGGGCTTGCACAGAAGTACTTCAGACTTGAAGAGACTATAGATGCCAGCCCAGACTACTACACCCAGCAAAACTTTCAATCATCATAGATGGACAAAACAAGATATCCCATGATAAAGTCAAATTTAAAGTGTTCATCTATAAATCCGGCTCTACAGGAGATACTAGAAGGAAAATTCCAACCTGAGGAAGTTAAGTACACCCATGAAAACAAATGAATTGAATAATCTCACACCAACAAAATCAAAAGAATGGAAACACACACACACACACACACACACACACACACACACACACCAACAACAATAAAATAACAGGAATCAACAATTATTGGTAATTGATATTTCTCAACATCAATGGTCTGAATTCCTCAATAAAAAGACACAGGCTAACAAAATGGATTCAAAAAAGGATCTGTCCTTCTGCTGCATCTAGAAAACATACCTCAAAAGGTTGGAAAAAGATATTCCGAACAAATGGACCTAAGAAACAAGCTGGTGTAGCCATTCTAATATCCAACAAAATAGACTTCAAACCAAAACAATTCAAAAAAGATAGGGAAGGATACTACATTCTCCTCAAAAGAAAAATCCACTAAGATGACATTTCAATTCTTAATATCTATGCCCCAAACACAAGAGCACCCAAGTTTATGAAATAAACACTACTACAGCTTAAATCACCTATTGACCCCAACACATTGATAATGGGAGAATCCAATAATACTCCACTCTCTCCAACAGATGCGTCATCCAGCCAAAAACTAAGAGAGAAATACTGGAGGAGCTAACAGACATTATAAACAAAATGGACCTAAAAGACATTTACAGAACATTTCACCCAAACACAAAAGAATATAACTTCTTCTCTGCACTCCATGAAACTTTCTCCAAAATTGACAGTATACTTGGTCACAAAGCAAGTCTCAACATATATAAGAAAATTGAAATAACTCCCTGTATTCTATCAGATGACCACTGATGAAAGCTAGATATCAATAAAAACAGAAAACTTTCAAACTCATGGAAACTGAACAACTCCCTACTGAATGAAATATGGGTTAAAACAAAAATAAAGAAATTAAAGGCTTTCTAGAATTCAATGAAAATGAATACACAGCATACTCAAAACCTACGGGACACAATGAAAGCAGTGCTAAGAGGAAAGTTCATAGCACTAAATGCCTACACAAATAATTGGAGAGACCTCATACCAGCAAGTTAACAGCATACTTGAAAGCTCTAGAACAAAAAGGAGTAACCACACCCAAGAGGATTAGACAGCAAGAAATAACCAAAGGTGATCCTAATGAGATCCTTAGTATTGGTGATACAGAGTCTCAACTGGCCATATAAGGCTTCCAATGGCAGGACTGGGCTGCACTCACTTGAGTTGTTGGCCAAGGGGGTCCCATGGAAATCCCCCAAATAACCCAGGCTGTTGCTAAGACAAAGGGTTGCTCTCTGCAAACTGAGAGTGGGGCCCCATTGCCAAGGACAACATCCACATAACTCTTTGAACATGGAAAAGTCAAGCTGATACCTACATGGACCTTTCTCCCCTATATTCTAGTGTTTCAGGAAAGTACTCTGTAGGCTACCGGAAGAGAAACGTGGACACCAACCAAGCCACAAAATGCTCAACCTACAATATATCCTGTCTGCAAAATATGCTAGTACAATGTTGGCATAGAACTTCTGGGAGTAGTCGACCAATGTCTGATTTGACCTAAGATCCACTCCCGAAAAGGAACCCATACCCAACACTGCTAGTGTAACCAAGAACCAGAGATTAGATAGCCCAGATCAGTTCTTTATCCAGTCATCATCAGAGACTTCCTCCAGCAGCAGATGGGAACAGATGCAGAGACCCACATCCAGACATCAAATCTTTCCTCTCAGAGCTCTGGCAATCCCTTGGAAGAAGAGGCAGAAAAATTTTAAGAGTCGGGGGAGTGGAGGAGACCAAGGAAAATAAGGCTCTCTGAATCAACTAAGCAGGGCAAAATATGAGCTCACAGAGACTGAAGCAGCAAGCACAGGGCCTCCCTAGGTCTGTACCAGCTCCTCTGCATATGTCACAGCTTTAGCTGAGTGTTTTCATGGGACTCCTGACTGTAAGAACAAGAGGGTCTCTGACTCTTGTGCCTGCTCTTGGGACTCTTTTCCTCCTGTTGGGTTGCTGTGTCTAACTTCAATATGATAGTTTTTGCTTCATCTTATTTTGTCATGTTTTGTTGTTGTAGCTGAGGAGTCTGTTATTTTCTAATGAGGGACAGAAAGGGAGTGGATCCAGAGGGTAGGGGAGGTAGGAAGGAACTGGAAGGAATAGAGGGAGGGGAAACTATAATCAGAATTTACCGTATGAGAAAAAAATATGCTTTCAATAAAAGAAAAAAGAAAGAGATAGAAAAGGGGAAACTGGAGACTCCTTCCCAATAACCAGAAATATCATGACCTGTGTTCCTGCTCACTCTGACTTAAACTATGTCCATCCATACCCTCATCCAGCCAGGTATGGGGTCCTGGTAGCTCTGGTGTCTCTGGTATCTCTCTCTCTCTCTCTCTCTCTCTCTCTCTCTCTCTCTCTCTCTCTCTCTCTCTCTCTCTCCTCCCTCTCTCTCCTGACTACTTCTTCCCCAGTTAACAACTTTAACATATGCCTGAGTCATTGCCAGGCCACCTACCTCCCTGGCACTAGGTTCTCACACTTCCGTACAAAATTACTGTTTTAGCTTGGGTTTCCGAGAAACACAGCTCAACATGTGGATCTTCTTCATCTGGTTTCTCAGAGCACTGTTCAGAAGGAAAGGAGGAGGGAAGCAGGATGGAGCAGAGGAAGGAATTGAGCAAGGAGCTGGACTAAGTGTGATTCCCAAGGAGTAGTAATCATCCCAGAGCTGAACTAAGTGTGGTTCCCAAGGAGTGCTAATCATCCCAGAGCTGAACTAAGTGTGGTTCTCAAGGATTGCTAATCGTCCCAGAACTGGTCTCACTCTGGGTACAGTAGATCTGCCTACCTGTGATTGTTAGCCATTGACTTTGGTTAGGAGAGGACACTGATTTTCAGTAGGGCAGATTGAGGATGATTTGGCCAAAGACTGTGCCTTGAAGTGTAGGACAGCTGTGAGCTGATAGCAGTAAATTCAGTAGCTGGGAATGGGGCACCGGCATGAAAAGGGGATTTAACAAAGCACCAAGGGTATCAGTTACAATTACCTTCCCCATAAGAAGAAATATTGAACTGAATCGCATCTTTGTTTAAACCTGTCAAGTGATACCAGCTGGACTGGTCTCCAGATCCCATGTTCAGGCTCGACCACCATGACGACTCCAATCAAATCCACTTTCCTAATGTCTCCCCAGTTCTGTCTCTTCCAGCTGTCCATAAACATGAGGTCAACCGGTGAGCAGAAGGTATCAACCAGGTTACTACTCATTCATAACCCATTTCTTTTAGAGTATCAGAGCATGGTCCAGATTATCTGTATGGAGTGATGGAAGGAAACTGACAAGCATCCCCTCACCTGTCACTTGGACTCTGAAGATGCTGTCACTGGGGCCCTCTTTTTTCCTTCCAGCCCTGAGGTGCTCCGAGGAGGTGGCTGGCACACAGACAGACTGTCAGGCTGCCAGAAGTAGCATCACAACCCAGTGCCCTTTCATCCCATACGTCCAATTGGGCTTCTCAGAGGGGCGAAAGCTAATGTGGTCTGATGGAAATCAGAACGTGCTGGGAGCTCTGTCTCTGGGGGTCTTAGGGCCATGTCAACATGCTGATCCTAAACAAGTCAACGTCTTACACAGGAACATCAAACTGGAAGCAGAAAAGGTAGCAGACGAGAACAGTCACCACTCAGAGATGACAGCATGTGAAGGAAAAAAAGCTGCTGGTGGCCTGCATGGACAGGACAGACCCTAGGAGCCATTTGTGGGCCAGCACCTCTGATATCAGGTACCACACAGCACTGCCCAAATTGTCATAATCACAACTTCCCTTTCATACAGTGTCTCACCCATCCTAATGCCACCTTCTGCTATGAGTCCTGTTATTCCCATTCACAGGACAGGAAGGTGAAGTCTGGAGAGATGAGGAGGCTTTCCCACCCAAGACCATCTGCTGGCTTCCATAAGACCTGAGACTCAGAGGCAGATCCATTTTTCTCCTCTAACCAGTATACTCCAGAGAAGACATGACCAAAGAAAAAACTGGAAAGGCCTGAGTGAGAAAGACAAAGTTCAAGTAATTCCTCTTAGCTCAGCTGAGAAAGGCTTGAAATGGTTCCAGTGGCTCCATCTTCCCCTTGCCATACTGTCCCACATGCAGGGAGGAGGAGCAAAGTGGTCCATTAGCGCAGCTCTGGGACACAGGGATGGGTAGCCGGAAGGGAGCCACAGAGAACGAAGTACACCTGTCCGTGTACTCATGGTGTAGAAGCCTGAGCAGAGGTGAGCAGGGAAGCTGGCAGGGTAGCAGAAGTTCTCGATGAGAGCCAGCAGGGCTTTGGAGATGGCGGCCACTGCTCCCATCACCTACCATACATAGCACCTAGCATGTAGAAGACAATAAAATGAATAGAATAACAAGTGAATAAAGGAAGAGAAAATGTGAGAGATGCAGATGAAGGTGTGGCTGCCCAAAAGTTATCCCACTGAGAGCTGGCCCCATTTATCTCACCTTTTGCAGGGGGGAAATGCTCCACCAACTAAGGCAGGATGGAGGCTGTTCCATCCCCTAAGTCAGCAGCCTCTCTCGCAAGTCAGAGTCCAACCAGCAGCCTGCTCAGGAGGTGTGTTGGCTGCCTCCTACAACCTTTAATGAGATGAGATTGCTGAAGGGAAGCAGCTAATTGCATGATGTTTTATTAATCCTTTCTCCATGAAATATTAATTGTGACGTTTCACAAATACAAAGATCTGTCTGCCTTTTAATGCCTAGGTTTGTGGCCTCTCCAGATAAATATTTGAAGGTTTCCAGTTGAGGGACCAAGGTGACAAGCACAATACTGTATCCTGGAGGGAACAACTGGCAACCCAGAAGTCACTGGGATGTCAAAAACTCCTTCCTTAGCTGCTCCCTGACTGCTGAATTGCCGGGTGAATTCTAGAGACTAGAATCCAAGGATGGTGTGGAGCCGATGAAGAATGAATTGTGAGATGCCGCGGCCCCCTTCCCACCTCGCTCTGGAAGGCTGCAGTGGATACCCAGCGCCGAGGAGCAAGGTCCCAAGTGCTGCACTTCACGGAGGACTTTCTGCATGAATGAAAGATTTAAGAATGGCCATTCCCTGGGAATTCCCCACAGCCAGGATCCAGCTCCCAAACAAGAGGCTGGTGCCTTGAAAACAGGGCAGATAACCCCACAGCCATGGGAGAGGCTAGGCAGCCTGGTAAAGGGAGACCAAAATAGACCTCCAGAAACCAAAGGGATGGGGAGCCGCTGTCTCACAGGTCCTCGAAAAGTTGAGGGGGATCTCAGTGAACCAACGACGCCTCAAAGCTCTACACTATGCCTTATGGAAACAGCCAGCAAAGAAGCCAGCCTGAAGCAGAATGGCACCCATGACAACTTCCCATGGGTGGTGTGCAGGAGACTAGAAAGGAAGCTTCCACCTCCTTATATCTCTATTCATGCCCCAGGACTCCTAATGAGACATGCATGGAGAAGTAGATATGGACATACCTCAGAACCAGACTATACACCTGCTCCTCAGTCCAAGAGGTGGGGCCATAGCCTAACCCACACTGGAGGAAATGGATTTCTTTCTTTTTTTTTTTTTTTTTTTTTGGTTTTTTGAGACAGGGTTTCTCTGTGTAGCTTTGCACCTTTCCTGGAACTCACTTGGTAGCCCAGGCTGGCCTCGAACTCACAGAGATCCACCTGGCTCTGCCTCCCGAGTGCTGGGATTAAAGGCGTGCACCACCACCGCCCGGCGGAAATGGATTTCACACTGAGGGGTTTTGTTGTTTTTCCTCTCTGTAGGCCCCACAGTGGACTAAGTGAATGAACCACCAAATTCCTCTTCCCCACTAGCTTTTTAAAATGAGAAACATGTTGACACACTTTGAGCATGGAACTTAAAATCTGACCATCTTGAACTTGAATCCAAGATCAACTGATTACTATCCAGAATTTAGTGGTGGGGGGGGGGCATAGAATCTGAGCATGCCTTAACCATTCTACACCTGCACTTTCTTGTCTTTAAGGTGAAGCTAATAACTCCCAGCTCTCAGGGAGGCTTGGAGGATTCAGAGCTCATGGGTGTTAACTGTTTAAAGCAGCGTTAGTCACTTCTTGAATGCATCATCAGTTGTAACTGACTCTTGCTCAAAGTACTGACACATGCTAAGATGTGATGCTAAATGAGGTCTCTGCTTGCTCTCATTTGCAGGACATCTATAGAGTGCACTCCACATGCCTTAATTAAATGCATTTGCCTTAGACTTGACAAAAAAAAAAGCTGATAATAGTGAAACGATCGGGATGTAGAGTACTTTGAAACTCAGTGACCTTGAGGAAACATCTGTAAATGTCACTAATATTTCCTGGGCTAGCGATGATGTTCACACACACACCAGCAAGTAAGTATTCACAGAGCCTCTGCTTCACCGGTGCAGGGGAAGCTGGGGGACAGGCGCAAAGATGCAGACAACAGCACTGGAGAACATTCGCCATTCTCTTGGCTGATCTCTCCTCTGAACTCCCGTGGTGAGACAGCATGCATTCATTATGCTTAATGGGCAGCACAAAATGGACATATTGGGCTATAAAAGAAAAAGAGGACATGAAGTTGAGAAGGGGGTGAGAGGGTGAGGGTGGGTCTCAGGTGTTGGGGAGGAGTGGAGCTGTACATATTATCAAAATACATTGTATGTATGAAATTCTCAAAGAATCAATAAAAATATTATATTAAAAATATTAATTCTAGCCGGGCAGTGGTGGCCGCATGCCTTTAATCCCAGCACTCAGGAGGCAGAACCAGGAAGATCTCTGTAAGTCCGAGGCCAGCCTGGTCTACAGAGTGAGATCCAGGACAGACAGAGCTACACAGAGAAACCCTGTCTTGAAAAACCAATATGTATATTCCAGCTGGGTGGTGGTGCATGCATACCTTTAATCCCAGCACTCAAGAGAGAGGCAGGGGCAGGAGGATCTCTGAGTTCGGGGCCAGCCTGGTGAGTGGGTTCTAGAACACCCAGGACTACACAGAGAAACCCTGTCTCAAAAGAACAAAAAAAAAAATTAATTCTAATTATGTTACCTAACATTTACCATGTCCCAACTGTTCCAAAAACTTTGCATTTTAACTCTTTAGCCTTCACACTAACCTTTTGAAGTAGATATTGTTATCCACAATGGAAAACTGAAACAGAGAGATTACATGCTTCCCAAGACCACAAACTAGTAAACGGTACAGCCAGGATGCACACTCTAACCACTGGGCCACCTTCCCTCTGCCTACCCAGCTGGTCCTGGTTCTGGTCAAGACTATTGACATCTGATGGTGACGGCAGAATTAACAGCAGGTGGCAAATTCCTCCTAGGCAGATGTGCCTTAATGAAGACTTTCAGATGACCTAAGCTTTGGGAAGATAATGAGCCTCCATCCCCCACACCTCACTGAAGTTGAAAATTACAGTATTCAATGGAAATGCACCACAAATTTTTCCTGTGTGCTGAATTAAAAGAGCTCTTGGCTGGATGTCATAATTGCAAAACACTAGAATCTAACCAGGCTGAAACGCTGGCAACATTTTCCCATAGTCCTGCCTGGCTGGAGACCTAAGTACAGGTTGTAGAAGTACTTGCCTGTAGAAGACAATGTCCATTCCCCTAAGCATCCAACTGTAGCTGAGTGTCCAGATAAAAATGGAAGGTGCTAATTAAATGTGAATTTCAGATAAACAGTGAATAATTGTTTAGCATGTAGTATTTAGCTAGGCTTCATGAATTTATATAAATAACTGGGACAATTTTGCCCTTTAGCTATTAGAGGGACTGAGGAAAGGATGGTGGGTGTGGCTTAGAGCAGAAAAGGAGTTTGTTACAGGGGGACAGAATTGAGCAAACTCAAGTTGAGAGCCTAAAATACAGTGGACTTTCCCTGCCCGGAACCGTGTAACTGGTGCCTCTGAAGAGTCGAAAGCATTCCTGGAAGCACAGCCAGAAGGCACTGAAGAGGGGAAGGCATTCCTGGTGGCACAGCCATCATGATTAAAGACCTATAGGCTAGCAGCTATATGGCAGGCCAGGGACCATGAGGACAGCTACAGCTCTCCAAAACAATTTCGTGTTGGTTAATAATGTCGGCTTCACAGGATCCTGAGTCGCCCAGGAGACGAACTTCTGGGTGTGTCTGTGAGAGAGTTTCTGGATTGAGGAAACCGAGATGAGAAGATCCACCTTCAATATTGGGTGGTGGGTGCCATTCCATGGGTTAGGGTCCCAGACTGGGTGAAAAAGCTAGTGAAGCACCAGCATCCATCCTTCCGCTTCCAGACTGTGGGCACAATGTGACCAACCTCTTTACATTCCCACTGCTGCGACTTTGCCTCCGTGATGGACTATATCTTCAAAGTGCGAGCCGGAATCTACCCTTACATCCTTAAGTTTTGTCATGTAAAGCCACAGCTACAGGAAAAGTGGTTGGCTGCTGTACTCTGCTTCTCTGTTGCTATGATAAAAACAACTGACTATGAACGTAGCTGAGCAAGTGTGCTTGTGGTATGATTGAGCATCCTTTGGGTATGTGCCCAAGAGTGGTATCACTGAGGCTTGAGGTGGATGGACTCCAGTTTTTCAAGGATGACCCCAGCTGAGACTCCTGGCAGCAGTAGATGCACAGCCTGAACTGGCCGTCCCCTGTGATCGGATTGGTGACTGCTCTGGTTGTCAGCAGAGAGCCTTCATCCAGTGACTGATGGAGGCAGATCCAGGGACCCACAGCCAAACCTGGGGCCAAGCTCAGGAAGCCCTCCTGAGGAGAGGGAAGAGGGTTTGTAGGAGCCAGAGGAGCCTGGGATATCTGAGGAAAACCCACAGAAATGGTTAACCTGGACCATGGGAACTTACAGAGTCTGAACCAACAACCAGGGATTCTGCATGGGACTGATCTAGGCCCTCTGCATATATGTGACAGTTGTGTAACTACTTGGTCTGTTTGTGGAACTCCTGGCAATGGGAGCAGGAGCTGTCCTTGGTTGGCTCTTGGGAACCTATTCCTCATGCTGGATTGCCTTGCCCAGCCTGAATACAGGGGGAGGTGCTTGGTCTTATGGCAGCTCGATATGCCAGGTTTCGCTCAATCCCATGGGAGGCCTGCCCCTTTCTGAGCAAATATAGAGGATGGGGGGATGGGGGGGTAGGAGAAGGGGTGAGAGGAAAGGAGGGAGGGGAGACTGTGGTTGGGGTGCAAAGTAAATAAATTATTAAACTAAAAAAAAAACACTGACTAAAGGCAACTTGGGGGAAGAAAGGGTTAATTTGGCTTACAGGTTGCAGTCCATCATCCAAGGAAGGCAAGACAGGAACCTAGAGGCAGGAACTGAAACAGAGACCATGGAAGAGCGTCACTTACTGGCTCACTTTCTGGCTTGCTCAGCTATCTTTCTTATACACCTTCCCAGGGTTATCACCAACCACAGCAGGCTAGGTTCTCCTCCGACAGTTAGTAATCAAGAGGATACCCCAGGGGACAATCTGGTGGAGGCAATTCCTCAACCGAGGTTCTCTCTTTCCAAGTGCCTCTCATTTACATCAAGTTGTCCAAAACTACCCAGCACACCAACGCAAACATCTAGACATCTTTGGCTCATTGGGGACCATTGAGCCATTGCCCTTCCTGGCCCATTCCTTCATCCTTGCTTGGTTACCTCCGATGCAATGACAGACTCTGCTGTGTCAGCCAATGCACCCCTTCCCCAAGCCCATGTGTGTTGATCTTTAGAATCCTCCCAATGCATGTGCATCTTTCCTGGAACCTTCCAGCATACTTCATCTGATGGCTGAAGGATAGAGAGGGCCGTCTGTGGTGACCATACATAGCCATCATCTGAGGTCCTACATATCCAGGGGATTGAGCCTGTGCTTAGTTTGCAGAGCTATGACCAAAGGCCACCTGGAGGTAGAGCTTGCATCTAGACGTGAGACTGACACCCAAATAAACCCATGCTCTCTGGACAACATTTTGACTTGAGAGCCCCTTGGTACTACCCCACATTCACACTTCACACCCTCCTCCACCTTCTTCCCTCTCTCGAACCACCTCCATGCTCACACTCAGCTGAGAAAGCTCAAAGCATCAGAAGAGGAATCCTGCGCTGCGCACTCCACACACCTGCCCTCCTGGTGTAGGAAGAAGCCACCTGCTGTACCCATTTAGTCACACCTCATCTACTGGGGACCATCTTCTCTATGGCCGCCCCTCTTTTTTACGTCATTATTTCCCTTCTCTGCTTTCTTCACAAACCTGATGTTTCTCTCATTTTAGAACTAGCCCTCCTTGAGCCCACTTTCCCTACGAGTTACAGCTTCATTTCTCTGACTCTTCTTATGGCAAAACTCCATGGAAAGTGTGACTCTCACAGCTGTGTCCATGCCCTCCCAGGCCTTTTCTACACCTCTCCATAATCCTGTCATGGTAGGTTTGGGGGAACCTCGTTCTCTGAAAGTGAGGCTCATGTATTTTTTCTTTCTTTTGCAATTCCCCCCCCATCATGATTTGAAAGAAAATGGCCCCCAAAGAGAGGGGCACTATTAGGAGGTGTGGCTTTGTTGGAGCAGGTGTGGCCTTGTTGGAGGAAGTGTGCCACTGTGGGGGTGGGCTCTGAGGTCTCCTATGCTCAAGCTATTCCCAGCATCACAATTGACTTCCTGTTGCCTTCTGATCAAGATGTGGCCAGCATCATGCCTGCTTGCATGCCTCCATGCACCCTGCCACTCTCCCTGCTGTGATGACAATGGACTGAACCTCTGAACTGTAAGCCACCCCAATTAAATGTTTTCCTTATAAGAGTTGCCATGGTCACAGTGTCTCTTCACAGCAATAGAAACCCTAAGACACCCTTGCCCCCACCAAAGAACTCATCTTGGACATAAGTACGTACTAAGTACCCAGAAAACACATCACTGAACCTTCTTGTTTCAAATTGTTGTTGTTGTCAGGGGTGGGAGGGAGGGGAGGGAGGGGAAGGAGCCATAGAAATGATTTCCCTCTTGGAAGAGAAGTTATGGTGTCTCAACAATGTCTTTAAAATGCTGTCCATTGCCCTGGCTCTTTCTGAGGAGCACACGGTTTATTCCAGGAGAGATGCAGTAATGGATGGAAGGTGTGTTTCTGCTGAGCTAGGGGTTATCATGTTCTCTGTATCCAGGCGCCAGATTGATGGGATATGCCTCTATGATTTATAATACACTAATCTCACTGGAGAGTGAAGCACAATTAATCTTAGAATCCTGCAGCTTGCACTTAACCACTTGAGAACCTTCCCGACGTACCCCACCTGCATAGCAAGCACCTGCACCTCCCCCAGACACCCGGACTGGGCCCTGACAGCACACACCCTTCTCTGCGAGCAACCGAAGGCTGAGGCAAAGCTCTCTTTGGACTTTACGTAAGGTTTCTAGACCATGAGATTTTATGGTAGTGTATTTGAAGTTACAGTCACGGTGCACAATTACAGTCATATAAAATTACGCATATATAAAATTAACTCCTGGCAGGTCAGAAATTCAGTATCTTTTCTTAGTCTGTGTATTGTTGAGATCCTGAAAACAAGATTATCTACCAGAAAAGGCTGATATCACAAGATCCGTGTACTGATGTCCTTTATTTACTCTTTATATGTACTTCTAGCAGTCTTCATTATCTGAATTCTAAGCCTCCACCAAATCCCAAGAAGAGCCTTAATGGGCAAACACAGTAACCTCTACAAGAATGGCACCTAACAAAAATCTACTTACAAGATGAAAAAAAAAAAAGAAAGAAAGAAATGGGTGTGTGTGGTCCAAGCATCCCCCCTCCCTTGTAAAGGAATAACCACAGTTTAGTGTAATACAGTTGTAGTAATCAATAGTCTCTGATAATTTACACAGTTGGGTCTTTAGCGGGTAGGAATGGTGTTAGGGTGCATGAGGATTTCATTCCAAAGTGGCCCAAATGCAAAGCCGACCAAAACAACTCATTGCAAGGCTCTGAACTGCCAAGGTCGAGTGCAGCTCTGTGCTTGTCTGTTCTAACATTTCCTTCACTGTTGAGTGGGAAAGAATCTTCTGAGGACTCTCCAAGTCTCAAGTCTTCAGTTTCCCACATCAGAAAAGGACACAGATAAACAGCGTTAGGATTACCGAAGGGGCTTCTGCTACAAAGGCGGCTGCATGTATCACTTTGTATCTCCATTTTCTCCATAAAATTACAGGAAAAGAAAAAGAATGAGGGAAAATGCACAAGCTCCATTTTCAGTGAAACAAGAAATGAAATATAATTTGCAACCCCTCCCCCCAAAAAAATGTGTTTAAAAGCCATTGACAAATGGCTGAACTCATACAGAAACCTCCTGAGAAGAAAAGACTGAGGGAGACTGAGCTGGGAGGGAATGGTGATAGCAGATCTGAGTTCAGGAAGAAAACCTCCTGAAGGTCAGGGCTCACCTAGAAGTCTGCAAGTTACATCATCTTTTTACAAGAAGCAGGAGACCAGAACTCAGGGGTGGAGCTCCCCAGATTCCCAAGAAACAAGGCGGGAAAGGGGAGGCTTCTCACAAATAATGCCATGGGTGGACTTTATGCCTCCCCCAACCCCACCCCGAGCCTGTGGTGTGTCTGTCTGTCTGCCTGCCCCCCTCCCGTGTGTGTGTGTGTGTGTGTGTGTGTGTGTGTGTGTGTGTGTGTGAACAAGAAGGGAAGAGAATGCAATGGACTGTAAAGCATTCCATCCAAAATCATATACAAACAGAGAGAATGGAAGAAGTTGACTAGTTAATGAAAATGAGCTTTCTAAAAAGTGAACTAGCATAGCATATATAAAGGCTATATGAGGTTAAAAGGCAAAAACACCTGAAGAAATCTACCAATAAATGAAGGACAATCATCAAAAACTATTGCTCTGAGGGAAAAAATTATACATAAACATGTCACCATGAATTTTTAAAAACAGTAGTAAGAGCTAGAGGGATGGCTGGGCAGTCAAGAGTACTGGCTGCTCTTCCAGAGGACTGGGTCCAATTGCCAGACCTACATAGTGATCCACAACCTTCTGTAATTTCAGTGTCAGGGACACCAACGCCCCCTTCTGGTCTCTTCAGGCACTGCATGCATGTGATGCACAAACCATATATGAAGGCAAAACACCTAATAAAGTTTTTTAAAGCAGTAATAAAACAACAATGTCTTCGACAGAAAACCATAAAATAGAAATGCCTGAGTTCAAGGAGGTTTTCCAAAAAATAAAGAAGAAATGAACCATGACTAGCTAGTCAAACTCTAGAAACTAGAAAATAGTTCACAAAATGCAAAACATAAAGAAATAAAGACAATATTGGACGGTATATAATGCAGATTGCATGTGGCAGAAAAGACAGAAAGAATATAAGGAACAGAAGCAAGAAAACAACCAAATGTAATTTAGTAACGATATAATTAAGGGAGATTAGAGAGAACATGAACGCTGCACTATTTAAAGGAGACAGAACAGAAACATGATTAGAGAAGAAACTGAAAGCAGGAAACGGGTTTTTTTTTTTCAGGGGAAGAAGAAAAGACCTGCTGGGTGTGGTGAGGCACCCTTGTAACCCCAAGACTGGGGACAATGAAGCAAAAGGATTCATGGGTTCAAGGCCATCCTGGGGACATAGTGAATCCCTATCTCAAAGGATGGAGAAGAAGGAGAAGGAGCAGGGTGATGACACACTCTAAAAAACATAATTCCCCTTGTAGCTAGAGAGCTGGCTCAGCGGTTAAGAGCACTGCCTTTATGAGGATGACATTAATACGCATTATGATGTATATAGTATAATACATATTATACTGTATATCATAATGTGTAACAATGTATGTTCTAATATACATTATGGTGTATATTATATCATGCATTATTATGTATACTAATGTACATTATATGACATATTATATGACATTAATATATTACGATATATATTATACCATGCATTATTATGTATATTAATGTATGTTATATTACATTAATAATATACATTGTGGGGCTGGAGAGATGGCTCAGAGGTTAAGAGCACTGCTTGCTCTTCCAAAGGTCCTGAGTTCAATTCCCAGCAACCACATGGTGACTCACAACCATCTGTAATTAGATCTGGTGCCCTCTTCTGGCCTGCAGGCATATGTGCAGACAGAACACTGTATACATAATAAATAAATAAGTCTAAAAAAAAATAATAATATACATTGTGATATATATTAAGTCCTTAAGAGTAAGGCCATAGGAAAGTCCATGATCTATAAATCTCTGCTGACAACAGAAACAAAATGCAACCCTCAAGTATAACCCCTGGTTTCTTAACAGTCATGTGTGTTGGTTAATTTCATATGTCAGCTTGACCAGGCGAAGGGATTCCCCAGATAATCATTCTTTCTAGTGGTGTCTGAGGATATTTCCAGAAGAGAGCAGCATCTGGGCCATCAGACTAACAAGAAGACCCTCCTCACCAATGTGGTGGGCATCATCCAATCCACTGGGGGCTACACAGATCAAAGGAGATGAAGGAAGGGAGAATTCCCTGCCTGCTCCCGTCAGAGCCCCAGGTTCCCAGGACTCTGGAGCTTCCATTGTGACTATGCAGGTTCCCAGGCCTTTGGCCTCCACTGGCTTCTCTGGCTCTTCAGCATGCTGAAGGACAGGATGGGCCTTCTCAGTCTCCAGCACCACGTGAGCCCCTCCATAGTAAGCCCCACCATATCTCCAGCTATCCTATTGACTCTCCTCAGGAGAACTCTTATGCACCAAGCAAAAGTCACTCATTTTAACAGTGTTTTAATCAACCCACTGTAGCCAAACTATTTTACTTTTTCGTGAAAGTTTATCATACTTTCAGCATATTATAAGTCAATAATCTTAACAAGTAAGTGATTAAAAACCCACTGAGATACTTTATATTCCTTTTTTCTTTTGTGTTCAGTCTCTTAAATCCTGCATGTACAGTTACAGCTTATCTCAACTCATGCTGACCATATTTCAGGTGCTTGCAGCCGAACACGGTATTGGAAAACTCTTGGCAACAGTTGGATTTTATTCAATAGAAATAGACAGTAAGAAACCTGGATGGATTTTTCCCCCAGAGAAGTAAAGAGCACAAAAGGGCAATTTAAGAAACATTTATCTATCCTTGGAGTAGGGCATAGCTGTTCTGCCTCAGTGGTCCAGGCAGCAGCTTTATTCGCTGCCTCCCTGGTAGCTACGAAGGACCTGACGAAGAGTCCTTGGTAATTTGATTGCATGAAATAACTAAACAAAGCACTAAGACAGAGAATTGCCTGAATCTGTAAAATGAGTTAAAGAAGAGTCAAGGTGAATGTGAAGGTCAGAGCCTGGGGTCCAGCAAAAAGTGGGGCTGAAGGTTGAGAAGGTGAGGATGATTGAGGATCCGGTGGTGCGGAGGGATGACTGTCCCTTTGTTAGTGATTAAGGCACCAGGGGCTGCTGAGGCTAAATGGCCTGTTAGGGAGAATGTGAGGCTGGAGCTCAGAGGATACAAGTAGCTCGGCAAACACCAGTTACTGGGAGGCACCAGGCGTTTTTAACCCACTGAGCCTGGAGTGGGCACAGTAAAGAGATGTGATGTCGGTCATGGTCGGTGTATATAACAGCAAGGGGGAAACTCAAGTTCAGGTGTGCACTTCAGGTCTTGGGTATTTCAAATGGAGGGGCAGCTAGAGATGAAGAACACAGTTTGGAAAGGACGTGAGAATCCAGACTTTCAGTATCCCCCTATTTATGGAAGCAGACGGGCTACCCCACCAGTAGAGTCCTGGTCACGCTCTTTGTGCTTTGTGATTCAGTTGTACTCTCGGGGCCCTGGGAGTGAGGCTGCCCAGCAAAAGCAGCTGCTTTCGCTTTAAACAGTTTTAGATCAAAGGCTGCAGCATGCAAGCTCTCCGTGTGACACCGCTAATGAAGAGGAAAGTCTCCCAACAGCTCAAAGAAAATATAATGAAAATAAAAGATTTCGACACTCATCCAAGAAAGCCTCGCTCCACTATATTCACATTTTCTGTGAGATTGTGTGTCAAGGACAGGAAATGTCAGGGGTAATGAGTGAATGGAGCATGGCCATTTCAGCATTTGAGCATGCTCAGTGAGCTGGCCATGACAGGGACTGTGGCCTTCAGACCCGAAATAACAGTCTCCTAAATTATACAGCTTGGCTGCTCATGCAGAGTTCAAAAATCCTCTCCAGGGAAGAGTAGGGGCATCTGTGAGTTCCTGTGATTGAGGATACAGAGAGCCAAGTTCTTGAGACCACAATAGGTGTTTCAAGGAACTTCCAAACTGAGTGTGGTGGTACACATGCAACCCCAGCACACAGAAGGCTGATGTAGGAAGATTGCAAGTTTGGGGCCAGCCTAGGTTATATACCAAGACTGTCTCAAAAACAAAAAAAAAAAACACAAAAAAAAAGAAAGAAAGAAAGTAAAAGTGCTGCTAGGAGCACTTTCTTGTAAGCCTTTACGTGATGTTTTGAATGAAAATAGCCCCCATAGGCTCTCAGGGAGTAGCGCTATTAGGAGGTATGGCCTTGTTGGAGGAAATATGTCACTGGGGGTGAGCTTTGAGGTTTCAAATGCTCAAGCCAGGCCCAGTGGCTCTCTCCTCTTCCTCTTCCTACTGCCTGCCACCATGCTCTCCCTCCCTCCCATGATGACAATGGACTAACTTCTGAACTATAAGCCAGCCCCAATTAAGTGTTTTCCATGTAAGAGTTGCTGTGGTCATGGCTTCTCTTCACAGCCACCAAGCACTAAGACACCTTACAGGAGCTCCTTAAGCCAAGCTGGCTAAACAACACCAATCTGATTTACAGAAGAAAAAAAAACTAGACCCTGGGAGAATAAGCGATTTACTCCAGCACACTACTTAGTCTGTCTGTAGGTGAAGAAAACTAGTCCCTAATGGGGGAATAGATGCAGACAAAACCAAGAAAAGCAAGAGAAATGGGGACTGGGAGTACCTGAGCCCAAGGCTCTGTACCATCACCATCTCTCTCTGCCTGGCTTCTCTGCCTCTCTTTGTTCTCTCAAACTATCTGCCTTAGTGACTCCAAGCTCTTATCCTTTTAGCCTCACACCTAGTGAGGAAAGAATGTCTTTTACCAAGGCCAGTCCATGGGGCTTGGCGACATACAAAGTGAGCAACAACTCCAGCCATGGCCACAAAGAACTCAGCCTGGCCAGCAGGCTTCATCCCCTGCCATGTGGATGTGTTCTGTTTCTAGACAACAAAACATGAGCAGGTGCTAAGCAACCAACAACAGCAGCCTCCACAGTCACGGTTAGGAAGAACACGGCCAAATGAAACCAGGGGTAGACTTTCCAGGTTGGCCCTCATCCATTATTATTGATTCAACAAGTCTGCACTGCAGTTGATGAGCTGCGGTGAACAAACACATACACCCTAGTGAGAAAGGCAGACAACACAGAGGATAAATAAATGCCGTGATGGAAACCAACAGAGCAAAGCGACAAAGAACACTGGGCAGTTATTCAAGTGTGACTGTTAGAGAACATTCAAGGAGGAAGGAGCCAAGGAGGGCAAGGACAAGACTGCCCCGGGCTCAGGGACAAAACTAAGCCTGCAGAGGGCCTGAAATAGCATAAGAGCAATCCAGCATGACTCACCACAGAGACAAGAGACTAGTAAAGGATCTGAGCCTGGGTGCAGGTAGGACCAGCCCAGAAGGGAGCTGATGATTTGTTCTAACACATTACAAAACCACTCACTGGACTTTAAGCCTTAGAGTCCTGTGAAGTGAACTGGGCAGGGAGCTAGATAGTGAGGTTGTTTGCAGGGAGAGGGAAGATTAGGGTTGAATAGTTTGAACATAGTGGGGCTGCAGACAGCCACTGTGGATAACTAACTGAAAAGCATATGGAGAATTACAGCTGGAGTTCTTGCGTAGAAATTTTAAAGACACCCAATACAACCAGGCCTGGCTGTATTGGGTGAGTGAGGCAGAAAGAGTGCAAATTCAAGGCCAGCCTGAGCTAAAGAAGGAGTTCAAGGCCACAACCTAGTGAGACCCTTTGTCAAAATGAAAACATTAAAAGAGAGCTGAATTTGTACCCCAGTGTCTGAACACTTGCCTAGCATGTTCAAGGTCCTAGGTTCCACCCCCAGAGCTGAA
This sequence comes from Peromyscus maniculatus bairdii, assembly GCF_049852395.1. NCBI lineage: Eukaryota > Metazoa > Chordata > Mammalia > Rodentia > Cricetidae > Peromyscus > Peromyscus maniculatus. The sequence goes on along the minus strand of NC_134858.1, from coordinate 94,786,411 downwards.
AAAACATAGATAGATAGATAGATAGATAGATAGATAGATAGATAGATAGATAGATGATAGATAGATAGGTAGATAGATGATAGATAGATAGATAGACAAATATATACATACATAAATAACACAAAAAATAAAGGCAACATTTAAAGCAGAAAGCATCCATGAAACTACTTATGGTGACTATGGAGAGATGGGAGAATAAGATTTAAAATTGCTATGAGATAGACTGGTGACTAGCCCAATAGTCATCAGAGAGGCTTCATCCAGCAACTGGTGGAAACAGATGCAGAGACCCACAGGCAAACATTAGGCCAGGCTCAGAGAATCCTGCTGAAGAGGGGGAAGAAGGATTGTAGGAGCCAGAGGGGTCAAGGACAGCACAAGAAAACTCATAGAACCAACTAACCTGGGCTCATAGGAGCTCACTGAGACTGAACTGACAACCAGGGAGCCTGCATGGGACTGATATAGGCCCTCTGCACATTGCGTCTCTTGGTCTACTTGTGGGGCTTCTAACAGTGAGAGCAGGGGCTGTCTCTGTAGACAGACTTTTCTTTTGGGGCTGGCCAGCTCACAAAAATGACACAGAAACATTATTAATTATTAAAGTTCGGCCTTAGCTTAGGCTTGGGACTAACTAGCTCTTATAACTTAAATTAACCTATATTTTTTAATCTACATTCTTCTACACATTCATTACCTCATCTCCATTATGCCCATCCTGGTTATTGTGCATCTGGCTGCCAATTCTGTCTTTCTTCTTCCCAGAGCTCTTTCTGTCCAGAAGTCCTGCCTATACCTGCTGCCTAGCTATTGACCATTTAACCTTTTATTAAACCAATCACAGTGACATATCTTCACACCATATAAAGGAATATTCCACATTTCCCTTTTTTTGTCTAAATAAAAAAAGAAATGTTTTAACTCTAACACAGTTAGAACAATTATCAGGTAAGAAGTACATTTACAATGTCCAGTCCATTTGCATTTGCCAAATTTAGAGAAAATAATCCACTATCTATCCTGCCTCAGTCCAAAGTTTTATACCTAAACCATTTTTGTCATAACTTATATTACCATACTAAAAGTATCTTTTAGACCTTAGAACATCTTTTTAAATAAACAACTTAAGCTTTTATGTTTCTAAACCTTATAAACTTTACATCTCTTATGTAAGTTTCTTTTCTGAATTTGGTAACAGGGAAAACTGTAAAACTTAACTACCTAGTCTCCAATCCCCAGCAGAGGTCCAAGAAGGATAAAATACTACTTGAGTAAACAGAAGTGCAGAGAAAGCAACTTCCAGAACTGTAGACTGACAGAGACTTCTGTCTGCCTGGACAGTCACCCAAGTTTCCTCTGTAACATTGGGACACACATCTTCACCCTATAGGCCTAGAATATCTGACTGATTTTTCTGTGAAGCCAGAATTTGGAAAGACTGTCCCACCGTGGCCAAGTTCGGCAGTCTTATTCCTTCCCTGCTTTCCTGTATGTAGAGCATACTGTCAGCAGTCCAGGCCAGGGCAGTTTCTTGCACAAATGGCTCCATATGGAGGTTCTTCAATGTCCATCATCCTTTTCTGAAGTAAATTGGTGCTTCCAAGAACAGACATGTCCCACTATTATGAAAAGCCTTGTGTTATTAAAACATTAAAATACCATATTCTGTAGATCTCCGAAGTATTTGAAGATCCTCTATCTATTTAAAGTATGTCTCTGATTGACCTTGAAAATATACCTAACATGACTACAAGTTTGATTGTTATAGGTGACTAACTACTAACCTGCATTTCTTTATTATCCTAAATAGTTTGTAATAATAACTTTCAAGGACTAGAAATTTACATTATATTGTTAAATGAGCTTCATAGATATAATAAGACCTTAAATAGGAGTAGAAACATGTATAGTATGTTCTAACAAAAATAACCTTATATTTGTATCAATATACAAAAATATCTTAAACAAGAGTAGAAACATATATAACATAACAAAAATAACCTTAAATTTGCATCAATATACGAAAATCCATACCAATGTAAAATATTTAAGACTAGTGGTTGCTTTTTCAGTTAAAAAGTAGATTCAATAATCTACCCTTTTATCCTGTCATTTCTATATTCCCCTTTTTCTTTTCAGAACAAGATCCTGAATATAATCCCCTTTGTTTATCTTTTTTCCTGACCATTACCAATAACAACTTATAACCAACCCAATGAATGGACAAATATCCATAACCCACTGAATAACCAAAAACCACCTGACCCACCTTTTGGAAATGTGGGTGTCATGTTCTCTAGACTGCTTCCTGTCTCCGATTCCTTTACTGGCTTTTGTGACTCTGTTCCTCATACTGGGTTGCCTTCCCAGCATTAATGCATGAGGAGGTGCTTAGTCTTACTACAACTTGATATGTCATGTTTTGTTGATATCCATGGGAGGCCTGCCTTTTTTTTAACAGAAACAGAGGAGGAGTGGATGGGGGGGGGAGGTAGAAGAGAGATTGGGGGAGGGGAAACTGGTCAGGATGTAAAATTAATTAACTAATTAATTTTAAAACTGCTATGATAAATACCAACATTCATTGGGAAGCCAAGCAAAGGCCTGAAGACAATGTAGGAGAGGGGGTGGGGACAACAATCCACAGAGAGTGGACAGCAGCTCAGGGAAGACATTGCCTCGTGGAAACCATGAAGAGGTCAACAATGAGAGAAGGGCTCATGAGATGGCTCTGCAGGAAGAGCACCTGCTGCCAAGCCTGACAGCCTGAGATTGATCCCCAGCGCATCTGATGAAAGGAGAGAATCAAGGGGACAAGCTGACCTCTGACCTCCACACATTCTCCCTGGTGCATGTGCACATGTATGCGCACGCCACGCATACACAAATAAATAATTTTTAATTATTTTTAAAAGAATAAGAACAGAAGAGTGGCACTGGATTTGTCCACACAGGAGACCCAGGGAAGTTTGCTAAGAACAGTTCTTAGCAGATGTAGACACAGATGAGAAGAAAAGAGTTGGAGAAAGGATAAAGAATGGAGACTGTGTCTGTGCGCAGCCTCTGTAGATTCTGAGAAAATGGAACAAGTAGACTGGGAGCTAGACAGAGGTTAGGAGCCAAGGTCTTTTTGATTTATTTCATTTTCCTTTTTTTCCTTTTTGTAGAGTCTTGTCTATTTGAATAAAGTTCCTCATATGAAACCATTTGGAAGGTGTTCATTATTTGGCCTTGTGGAGCACGATCGATATACTGAACACTCCAACCCATCTCTTCCATGTCTTCACTCCTTTTCCTTTGGGCCTTGGGGTAGCTTGGATTTTGGTAAAATTGCCACTGCAAAATCAGTTAAACCAGCTTGAACCACAGTAAGGACATTGCCTGTGATGGAGCCATGTGAAGTCCAGGAGCCTAGTGCACTGAGCTCTCCTTCTACCAGGTAGAGGGTGAGTCATGGTTCCCCAAGCCCACCCCTCAAAGTGACCCAGTAAACAAGCAGCTGTTTTGATTGGGATTGAGAGTAGTTCTTCTTTGAGAAGACAGTACGTTGCAGCATTACTAGCTTCCTTGCCTCGGCACTTGTGTTTGTGCTGGATCCCTGATTGACAGCTTGTCCCAGACTCCACCGCTCTTCTCTGAGGTGATGTGCACAGGCTGAAGGTCTCTAATAAGATTCTGCTTTGTGTTGGTTAACATGATCTTCTAGCCTTTACAACTTGCTGATTGTGTAATTTTTTAAAGATTAATGACAAAATTTAAAAACCAGCATCACTTAGGATCATAAAGGTGAGTTGTTATAAAAAAATGAATTGATGATACACAATGAACCACTTTGAGTATTTGCTGAAAGCTACTGGCAACATGAGGTTTCTTTTTTTTTTCTTTAATATTTTTTATTAAAATTTTTTTATTTCATCTTCTATCGTTTTATTTAATTTGCAGTATCAGGGATCAAACCCAAGTTCTTGTGCATGCTCTACTGCCAAGATACATCTCCAGCCAGGATCTTTCATTAAAAAAAATAATAAATTCTCAGCCTGACTCCTAAGTAGGTAAAACAGGGTAAGGAGTCAAGCTGGGGCGGGGGGGGGGGGGGGGGAAGCTAAGCTTCAGTGTGAATTCAGATTAGAGCATGTGAGCTGAAGTTCCTGTCCTGCCAGCAACTCCCAAATACCCAGCAGCCACTTCCCAAATAACTGACCTGGAGGCTTAATATTACTTATAATTGTTTGGCTGGTGGCTCAGGCTTGTTATTGGCTAGTTCTTTCACTTAAATTAACCCATAATTCTTATCTATGTTTAGCCATGTGGCTTGGTACCTCTTCTCAGTATGGCATTCTCATCTCACTTCCTCTGCATCTGGCTGGTGACTCTCTGACTCTGCCCTTCCTCTTCCCAGCATTCTCCTAGTCTGGTCTCCCCACCTACACTTCCTGCCTGGCTACTGGCCAATCAGCGTTTTATTAAACCAATTCTAGTGACAAATCTTTACAGTGTACAAGAGAATTATTCCACAGCATTAGAGACACCAGGAACATAGAACACCTGCTGGAGAAGGCCACGGGCACCCAGTACCTGCCCCCAACAGAGAGGGCACGTGGGCAGCAACCATCAAGGCTGCCAGGACAGGTGTGCCCAGTCCTTCTTGGGGCTCATATCCTACCATGTGCTCTCAGTGTTGTACATGGAAAACTTAATGCTTTCCCTCCTGGTTTTCAGTCTTGTTCCTTCTTTTTATCTCCCTATTCTTTATTTGGGGAATAGTCATATTTACCGTGTGCCACTGTATCTTGAATATATATATATATATATGTGTGTGTGTGTGTGTGTGTGTGTGTATGTATTATACATACATACATACATACATACAAGGGCTCACAGCTAAGAGTTTGCTTTAAGTCTCAGAAAAGACTCAATTAAACTTTGGGAGCTGTCTGAGATAGACTGAATGCATTTTGCAGTGTGAGGTGGGCATGAGCCTCTGGTGCCCAGGGGTAGAGTGTTATGGTTTGAATATAAAGTATCTCCCACAACATCAGGTGGTGAATCCCAAGTCCCTAGTTCATGGTGCTATTTGGGGAAGTTCTGGAAACTTTAGGAGCTTTTTTTAGCTGAAGAAAGTAGATCCCTGGAGATAGGTCCTTCGGGGTATGCTGTCCCTGGCCCCTTTCTATGTCCCTTCTGCCTCCTGGTTGCCTTGAGGTGAACTGTTGTTTTGTTTTGCCATGTCTTCTGTGCCACCATAGACTGTATTCTCCAAAAATAAGAACCAGCATAAATAATTGCCCCCTGAAAAACTTGATTGACTGTCTGCAGTAACTCATCCCTAGAAAAGTATCCTTGAACTTTAAAAAGCACTGTCATGGGACTGTGTTCCCCCAACACACTGAGGTCATTTCCACATCTGGCCTTCTAATAGACTACAGGTTTTCCTTTTCGAAGGTTGGAAAGATAATGTCCAGCCTCAGAAGGACTTGCTGCAGATGAACTGTATCCAACAAGGGGTTCTATGGGGTAGAATTCTGGCACCTGCGGAGGAAAGCCGAGGGGAGGGGAGGAAGTTTCAGCACAGGAGAGAGTGGCTTAAAGGCTCAGCACATGGCACTGAGCTGTTGGAAAGACCCAGAGCTCCTAGGAGCCTGACATCATGGTGACACACTCCATTTCTCTTCCACTGGAGGGAAAAATGTGGTTGAAGCAAATCACCCAAGAAAGCTCGTCAATGGTGGGCCAAATAGAGAAACAGTAAGGATTCCCTGGGGCCACTCAGTGGGTAAATGTTCCTGCCATGAAACCTGAAGATGGGGGGGGGGGGCGTAAATGTTCCTGCCATGAAACCTGAAGATGTGGGAGCAGGAGGAGGGGTAGCAGAGGATAAATAAGACAGCCCTTGCAGCATTGGTGTTAAATATGGACTAATAGTGGAAGTCCTGATTTAAAAACAAACTATGACACCAGCAAATCAAGAGGTCTCTTTTGAAAGCCCAGTGGATGCTGCAGATGCAGCAGAGACACAAATGTAAAAGTCTTCAGGTGGAAAAGGCAAACTATCCAATCCTAATTCAGAAGCAGTTGACATGGACCACTTCTACATCCAAGAAACATGGGTCTCCCACAAAGGGCAAAGAAAAGAAAGAGGGGGTGCTAGAAAGACCCCTTTATATGGACACATAATAGTGTCTCTTCAATTAATTTTTAAAATGAGTTCTTCCAGGCAGGGTGCACTTTCAGTCAAAAATGGGAGTTCTCCTAAAAACAGGCACCTTCAAAAACAATGGGAAATCCCCTGTATCCCATGGAAGAGATGTGTGAATTTACGAAGGCCCATCGTCATGTGAACTTTCTCCTTGTACAGATATTTACTTGCTCCCAATTGTTGATGGATAGTCTACCACACACAGCTACTAAAGCAGCCATCACCCAAGTGCTTGTGACACAAAGGATTATGTGCCACCCTCAGGAGATTATCTTGGCCTTGATTACGGCCGTTCCAGTTCATGTGTTGCTTATATAATTAGAAAATCCCTCATTGAGTATCTCTGGGCTTTAGCCTCCAAGGGTATCAAGGTTGATGGCACCTGCTTCCGGCCTGTCATGATGCTATTTTGGGAAAGGATGAGATAATGCCTAAAACTACATGATCCACATCACCAGCTGAGGTTACCATATGAGTACACTTCTTTCATTTTTCCAATTAATCACTTGAGTAGCTGCAAGCCTCTGTCATTAAGCAGTGAGGTTTCTGCCACCTTGAGGCCTTATCCCTACAGCATTGAAGGACATTTTCCACTATAAACAACAGAAAGCCCAACTAACATTAGCTTATCCAAATAAGAGTTCCATAGGAAGACGCCAATCCATAGCAAGACACCAAATTAGGCAGGACAAGGCAGGAAGCCACTGAAGTGTGTCCTCATAGATCCAAGGTCTTAGGTCTTGATCCTTGGTCTGTCATATGTGGTCATAGAAAGGCTGCTACACACTCAGGAAAGAAGATGGGAAAATCCTAGGACAAAGTGGTTTGACTTGAGTTTGAATTTTTCTTCTTAGAGTATTATTCTGTAGGGGACTAGGGGCTCACACATGTCATGACATACTTGCAAAGGTGTGTTTTCTCCTGTCACAATGCAGGTCCTGGAGGCTGAATTCAGGCCATCAGACTTGGTGGCAAGCACCTTTACTGGCTGAGCCACCTCCTAGACCCCCTTTTAATTGGAAATAAGAATTCTACCTAGTCCTGTTGGCAAGCACTAGACCACATGACCACTCCTTCTTCGGGAGATGCTGGCGTGCTGAACAAGCTCAACATTTCATCTTTTATCATTGAACAAAGCAGGGGAGGGAGAAAGCTGTGAGTGGTTTTGAGTAAAACAAGCCTCTGAGTCTACTGCACCACTGGGGCTTATTCACTCTATAGAGTTCTGCCCCACATCAGAAAGCCAAGTGGAGAGGAGCAGGAAAGTCTATCTTGTCTGTAATTGCAAACCTGATTCATTTGTCATGGAACATGCTGCTGCCTTGCAGAGCTGTTTTCCACAATTAGTCCCATATGATGAGCTCTCATCTACTGCAAAGGTAATGCTTTTCTTCGTCTGTCTCCCTACACAAGCCACTGGTCTATCATGTTGATTCTCCTTCTGCAGTTGTTTAGGTTACACATAAATGCCCAGCCATTATTCCTAAGTGTAGTGGTTTCGGGGGGAAAGGGTCCCCAAAGGAAGGGGCACTATTCGGAGGTATGGCTTTGTTGAAGTAAATATGACCTTGTTGGAGGAAGTGTGTCACTGTGGGGGTGACCTTTGACATCTACTTTGCTCAAGCTATGCCCAGTGAGACAGTTAATTCCCTGCTGCCTGCAGATCAAGATGTAGAATTCTCAGCTCCTTCTCCAGAATCATGTCTGCCTGCATGCCACCATGTTTTCCACCATGATGATAATAGACTAAACATCTGAAACTTTAAGCCACCCCCAATTAAACGTTTTCATTTACAAAAATTGTCGTGGTCATGGTGTCTCTTCACAGCAATTGAAACCCTAAGACACCAAGTCATAAAGGACTTCTTATTTGAACTACACCCTGCATCAGAAATTGTTCATTCATGGTCCCTCAGACTCCATATTTGAGCCTGGGACTCCATACCAGGTGCTTCAGAGGTGTCTCTTTTCTTACCAAAAGATCTCATACTAGATTGTGCCAGTCCATAGAGAAAGCCTGAAACATCTGATCCTCTATATGGAACTGTCAGACTCTCAGTCCCTTCCTCACAGGAGACTCCTTGCACCTATGGCAACATGTGAGTGTCCTCTCCAGCTGCCTCTCAATACAATAAGCATTGGAAGGGATCATCTCCCCCCGAGGCACATAAAGCTCCTTCCTTCAGATCACTAGGGAATTATTCTAACCAAATGAACCCACTTGGGGACTCTCCCTGAACACAAATGCCTGCTAAAGTGGCCAGACAAATACCTACACTCTCAGTGAAAAAAATATTCATCCACAAAATAGAATAATACTGTCACTTGCAATAACATGGATGGAAGTAGAAGACATTGTATAAAATAAGCCAGATACAGGAAAACTAATATTACACATTCCCATTCCTATAGAGAAGTTCAAGGTTGTTTCATTGAAGTAGAGAGCAGAATGGTAGTCACTAGGGGCTAGGAATAGTAGATAGATGTCGGCAGTCACTCTCAAATGCTTAAGCCAGGTGGTGGTGGCACACACCTTTAATCCTAGCACTCAGGAGGCAGGGGTAGGTGGATCTCTGTAAGTTTGAGACCAGCCTGGGCTACAGAGTGAGTTCCAGGAAAGGCTCCAAAGCTACACAGAGAAACCCTTTCTCAAAAAACCAAAAAAAAATAAAAATAATTACAAATGCTTGGCTGACAGCTCAGGCTTGTTACTAGCTAATTCTTACATTTTATATTAACCCATATTTCTTATCTACCCTTATCATGTGGCTTGTGGCTTGTTAACTCATTTTCTACATGTCCTGTTTCCCCTGCATCTACTGGCATCTCCCAACTCTACCCTCCTTCTTCCCATCATTCTCAGCCTGGTTTCCCCATCTAACTTCCTGCCTGGCTACCAGCCTGTCAGCTTTTTATTAACCAATGAGAGTAATACAAATTCATAGTGTACAGAAGGATTATTACAGCAAATAGAGCTCAGATAACAGGTATTACAATACAGCTGAACAGAGGAATAAGTTCTACACATCAGTGGTCTGACTTCGCTTACAACAATCCATCGTGTGTTTTATAAAGAACTAAAAGTGTTTGAAGTTTCCCAACATACTGTAATGATCATTGCTAGGGGAGATGGAAATGACATTTGAACAAATTGTGATGATATTGTGTGTGTGTGTGTGTGTGTGTGTGTGAGAGAGAGAGAGAGAGAGAGAGAGAGAGAGAGAGAGAGAGAGAGAGAGAGAGAGAGAGAGAGATTTCAGAAAATAAATAAGAAGAAACTAAAATATGTATGTCCTACCCAACAAAATACCTGTGGCATGCCTGCAAACTTGACTTATGTCAGAAGAGACTTCAGCAATGTGGCAGATTTCTGTCAGCCATCCACAAGAGAAAGGTAATAAGTGCTGGGAAATACCAGAAATATTCTGTTACATCTTCAGCTGAGCTCACAGAAAAAGAATAGACTATCACCAGTGCCCCAAAGATACAGAGGAACTGAAAGCAAACATTAGCCACCTTATGGCTTCCCTGGGGAGGGGAGGTCTTGGTTTTTTGCTACATTTGTATCAAGGTATAATTAGCAAACAAACAACACATAATTCTTAAGAGCTGAACATATTTAATTTAGGTAGACATAGATGGACATGTACAACTGTGTTGCAACTTCCACTAATATGCTATAGAATAGTGACAGAATTGCAGAGGGCTACCTCATGTCCCCCTTTTAGACACTATCTCCCCTCAAGTGTCCACCATCCTATCTCCTCACCAAGGACCAGTTTTGCCTATTCTAGACACTGTAGAAGTGGAACAGGGCATTAAATGTCTTTGCTTTGGCTTCTTTAACTCAGTAGGACATTTTTTTACACTTTACCCGGTGTTTGGGGCAGTTTTGGGTCAACTTGACACAAACTCAAGTCATCTAAGAAGAGGGAGCCTCAGGTGAGAAAATGCCTCTATAAGATCGGGTTGTAGACTGGCCTATGAGGCATTTTCTTAATTAGTGATTTAGTGATTGGCAGCAGAAGGCCCAGCCCATTATGGGTGGTGCCATCCCTGAGTTGGTGGTCCTGGGTTCTATACGAAAGCAGGCTGAACATGCCATGGTAAGCAAGCCAGTAAGCAGTATTCCTCCATGGCTTCTGCATCAGCTCCTGCCTCCAGGTGCCTGCCCTGTTTGAGTTCCTGTCCTGGCTTCTTTTAATGATGAACAGCAATATAAGTGTAAGCCAAATAAACCCTTTCCTCCCCAACTTGCTTTTGGGTCATGGTATTTTGTCCCAGCAATAGAAACCCCAAGATACCCATGTTCCTGCAGTATCAGCAGTTTGCTCTACCCAATACTGTGCAGTCTTTCACCATAAAATATATGTGACTACTTATTTTAGCAGTTCTATGACTGAGAGGCACTTGGGTTGTTTCCACTTTTGAACTATCATAAATTAGCTGCTATTCGTCTCCTACAATACCTTCTGGTTCCTAGGTACAAGACTTGAATTTCATGCTCGTCTGGAGACACTGAAAAATTAGATTAATACCCTAAGCAAAGCAGAGATCTGAAACCCAGATTTCCATGTGAAACAAAAACCAACAAAGAATTCTACTTTGTCTATCTGCCCCATCTATGGTCTACATGGAGGGAAAAAAATCACCAAGATCTCACAAGCTCAAGAGTTAAACATTCATATATCATGAGCTGAATCTATAGCTTTGTGTGAGCCCTGGGTTTAATCCTCAGCACTGAGAACATACAAACAAAAGTGTACACTATCAGCCTGGTCCGGGAAACCTCCACACTGATGATCTAATGTGGAAACTCGTCAAAAGCTGATGATATACTTAGAAGTTATGGAAAACACAGTGCAGAAAGGACATTGCCTCTTCCTCTGCTGCTGATCCCACCAGACCAATGCTGAAGATGAGCTCAAAATCAGTAATCAAATGGAGAGTGAGCAAGCATGCATCATTTAAAGCAAATAAAAAAGATGCTTTACTACACGTGGTGGCATAAAATTATAGTTAGCACTAGGAAGGCAGAAGCAGGAGGATCACAAGTTCAAAGCCAGCCTCCATGAACTCCAGAGCAAACTGGAGGTGAACAAAGGCTATATGGCAAGAGTCTGTTTCAGAAGTAAATTAATAAATGAAGCCACTTCTACTAACAAAAACTTCAATAATAAGACAGATAATAGGACCACATACTAGAGACAAATAATAATTCATTTTAAGTAAAATCCCAAATAAAGGAAACAAAACTATAAAACAAGAAACTATGGAGGCAAGAGAGAAAGCATACTGAGGGTGAAAAAACAGATAAATAGGTCTCAACCTAACACATGCACTGTGTTGGTCAGCTTCCTGTAGCTATGACAAACACACGAGGCAGTTTTTCAAGGAGAAAGTTGGGTTTTTGTTTTGTTTTATTTTTGGTTTTGATTCATGGTTTCAGAGCCCGTCGTCACTTGGTCCCACAAGTCCTTTTAGCCTTCAGCTGCACAGTGCACCATGGCAAGAATGAGAATCTTCTCTGTTCCTGGAAACTAGGAAGCCAAGAACATGACAGATGAAGGGGCCAGGATCCCGATTTCCCTTTGGGGGACACACCTATAGTAACCTATCTTTCCTCTATTAGGCCCCAATTCCCAATGGTTCCAGCACCTCCTAAATGCATCAGCCTAAGGACCAAACTATCAATATGAAAGCCTTTAGGGGTATCCAAGATCTATAGCATCCATCTTAGTGAAACTAAAGAGTATCTAAACATGGAGAGCTTATCTACCACTCACTAGAGGTAAAGGGCAAACTTCCTACAATCAAATCATTACACTGGTGCAGAATTCCCAGTCAATGGTCAGAGGGCTGCACAAATGTCTCCAAAACGTTGAGAGGATCCAATTGTCAACCCGTGACTCAGTTATACTACCATTCCACATCGAGATTGTTTCAAACAAATAAGGTCTGAGTTCAAGTTAAGGCCCGACTCAAAATAAAAGTTTGAGAAACTAGTGATAAAATAAACCTTATGAAGGAAAATGCATAAAGTAATTGTGCTTATTATATTTCCCTCATAATTTAAACATGCTTTACTTTAAGGTGCCACTAGCTGCAGAGAATGTTGACACTTGAATCTGTGGGAAACATTTCAGATTCAAACCTAACACTCCGTGGCATAGGAACAAGGGAGAGAGAGAGACAGAGACAGAGAATCCACCAAATGTTCTGTACATAAAATGCAAAGTACTTAGCCAATATTGCTCAGTTAGGGAGCGTGCCACTCTGGGATAAACACTGTTAGTCAGGAGTGTTATATATGTGTAGTGACAACCCTGACAGCGCCTCCTTCACCCTTCATTTCCACTTGCATGCATCTCCTGGATGAAGTATCTTTCTTGGTTACCTGCATTCTGTAACAGGGAGTGTTGTGTGTTATGGTTTGAATCTAAAATGTCTCCCACAAATGCATTGAAGACATGTTCTCCAACTAATGGCACTGTTTGAGGAGATGGTGAAAGTGTGTGTGTGTGTGTGTGTGTGTGTGTGTGTGTGTGTGTGTGTGTGTGTGTGTGTGTAGATCTGACTTCAGAGACTGTAAGCAGATACATGAGTGTTGTATGGAAATCAGGGCCATGCCTGTAACTTCCAGGCAGGGAGAAATAAAGCAAATACGAATGGGGCCAAGCACCTTCAAGGAAGAATTTGCAGGTAGCACATAGGAGGAAGATGTCAGGTCCCATTCAACAGCGTGAAACATCATTAGACTAAGACACAGACAGTTGAGTGAGCATGTTCTAAACTTATCAGTCCATTTCACTGGGAGCAGCCTTATCACCTTATGACTTAGGCAGGGTATAAGGCACCTGCAAGCCATAATGATGCCCTCTGAGACCTTCTCCCTTTTTGAGAAAAAGACATTTGCAGTTTTCAATGAAGATTTCCCCCCATTGTTATGATAGAAATATTGTATTAGATACAAGTTTTTATGTTTTTGAACTGTAAGTACCTACATGGATGAAGTCAATAGGCACAAACGTTGCTTCCTTGACACATGTACATAAGAAACATAAAAAAAGTAAACTTCTACAAAGGTGACCCAAGCTAAGACTCCTAGCAATGGGGATAGCCATCTCCTGTAACCAGACAAGATTTCCAAGACACCAACCCAGCCACATAACCTTTGATCTACAATTTGTCCTGCCTACAAGATGTGCTGGGCTAAAGGCGGTGCAGAAATTGTGGGAGTGGCCAACCAATGACCGCTCCAGCTTGAGACCCATGCCACGAGAGGGAGCCCACCCCTGGCATTGCCTGGAGTACCAGGACCCAGAGGATGGACAGCCCAGAGACCTAGGATAGAACCAAATGCAACTGGCAAATTATATGTGTGTGTGTGTGTGTGTGTGTGTGTGTGTGTGTGTGTGTGTGTGTGTGTATGAAATTATTCCTAATGATATTCTGCTATACTCATAGGCTGGTGACTAGCCCAATAGCCATCAAAGAGCATCCAGCAACTGATGAAAACGGATTCAGATCCACAGCCAAACATTAGGCAGACCTTAGGAAATCCTGCAGAGGAGAGGGAGGAAAGATGTAGGAGCCAGAGGGGTCAAGGACACCACAAGAAAACCCACAGAATCAACTAACCTGGGCTCATAGGGGCCCACAGAAACTGAATCAACAACCAGGGAGCCTGCATGGGACTGACCTAGGCACTCTGCAAATATGCCATGGTTGTGTAGCTTGGTCTTACTGTGGGACACCTAACAGTGGAAGCGGGGGCTGTATTCAACTCCTTTACTGGCTTCTGGGACCTTATTCCTCATACTGGGTTGCCTCCTCCAGCCTTCAACTTGATATGCCATGTTTGGTTGATATTCATGGAAAACCTACCCTCCTCTGAATAGAAACAGAAGAGGAATGGATATGGGCCCAGAGGGGAGAAGAGTGGGCCTAGGAGGAGAGGAAGGAGGGGAACAGTGGTCAGGCTGTAAAATAGAGAGATGATAGATAGATAGATAGATAGATAGATAGATAGATAGATAGATAGATAGATAGATAGATAGATAGATAGATAAACAGACAAAAAGATAGATAGATAGATAGATAGATAGATAGATAGATAGATAGATAGATAGATAGATAGATACTTAGATACATACATAATAAATAAAATGTATTTAAAGGAAACAATAAACTATTTTTTAATCTCTCCCCTTGTGTAATAACAAATAAATAAAATATAGTTAAAGAAAACAATAAACTATTTTTAATCTCTCCCCTTGTGTGATAATAAATAAATAAAATATATTTAAAGAAAACAATAAGCTATTTTTTAATCTCTCCCCTTGTGCTAGTCAGACTTTGCCTTGCTCTGATCAAACACCTGACAGAAGTAACTTGAGGAGTTCTTCTGGCTCCTGGCCTCAGAGATTTCCATCCATCATCAGGACAGAAGTGCATAGAGGAGGCGCCTTCTGACCTTGGGGCAAATAGGAATCAGAGAAAGGGAAGGAACCGGGGAATTGGTACAGCCTTTAATTCTGTGTCCACAGTGACCTAGTTCCTTCTACTGGATCCATCTCTGAAGTTTCAGCCACCTCCTCACCTAGTACCACCAACTGGGGACCAAGCCAACAATACTTAAATCTTCATCCCAGATTCAAACGTAACACTCCCTGTCACAGAATGACAGTGACAAAGAAACTGTATGTAGGAATCAAAGACACAGAAGGCAGTGTCTAGAGTGTTACTAAGGCCCTGAGGCTTGTTTGAAAAGCAGCCAGAATCCTTTCTGTCCTGGTGTTACAGCTTCTCCCTGAGAAGCGAGGCAGCTTGGTGGCAGTGGAAAACAACTACTTAGAAGACAGAGGTCACAGCAATTGTAGCCGAAGGGGTCCAGGGCGCACCTCAAGCCAGCACCAGAACTTGGCACTATCCTCCTGTTTGGTGACACAGTTCCTGAGGAAACATGAACACAGGCCTGCTTGCTAGTTAGGAAATTGATGACAGACCACCAAAGTCTAACTTGGTGAGTCAATGGGGCGACTTACAGGAATATGTAATGGGATGGGATGCTTACCAAGAGCAGAAAGTATTCAGACAGCTGCATCATCAAAAGCCCACTCCCGGCATGGGTGGTAGCTCACAAAACCTGGGAATCTGAAACGTACTGTGTGGCCTGCAGGCAGTTCAACAAGATGAGGAGTGTCTCTTCCAGGCAGCTCCGCCGATCGGCTGCTTACAGTACAACAGCTAGTAGATCAGCACCCCAGCTGGTCTGAGAGTGCCTCTCAATGGTCCTTACTGCCCGTAAACGATTGAGACAGGAGGGACTTGGTGAGTCTTGTCCGTTTTAGGAACTTCCTTAATCTTTCGGCTTGTTTACTTCCTGAGTTTAAAGAGTTTCCCTTCAGGATAAAATGCTTCATCTCCCTTTAGAACATCCTAAGTTTTAGCAAGCTCCCCTCTAAAATGGAATGACTTATCTCAGACAATGCATTCATTTCAACTTCAGAAGTCCCCACAGTCTTTAACAGTTCCAACACTGTTCAAAAATTTTGCATTGTGAGACAGCCAAAAGTCTATGTGGACAAGGGGTGGAGTTCCGTACAGATTCCAGGTATCAATCTTTTGTCAGATGTATAGTTGGCAAAGATTTTCTCCTGTTCTACAGGCTGTCAGTTGTTTCCTCTGCTGTGGAAAAGCTTTGTAATTGTGTGTATTCCTCCTATTTAGCAAGGGTTGGGTTTATTTCCTGAGCTAGTTAGGTCCTCTTCAGAAAGTCTTTGCTCATGGCTATAACCTGAAGCATTTGCCAATGTTTTTTGTAGAAGTTCAAAGTTTTGTATTTTTTTTATTATATGTATATGTAGGAGGAGGGTTTGTGCATATGAGTGCAGCTCCCATGGAGGCCAGAAGAAGGTTGACTCCTCTGGAGTTGGAGTTACAGGTGGTTGAGAACTGCCCAATGTGAGCACTGGAAACTGAATTTGGGTCTTCTAAAGGAGTATCAAATGCTCTTAACCACTGATCCATCTCTCCAGCCTCCAAAGTTTTGGTGTCTTATAATAAAGTCTTTGATCCATTTTTGAATAGATTTTTGTCCAAGCATAGAGATATAGCCCTATCTTCATTATTTTGCTTGTGGATATCCAATCTTCCTGGCACTTTTTGTTTTAAAAAGCTAATGGTTGTGGCTGTATGCGGTTACTTCCAGCTCCTCTATTCTATTCCATTGCTCCACATGTTTGCTCTGGCCAGCACCATGCTGGTTTTGTTACCATGGGCCTGTAACACAACTTCTTTCCCAACTCTGTCAACCCTAGGCAAGCATGGGTCACTTCAGAGATCTATAGATTTTCCTGTTCTTGACATTGAATATCAATAAGTGTGTATAGTTTGTAGACTTTGGAGACTGGTTAGTTGGTATCTTTCTTAATTTTTTATTACAGGCATTTATTTATTAGAGGGCATGCCACTGGGGACATGTGAAGATTGGAAGACAACTTAGAGAAGTCAGTTCTCTTCTTCCAACATATGAGTCCCAAGTGGGTTTATTCACTGTGTCACCTTGACATCCCAAGACTGCTTTCTTTCATGTAGCATAATGTCTTGAGATTCGCCTCTATTGTGGTATTAATCAGCCCCCTTCTTTGATGTGTTCCAATAGTCCCCGTTTTAAAAACACACTTTTCCTTTCACCAGTAGATGACATTTGGGTTGTTTCTACTTTGGGACTACTAAATAAAGAATGCTGCTTTAAGTGTTTGCATTTCGGCTTCTGTGGGGCTCACATGCTTTTATTTTTATTAGTATAAGACCTAGGATTGGACTTTGTGAAGTAACTGACAACTCCACACTTCACTTTGCCAACTGCTTTCTAGGGAGGCTACACTTTTCACATCCCCAACAATGAGTGGGGCTCAGATTTTCTCCCCACCCTGTCCAATGTTTGCTGTCACCTGACTTTCCATCACAGCCATCATTCTAGCGGCTGCGGTGTGGATCCCAGCAGCTGCTGCTATGGTTTACAAGGCTGTGCCCGTCTAAAAGTCATCTGCCAGTACTTAAAACTAAGATAAAGGTGTTAGAACTGAGCGTCTGGGAACTGATTAAGTCATGGGGGTTCTTATGAACAGTGGTCTTACCATTTACCTAAAAGCACTGAGTTCCAGATACTGGAGCCACATAGACTAGGTCCTAGGTTAGTGACTGCATGAAGTCGATGCTGTGGACTAAATGTCTGTGCCCAGACTCTACCCCAACTCACAGATGAGAGATCCAAACACCACTGTGATGGTGTTAGCAAGGGGGGCCTTTGGAAGTGATTGTGTCATGAGGATGGAGCTTTCGGGAGTGGTAGAGTAAGTGTCCTTATTATACAGACCCATAGAGCCTCTTGACCCTTCTTCCATGTGAGGAAGGATACAGTGAAGAGCCAGAAATTAGACCTTCATCTGACACCAAATTAGCCAGTGTCTTGATTGTCTCTCAGAGAAGTCTTGAGACTCCTCTGCCTCCAAAACTCTTGAAGCACACGTTTATTATTTATCAGCCAGGCAGCCTGTAGCATATTGTTATGGCAGCACACACACACACACACACACACACACACACACACACTAAGACAGCAAGTGTTTGCTTTCATAGCCATCGATGAGAGCTACCATAATGGAGCCTGACTCAAGAGGAAGAAGGGAGCTGGTTTCAGATATGCCTAGATTTCACACTCAAGTGGCCCTTCTCAGACCCTGAGGCCTTGGGTGGCCTGCTCAGAGCCTCTGCACCGGGTGGTTCTGAAGGCTGAGCAGAACACCATGTGCCCGGGGCTGCCCTGCCCAGGCTACATGGAGGAGCCCACGAGAGTTGTTCATTTCCTGCTCTCCCTACCACTAGCCCTCACAGGACTGTATGAGGAAGAGAACCAACCACCTTCAGTCCTCCACAGACTCACATCCAGCCTGCCCTTGCCCATTCACTTGTGTCCACTGAAAACGCTCTACCTGAGCGCCTACTCTGTGCCAGCCCTACCTGATGAGAAAGCTCTACCTGAGTACCTACTCTGTGCCAGCCCTACCTGATGAGAAAGCTCTACCTGAGCGCCTACTCTGTGCCAGCCCTACCTGACCACCTACTCCGTGCCAGCCCCTCACCAGTGCAGACACTGCTGCTGTGGTCTGGGGGCTCACAAAAACCCCTAGCCTTGAGAATGCAGCCTATTTACCCACCTGCCTAGAGAGCAGCGGAAACAAAGGCCAATTGTCTCTCAGCGGCCATCTGAGGCAATTAGTCTCAATGCCCAACCCGAATGTGCTTCCACACTGTGAAAAGGCACTTTTTTCAAGGCGGACAGGAGCCATAAATTAGTATAATAATACAATTAAAATGCATTTTTCTTTACACTTATTTAAATTACTCTTTTTTTTTTTAATGACTTGAGAAACATGCATCCTTCCTTAGAGGTATTTAAGGAGCTACCAAGAAGAGGCTGTGGTGAGAAAGGGAGAAATGGTTGGACAGAAAACACCAACTCCCTCCCCAGAGAGCAGGGACAGCCGCTGTCCCTTGGGCAAGGCCTCCTGCCTGTGTCTACAAAAGGCTCTGCACTCTGGGGCTTCACAAAAGCTGTCCGCCCCTTCCTGTGGCCCTCCTGTGGCCCCAGCCATTCCTCTGTAAGCACTTACCTGTCCATTCCTTTGTGCTTCGATGCTTTTTGGCTTTGAATTGTCACTGGGTGGACACTGAGGTGGCCAGGACACAGCTCTCACCCTTAAGGGTAGGAAGTCAGCCATGCAAAGAAGGGTGGGACCTCAGAGCCACCGTGTGCGAAGGCACACAGAGAAGGAATTCCACCCACCCTGGGCAGAAGTGGGCTCCCTGCTGGTAACTCTCACGTTCCCAAAGGTAAGAGGAAATTAACCAGACTGGGGATGGCAGGGGTCATCGAGGCAGAGGGGCCAACAGGGACAAAGGTGGTAGAGAAGGGTATTAGGGCATCTGAAAACACGAGGACTTGGCTGTAAGGACTTTATCCTAAGAACCTTAGCAAGCCTACAAGAGCACCCAAGTGGAAGATATTGGAGGACTTGGTAAGCCAGAAATCACAAAATTAAGCCAGACCCCCAACTTGTAGCACACTGGCGTGTGGTCAGCTGTGCGTCCTGAGTGGTTTTGTTTCGCCACCTGCTGGCAAGACTCTGTAAATGCATCCTGTTCGACCCACCGTAGAGAAAGAAAAACTTCAGACAATTTAACAGAGTAATAACCACCAGGAACTTCTTGAAGTTACAAAAGACTGGAGTAAAGTCCTGTCTGTTACAGAAATAATATTAGAGTTTCCTTCAAAAAAAAGCCAGTCGAGGGGAGCATGCCCATGCTGTGCCCTAGGTTCAAATGTCAGCTCCATGGTTTATGACCTTTGGTTGGTTTTAACAACCATAAAGCGGGATGGTCACACACACACACACACACACACACACACACACATTGTTTTTAGGCAAATATGTATCATGTACAAAAAAACTTGAGTTTGATCTCCAGGACCCACATGGCAGAAGAGAGCGGCCTAACATCGTCCTCTGACTCCTGCAAACCTAGATCGGCATGACAGACCCCCACCAAGAGCTGAAGGCTTTGCTGTGTCGTACCCAGAAGGCAGCCTTGTGTTTGACTCATATCTTCCTTCCACGCCCTCACCCACTCCCCGACTGCCTAGGCTACAACGCTTTGCACTCCGCGATATGCCCAAGTCTTCAGAGAATGCACACTTCACTCACACAACCCACACCAGGCCTGCACCTCTCCCCGCTCACTTTTATTGTCTCGCTCGCTCCAGGAACTAAGCCACCTTCTTTCTGTGTCCCTGGCCTCTATCCTCAGCATGGCTTTCTGCCCTCCTTCCCACAGTTCCAGCAGGGCGTGGTAAGACCTGACTGACTGATCACCCCAAGGCAAGAGAGTGTGATGAAACAGACGGATGGGGTGACCAGCCTGAAAGAAGTCTTCAAGACTTGCCCTCTGTGGAGGTGGCAGAGACTCCGCACCATGTGGAACCCCAACTTCCTCCTACACAAATACATGAGTCATGTGACAATTTACGCAAAGTGGCTAATTTAGTCCTAGCACACAGAAGCCTGTCAACATGGAAGTTATAAGAAATAAGATAAATTCGGACATGGTGAGCGTGCCTTTAATCCCAGCACTCAAGAGGCAGAGGCAGGCGGATCTCTGTGAGTTTGAATCCAGTCTGGTCTACACAGAGAGTTCTGGGCTGGCCAGGGCTATATAGTGAAACTATCTCAAAAGGAAGGTGAGTGGCTGGGGAGACGACTCAGCAGTCAAGGGCATGCACCACTCTTCAGAAGCCCAGAGCTTATCCCAGCATTCATGTCAAGTGATTCACGACTGCCTGTAATGCCAGCTCCAGCCTGACCTCTGTGGACACCTGCACACACGTGCAGATACCCACGTGCTGACACACTCACGTACATATGATTAAAATTAATACAAATAAATCTTTTTCAAAGACAGTGGTGCTAAACAACCTCACTGTGGGGCGGCTTCAGACACAGATTCGGGAAGGAGGGGGCTCATGGCCATTCCTTTCTTCCCACCTGAAATTTGACTCCGCATGCCAAGTCATTCTGCAAGTTTGGAAATGGGACATGAGGTAAATAAGGTTTGATACTGACAGGGAATGAATGAGTCCAAGCCAGAGAGGCCTATAGAGCTCTGTGGCCCAGAGGAAAGCAGGGGGTGGGGGGGTGGAGCTAAGGGGTTCTCATCAACCCACCAGTCCCCAAGTCAGAGCCTTAATAATAGGGCAGCTAGCACCTGGTGCACCTTATTGCATCTATTCGCTGCCAAGTACGGAAACACATTCTACTTAATCAGCCTTCCGACTGAAGACCACCTTGTGGGGCAAATGCTGTTCCTTCCCTCTTACAGATGGGAGGTGGCTTGGAGAGGTCACGTGGCTGCCACCCCGCACTGCAAATTCTAATTGGTCCTAATATTAAAAACCCAGAGTCAGATATCAGGGTAAACGCTGAAAGATCAGAGAAGTAAAGGATCCGCCACTAGAGCGACGTCTCACTTCTACGGAATCCGAGTCCTCAGAACAGAGGAGGGGGGAGCCCCTGTCTCCTCCTGCCTTATTTCCTCTCTCTGCCCAGCCATATCACTCACTTCCTGTCTCCACCTCTCTAGTGCTGGGATTCAAGGTGTGTGCCACCACTGCCTGGCCTCTAGTGTTAACTAGTGTCTAGTTCTGCACTCTGATCTCCAGGCAGGCTTTATTTGTTAGAGCACAAGCAAAATATCACATTACCCTGCTTGGTAAATTGTGGCATTCCAGAACCCAAGTGCTGTGCCTCATTCTGCCACAAAACTGTGTTCATTCTTTCAACCCAACCATCTGCCCTTCCCCCACCTTATGAAACTCGGGAACCTGCTAGCTCAGTTATAATTCGGCCTTCCCGTTAGTGGTCCCGCCTCTCGCCATAAGCTGTCTGCTGCTTCACTGAGGGCCAACCCTTTCCAGAGCTTTCTACAACCGTGGAAATGTCAGAGATCTGTTCTGTGGAATATGCTAGCTGTGTATGGCTTACTGGGCACCTCGGGGCTGGCTGCTGGCACTAAGCAACTGGATTTTGAGTGGCACTCATTTTAACTAATTTAATTAGGTGGAAGTAAGCACACACGGGGAGTAGCTACCATTTTGCAGAATATGGTGCCAAGAAGTCCAGATGCAGCCTGGGCAGACTGGAGCCCTGGAGGGAGTGAGGACCAAGAGAAAGTTAGCGTGAATTAATCCTAATGCACACCCAGACCCGGGATTGTTGGTTTATCCTTCTTGCTCAGTCTAGAAAGTATAGAAAGCTGCAGAGAGCTCTGATTTGGGCCATCGTAGTTTGGTAATATCGGCCTTGGGTTTCACAGCCCCTGTGTCTTCTCTGCGTGGAGCACCCAGCATTATTTCATCTAAACTTCACAACAGTCCCACAAGGAGGCACTGCCGTCTTCGTTTGTTTGTGTGGTCAACAAACACACATGGAGCACCTACGATGTGTCAGATGTGTTGCCAGATACTGTATTAAACTAACAAGGCCAACCCCTCAGAGTGGACGCCGCTTTACCTGCGTTATGTGCATTATAGTGGCTGAGCTTTAAACTGCCATGGGCCCTGCCGCTAACGCCCGTAGCCAGGGGGCCATTCTGTTCCCCCCGACAATGGCTCTGTTGCGGCCACCAAAGGTAGTTGTAACTAAATCTCTACTGTTCTAATAAAACTTGAGATTCAAAGGCTAGGGTGAAAACCTGCAAACTCAGAGAGTTAGACTAGCAACTGGCTAACTTTCTCTTTTTGCCGGAGTCCCCAGAAGTCATTTCCTTCCACATTGCCCCAACTAAAAAAGCTCCTCCCAGCTGGGCAGCAGTGGTGGGCGCCTTTAATCCCAGCACTCGGGAGGCAGAGCCAGGCAGATCTATGTGAGTTCAAGGCCAGCCTGGTCTACAGCGCGAGATCCAGGATAGGCACCAAAACGACACAGAGAAACCCTGTCGGGGGGGGGGGGGGGGGAGCTCCTCCCTGCCAACCAGTTGCTAACCCCATCTCTCTGAGCCCAAGTTAATTTTATTTAATTAACGCAAATGCAACACATCTTTACAACGTTAACAAAGGCAGCAGAAACAAATGTAACATACCTTCACACAGAGTAATATTCCACATCATAAACAAATGTAACACATCTTTGCCCAGTTAAAATAATATTCCACAACAGTGGACTTTTTACAATAAACCATCTAAGGCTCCTTAAAGGCAGATAATTTTCTGTCACATTGCTGGAACTGCAAGTCAGGCTGCTTGGTTCCATGGCTTACCTGGGTCCTCTTACTTCCCAAGCTGAAACTCAAATCAAGGCTGCAAGAAGAAAATCCAAAACAATGGTCTGGCGGTTTGAAAGAAAATGACTCCCAAAGGGAGTGGCACCATTAGGAGGTGTGGCCTTGGTGGAGGAAGTGTGTCACTGTGGGGGCGGGCTTTGAGGTCTCCTTTGCTCAAACTTCCCTCAGTGTGACAATCAGTTCACTTTCTGTTGCCTTTGGATCAAGATGTAGAATTCTGCACCACCATGTCTGCCTGCCCCCATGCTCCCCACCATGATGATAATGGACTCTGAAACTGTAAGCCACCACCTCAATTAAAGGTTTTCCTTTATAAGAGTTGCCATGGTCATGGTGTCTCTTCACAGCAATAGAAACCCTAAGACAAATGGATTTAGTATAGGTAAGTGTAAAGACTCACCCTCAAGCCTTCAAACACAAGATAATCAGTTGACTTGTAGGAAAAATATATATCTATATGATAGACAGGCTATCTATATAAAGTTAATATGAGGCACAGGATGATGAAGACAGATGTTGTATAGAAGCAAGTACCCAGACCATTCCCCCCCCCAAAAAAACATAGTTCCTCTACTGTCTGGGTTAATCAGGCCACAGGCTGAACTCCCACACCCTAGATAACTATTGACTAGCATAAGTAAAATAAGGACTCAAGAAACAATGGAATGTTTAGGGGACAAATAATAAAAGGAAGAACAAATCACTGCTAGACACTGTAGGAGTGAATCTCACAAACATCGTGACAGGTAAAGAAGGCCAGAAACAGAACACTGGATAACGTGTAAATATCCATTTATTTTTAAAACCTTAAGAATGAGGGTTGGGGGTGTTAGTTCTGTGGCATAGTGCTTCCCTAGTTTGCACAACTAGGCCATAGATTTGATCCCCGGGACTTCAAAAGTAAGGGCAATAAACTTTAATTTAAAATGAAGAACACATAAAGCCCCTCTCGGGTGATACAAGTGGGAAGTGGTCCTGGAGGGCAGCTGACGGCAGGAGAGGGCTATGAAGGAGCTACTGCAAAGCCACCAGGAGTGCTCACTCCAGAAAAATTCACTGTGAAAAAACTTAGTGGTGTGCACTGTGCTGGATGTGGGTTCTAATTCAATATAAAAGTTCATGGAAAGGGTGATGATGAAGATGCCAGATATAAATAAAATCACTGGTGACTAATTCCTCACAAAAGCAGAGCCTGGGCTTTAAGAAGAAACCAAGAAATCCCAGAAGGGAAGGATGGTATAACCTGAAGGAGTGGTGAGGAAAGAGATTGGAAACTGTGGGCGTGGTGCTTTGAAAGAAAATGCCCTCCAAAGGGAGTGGCACTGTTAGGAGGTGTGGCTTTGTATGGAAACAGGCTTTGAGGTCTCTTTGGTTTCAGCTTCACTCAGTGTCACAATTGACTTCCTGTTACCTGCAAGATGTAAGGCTCCTAGGTAGTACTGCAGCACCACATCTGCCTGTACATCGCCATGCTCCCCATCATGATGACATTGGACTGTAAGCCACCCCAACTAAATGATTCCTTTATAAGAGTTGCCGTAGTCATGGTGTCTTTTCAGGGTTCTAGAAACCCTAACCAAGACACTGGGTAAATCCCAACCGGCATTGATTGTATGAAAGATTAATAACATCTGATTATGAGGTTAGCAGAAGAGCACAAAATAAATTCGGAATCCTGGACAAAAGTAGATGTAAGTTGGATGGAAGTGGTCAGTGTTTGCGGAGGTTAAGACAGGAAAGATGAGACATTGTCTAACTTACACTGTATGAAGTAACATGCTGGGAGAAGCACCAGCAATAACAAGAATCTGCATTTGATGGGAATACTCAAAAATGATCACGGTCCAGTGTGTGCAACATGCTGAAGTCTACCGCTGCCATGGGAGAAAAAAACAAAACAAAACAGTCCTCAAGCCCCACAACCAGAGACCATATGCAAAGGGTAGAAAGGTCCCAATGATGAAGAATGCCACAAATACTAAAAGTATCATTTCTCCCAATTCTCACTGAACAGAGACTACAGGTCATTTGCTGTATGCATAGGTATAATCAAACTTTCTTTAGACCACTAGCTCCCAAATAATGAAATGGAGACTTTTTATTAAGTATGAAAGCTTGGCCTTAGCTTAGGTTTGTTCCCAACTAGCTCTTAAAACTTAAATTAATCCATTTATATTCATCTACCTTCTGTCATGGGGCTCATTACCTCTCCTCAGGACCATAAGTCCCCCTTCTTGCACATCTTGCTGGCTAATACCCACCACTCTGATTCCTTCCCAGAGTTCCTCTCTCTGCCCAGAAGTCCTGCCTATCCTCTCCTGCCTAGCTATTGGCCATTCAGTTCTTTATTAAATCGATCAGAAGGTGCCTTTGTAGAGACATATCTTCACAGTGTACAAAAAGATTATCCCATAACACATAGGCAAAGGGACGTGCAGGCCAATGGAGATGACAAATACCTCTTATCAATTGGCAGAACCAATCAAAATCAGGTGGAAGACTGTGGCAGTGGTGCAGCCACTGAAGCTATCATGCCAGCTTCATCAGCACCCGTATCAGAACAGACAAGCACGGCCCCTGGTGCAGCCACCCGTCTGGACCCATCAAAGATGACTAGACACTGCCAGTTGTCTGGGTTGGGCAGCAACACACTTGCAGTCTTATACTTGGGTCGGTGAACTCATCTGCTTTTTCACAATGTCATTTGAAGGATTCAGCCATCCTGACATTCCAAGGTCAGTCTATCATATGGACAGCATCACATTAATACATGGAGATCACTTCCTTTGGGGCATCGAAGGTGGCATGTACTGTGTTCATGTTCCAGATGATGTGGAAGGCTGCCAACTTTGAGGGAGACGCCAAATGTATTAGAACGCTATGGCACTATAGGATCTGGGCCCTATTGCTTGGCCATATGGGTTGGCAGACCCAAAGATATTAGAGACATCTGTGGTGGTCAAGGACGCTCTGTAAAGTCCCTGCCAAGCATTTACAGGAGAATTGCAGCCCAGACCCCTAAGGTTCTGGAACAAGGCCCTGCTGTCTACAGCACAAAACTGTTAGCAGCTTGAACAGCTACCACACTCTAGGAGAAGCCATGTCACAGCATCCACTGAGACACTTCTCAGACAGGCACCATCACATAGTGTCAGAGATCAGGTTCAAGCACAAGCAGATGCCATTCCCTTCTTTGTTCTCTCCCTATCTCTAGCTCTTTCTATCTATATAATATAAAATGTATCATATTTATTATGAGAGAGTTAGAAATACTGTGAGAGCTCCTGGGGTCTGCACGAGGCAGTCATGGAGGCCTCACCGTTCTCCTCTTCCCCGGACTTGGCCGACACGGCGACCGCCGTGCGAGCGACCCCGGCCGATCTGGAACATCTGGACAAAGAGCAGATTAGAAAGGCAATGGAAGTTCTGTTTGCACACTCCAAGTCAAGAAAAAAGAATAATGAGTTACTTTTGAATGAGAATGAGAATTTGTTTCTAATGGTGATACTTGGGAAAATTCCAGAGAAAGAACTGCGGGTCCGAGTGGCTTTGCCTCATAGTATTCTATCAGATTCGTCAGAAGTCTGTTTGTTTACCAAAGATGACTGTGAATCACCTGAACAGACAGAATGTTTCTATAAAAAGCTTTTGAAAAAGCATGGAGTTAATAGCATCTCTCAGATTATCCCTTTTAAAACTTTAAAAACAGAATATAAAGCCTATGAAGCCAAGCTCCGCCTCCTAGGTAGCTTTGATGTCTTCATTACTGATGAAAGAATTAGACGGCACTTGCCCACACACATAGGAAGGCATTTCTATCAGAGGAAGAAAGTTCCAGTACCTGTAAACCTTCTGGCCAAGAATCTGTCCAAAGAGATTGACCGCTGTATCACAGGGACCGTCTTAAACATCTCCAAACATGGTTCTTGCAGTACTGTACGTGTTGGTCACACTGGAATGGAGACTCAGCACGTCATTGACAACATCCTGGCTGTCTCAGAAATGCTTTCAGAAAAATTACCAGAGAAATGTCAGAGTGTGAAACTCTTGTTCCTGAAAACTGAGAAGTCAGTTTCCCTTCCCATCTTTTCCTCGTTTGTCACGTGTCAGGGGGAAAAGATCCTGACCTTCCGTGGCGTGAGGAGAAAGGAACTAAAGAAAAAAATGAAGCATGAAAAAGAAAAGCTGAAGAAGAAAAACAAAATGTCAAAGAAAAAATCCAAGGAGGCTGCATCTCTTCTAACTCAAGATGACTTAGCACGTGAAGCCAGCAGCGCTCCCGTGGAGGCCCCAAGATCCCAGAAGAAAAAGACCAGCAAAGGAAAAGCGCAACCCGAAGGGACGGACGAATGTGACGAAACAATTCCACAACTGGTACCAATAGGAGAAACGCCAGACAAAGACAATGTGGAGATGCAAGAAAATGTCACAGGGAAAAAATCTCCAAAAAAGAGACCTGATCCAAATATACTTCAGGGCAAGAAAAGGAAGGCCCTACCATCTACGGGGACCCCAGAAGCTTTAGGGTCTGGGACCCCTGGGAAGAAGACAAAAAGAGATTTGCAGGAAATCAGAAAGCCAGAGGCCAAGTTCTTTACTCCCAGGAAATCTTCCAACACACCCAAAAACAAAAAACCCCAAGTGGCCCACTCAAACTAAAATCAGGTTCCTTGACCTGAAGGAACCATCAGGGTTACCCTAAGAGCTTTTCAAGAATACTTAGACAAGGTGTGGTGACACCCACTGTGGGACGTAGAGATAGGCAGGTCTGTGTGGGTCGAGGCCAGCCAGAACTAGGTGGTGAGACCTCGTCTCAACAGACAAACAAACTTGGCCAAGATTGGGTATGCACAGCTACATCCCTAATACTCAAGCCAAGGCCAGAGAGGCATGAGCTTGAAGGAAGCCTGGAGTTCAGCAAGAATCTCTCTTGAAAGGCCAAACTTCATTCCTGGGCTTGGTGGTTTAACACTCTGCTAACATATATGCATGGTCCTGTCTTCAATACCCAGAACTGTCAAAAATGACCATACACCACATAACAAAAGGTCCTCTGGTCCCAACCCCACTGCAGCCTTTTTTTCATCAGTGAGTCCTAGACTTAATATTTTTGTAAAGTTTCCAGAGATGATTCTGAATTAATGTTTCTATTTGTAAAAACTAGGGGTTTGAGGCAAAGAAAAAAATCTATTTTTTATTGTTCAGTGTATTTGCTGATAAGAGTGCTTCTGTATGTTTGTGGTTTTCTAATTAAAGTATAATATCTGCTTGTGGGTAAAAAAAAAAAAGAAATACTGTGAGAGAGAAATATATATCGTATACAATATATATATATATATATATGTATATGTATATATATATATAGTTCTAGCTCTCTCTCTTTCCAATCAGCTTACACATATGGACTCTTGAAGTCTTCTCTACAACAGCTAACAGAGCTAAAAAGAGATGAGAGGAGAGACTTGTAATACTAAGTCAACATGAGTTACTAGAGCTACAAATGGTCTTTGCTTCCCTCTCCAAAAGAGAAGATTTAAGCATCAGAAATGATACTGATTTCAAATAGATCAAAACACACTACTAACTACACACAAGCGTGCACACACACGCGCTCGCGCATGCATGCACGTGCACATGCACCCATGTACACACATGATTTTGTATATGTGTTATGGGACAGGTATGGTGGTACCCACCCAAAATTACAGCAAATGTGAAATGGAGGTATGGAGATGGGAGGCTAACCTGGGCTACATAAGCCTTTGTCCTCAAATGAAAAACTTAAGATGAAAGAAGGAAGAGAGAAGTGAGGGAAAGATGAATGGATGGATGGATGGATGGATGGATGGATGGATGGATGGATGGATGATATTTTTAATTGACAAATATGTAAAATCCCTTGGTTTTTTCAGCCACCATCAGATGTGTTTTGGAGGGCTGATGGGACACCAGCCCATTCCATAAAAACCCACAAAAGGGAAGAAAGCAAGAATTTATTCTACCTCTCCTCTCCAGATTATATTTCAGTTTAACCAAGGAGAGGTTATATTTCAGTTTAACCAAATGATTGCTGAAGTTTCTTCTTTGTGGAACAGTAAAATGGCAGTAAATACACAAAGCCCAATGGCTTAGAAAGCCACCATTTTCAACCTCTAATAAAAACCACAGATGTTGACAGCCATCATCAGTAGCTTCTAAAAGCTGCATAGGATCCTGTCCAGTGGACGTGTAAGACTGTCCCACCTGAACAATGAGCAGATCAGGGTCATTGCAGGTGGCAATCTCCCAAAGGGCTGACAGGAAGAACAGCCCACAAGGAATTTTTCCAAATAGATACTTTACATCCATTAAAAGGAAAAGCTTAAATCTCTGGTTCAGATTATTCAATTTAAGAAATTCAGAGGATGGAATAATGTATAAAATAATTGTCCAGAGGTTAAATCAAGTAGAAAAAATTGAGATAGACTAAGTTGAACAAATATAAAAGAAAATGTATTCTGTAGAACAAATAACTCAGTTTCTTCATCAAAATAAGTTGCATTTGCAAAAAGAAAAGAAACTTTTAAAAATGTAAAAGTCATGTTCATTTTACTCCCATCCTGTGATGACCAATACTGTCAAAATGACAAGATCAGGAGACACCTAGGAGACAAGCTTCTGGGCCTGCCTGTGAAGGGTTAACTAGATTAGGATGAGATGGGACATTGCAGCTTAACTGTAGTGGCTCCAGTGTATTTGAGGGGTCCTGGCTGAATAAAAAGCAGAAGGCATGCTGGGCACCAGCACTCATTGTTCTCTGCTTCCTGGCTGCAAATGAAGATGACCAGCAGCCTCAAGGTCCTGCCAGGACCTCTGCGCACCCCCCCACCTCACACACACACCATGATGGACTGTATCCTGAGACTGAGAGAAAATATAAACTATCTTAAAGTTGCTATTCTCAGGATATTTTGTCTCAGCAATTAAACAGCCAACCAATACACCTCCTGATTCAAATAAGGTAATGAAGATACCACAGTTTAGAAAATATGAACACAGGTGGATATTATTAGGTGACCAAGATATTGCAGTTATTCCTTTATCAGGAGAGTGACATGGGGTGAACATGGGTAGTGTGACTCTGCCTCCTAGCAATCCTCATGTGTTAGGGATACACACTGCTGTTCTGTTTTATTTACAAATGAAGCCATAGAAGCTGAGTGTGGTGGTGCATGCCTTTGATTCCAGCACTGGGAAGCAGGGTTAGAGGGGTCTGAGTTTGAGGCTAGCCTGATCTACAGAACAAGTTCTAGGACAGCCAGGACTACATGGAGAAACCCTGTCTTGAAAAAGAAAAAAAAAAGCATAAAAAAATGATAAGATGTATGGGTTTCTTTCAAATACTCCAACAACAAATTTTTTTTAAAAAACATGGGAAAAGAGACAATAGAAAAATAGCAGCAAATTAATGAGCCTTTGTTTTCATGTATTTTTGAAACTCACTATAATAAAAAGTGAAAGATAAACATATGATCATCTTAATAGACACAGAAGAATCATTTGACTCAACATTCATTCATAATTTAGTCATAATTGCTATGCTCAGCAAACTAAAAATGGAAGGGAATTTATTTAACCTGATAAAATACGCCTATCAAGATCTACGGTAAACACTCTGGTTTCTAATGAAACCGAAGCATTTTTTTTTCCAATGAGGACTAGAACAAAGATGCTCTAATCTTATCACTTCTCAGGAATGTTAATTCGGGGATCCTGGCATATCAAGTCAAGAAAAGGAAACACATATACGGACTGGAAAAGAAAAAAGCGAATTTTCTCAGATAAAGTGACTGACAACACAGAAAGCCCATCTAAACAAATGATTAGAATCAATGAGCTCGGTGGAGAATTATGAAGGTAGCAAGAAGCTCTTGTTTGCTCTCTGTGGGGGGCGCTCAGCTGGGGTAGAATGTGAGTAATGGGGGGGACTGCTTATTATTCTATAGAGCGTGTGTGTATTCAAAAAAACACATAATAATACATAACAGGGGCTGGGGGATGGATGGCTCAGTAGGTAAAGTGCTTGCTACGCTATACAGCATGTAGACCTGAGGTCAGATCTACAGATCTACAGCACACATGTAAAGGCCAGGTATGTCTGTAATTTGAAATATGTCTGAAATCCCAGGTCTGGGAGGGGTGGAAAGAGACATGAGTCCCTGGAGCTCATTAGCCAGCCAGTCTAGCCAGGTAGGCTAGTCAAAATGTTGAGATCTGGGTTCAGTGAGAGCTCCTGTCTCAGAGTAAGTGGCTGGGGCACAGTAATGCATGCCTTTAAGGCAGAGGCAGGCAAATGCCGGGGAATTCCAGGCCTATCCAAGTTACTCCCTGAGATCCTGCCTGAGAAGAAGAGGCGGGGGGGGGGGGGGGAGTGGAGAAGAAAGAGGGGGAGGAGGAGGAAGAGAGAAAAGAGAGAAAGGAAAGGAAAGGAAAGGAAAGGAAAGGAAAGGAAAGGAAAGGAAAGGAAAGGAAAGGAAAGGAAAGGAAAGGAAAGGAAAGGAAAGGAAAGGAAAGGAAAGGAAAGGAAAGGAAAGGAAAGGAAAGGAAAGGAAAGGAAAGGAAAGGAAGAAGGAAAGGAAGAAAGAAAGAAAGAAAGAAAGAAAGAAAGAAAGAAAGAAAGAAAGAAAGAAAGAAAGAAAGAAAGAAAGAAAGAAAGAAAGGGTGGAGAGTAAGAGATGAAGACACCCAAGTTTGACTTCTGGTTTCCACATGCATATACATGAATAAGCTCACCTTCATATACACACATGCACACACCCCACTCACACATGCGCACAAATAATATTACATAATAAAATAGGTAAAGTAAACAAGATTCCTCATTTCTGGAATTTCTCTTTTCCTTGTCTTTTAAAACAGGGTGAGGTGAGCTCTGGTTGCCCACCTACTCAGGTTCAGCCTGCCCAGCTGGAAGCCACCTCCACAGACCGTGCACCGAGTCTGAAGGACTTGTGCCTAGGGCTACCTAGATCCAGTAGAGTATCCCTGTAGCCAGAGCCACTGTGGTCCAGCCACTGCATGAATGAGGCAAACCAAACCTAGGTGGGGCCCTTAGAACTCACCACATCAGCCATGGCCCCTGTACTGTACCAGAGGCAGGCATGGACTATGCTGGTCAGGGTTGTGCTGGGGGCAATGGTCCTCCCCACACTCATCACACTTGCTGAATAATGCCACATCTGCCACCAATACCACACCAGTTATCCCCATCACCCATGTCCTGAACAGAGATTGAGAACTGTCTAGAAGTGGATGAAAATGAGAATGGTGATGCTGTGGGATAATCTTCTTGTACACTGGTTTAATAAAACACTGATTGGCCAGTAGCCAGGCAGGAAGTATAGGCGGGCCAAGAAGACAGGAGAATTTTGGGAAGAGGAAGGGCAGAGTCAGGAGTCACCAGCCAGACACAGAAGAAGCAAGATGACAAGGCAGAACTGAAAAAAGGTACCAAGCCACATGGCTAAACATAGATAGGAATTATGGGTTAATTTAAGTGTAAGAGCTAGTCAGTAATAAGCCTGAGATAATGGCCGAGCAGTTATAATTAATGTAAGCCTCTGTGTGCTTACTTGGGAGAGATTTGTCCTGACTGCAGGGCTGGGCAGGACCAGAGAAACATCCAGCTACATGGCAAGGTTTCATGAAGGGCAATGATACTCAGTCTGGGGCTGGGGAGATGAAAACAGCGGAAAGTGGGGATCATCGCTCTCCGTGAGCCCCATCTTTGGGCACTACTCTTTCCCTCCATGCCTGACAGTTAAAAGACAGTGGTGCCTGGAGTCTTGGGAATGGAAGTGGTTAATGTTTAAAGGTTGACCAAGAATCTTTTTTCTGGTATGAGCCTCCAAGTGATAGAGACCCCGTTCCTCTATAACTCTCAGTGGCTCCCTGTGTCCCAGGAAAAACCTGACAATGCATGAATGCGGAGAAAAGGTCCCTACAGTCAGGCCTCTTGATTTCCTTTCTTTGCCTCCCTCCTCCCTACTTCACTAAATGGGAACCATATTTGCCCCCTTGCCATGTACTTGCCCTGGCCTGGGCTGCTCTGTCCTTGCTCAGTGATGGCAGCTCTAACCCACAAGTCCCAGGAAGTCATGTGACCCAGCAGGAGAAGACAGTGTTAAGTTTCTTGCTGAATTTTTTTTCCTTATCAGTAAAGTGTGTGATCTGGTCTTGAACTCATGGACTCGAGTGTTCCTCCTGCCTGAGCCTCCCAAGGAGCTGGGAGTAGAGGTGTACACGGCCACGCCCTGCATTGCTCTTCAGAGTCGCTGCTTGTTTGAACTGGTTTTGAGGTTCTGGGGCTTGAGCCCATGTGGGTTAAAAACTGTCACCGAAGCACAAAGCCCAGCTACGTCTGTTAGGAACTTCACAGAGATAATTGTTGTTTTTCCTGGGAAAGTCAAGATCATTTGTTCTTAAACGTCATT
The DNA here is from genome assembly GCF_049852395.1 of Peromyscus maniculatus bairdii. Taxonomy (NCBI): domain Eukaryota; kingdom Metazoa; phylum Chordata; class Mammalia; order Rodentia; family Cricetidae; genus Peromyscus; species Peromyscus maniculatus. The sequence goes on along the minus strand of NC_134858.1, from coordinate 94,752,841 downwards.
TGCCATTTTCAAAAGTTCTATAAACGGCCATTAGTATCACCAGATTGCTGCCAGCACTAGTGTGAGCCTGAGGCTGCCAAGTATTCAGATGTTTACAAGAAAAGCTGCAAATAGTTTCCATACACAATTAACTTCATTTGTGTGTGTGTGTGCGTGCGCGCGCGCGCGCACGCGCGCGCTGAGGACTGAACCCAGGACTTTGCACCTGCTAGGCAAACATTCTACTATGTCCCACATATATCCACAGCTAAGAACTGTTTTGAAATACTAGATGGATGCTATGAAGGTCAGATAGAAAGTATCTGTCCATCTACAGTCCAACCAACAGTGACCTCTGCTCCAGATACACATTCCAGAGGAGGTCTTTGACTCTGTGTCAAGTGGCTTCCTGTTTCCAGACAATCCCCACAATTCTCCATTCTTCTTACATATCACCGTCTTCCTTTTTCTACATGTCCCGCCTGGACCCAGCAGATGGCTGAGTGTGCCAAGTTTCTCTTCCAGAACCTGACAAAGTAGGAATCCATTTGTGTTTCTCAAATTCACCACCAGAGGGCAGGTCTGTAAAATAAAATTTAAAAGTCATAGTTTTTGGTTTTTGGATTTGGGGTTTGGGGGAGGAGTGTTGTTTTGTTTTGTTTTGTTTATTTGTTTGTTTTGTTTGTTTGTTTGGTTTGGTTTTTTAAGTTGCTGGTACTTTTTTGTTTGTTTGTTTGTTTTTCGAGACAGGGTTTCTCTGTGTAGTTTTGTGTCTTTCCTGGAACTCGCTTTGGAGACCAGGCTGGCCTCGAACTCACAGAGATCCACCTGGCTCTGCCTCCCAAGTGCTGGGATTAAAGGCGTGCGCCACCACCGCCCGGCCAAGTTGCTGGTACTTTCTATAAAATGGGATTAACCATTAAAGTGATCACGTGTGCTTATCTGAATCTACAAGCCTTCTTCAATGTAAGCTGTGGGAGTGGGAATGTGTGTGCCCTGCTAGAGGTCATGAGCTACATTTTGAAATGTGACCTCTGAGGGTTTTACTCCAAAGACCCAATAATAATAGCTTGGTGTTGCTCAGCAGTGCACCTGAGGACAACCAGGACCCTGTTTGTTTCAGGGATGCTTACAGATCAATGTGAGCCACTTAACCTGATTTGTCACAGTCAGCCTTCTCCGTCAAATGGATCGCCTAGAGAGACTGTCTACGCCTGATCTCTTCAGGCAACAAACTAAATTCCTAGAAGTAAAGCTGAGTATAGAGCACAGAGAGGACAAAATGAAATGTCACCGTAGACGGGGGCAGCCACACGATGAGCAGTGTGCTGGTGTTAACAACTTGACCTCCAAGAAGCAAAGCTTTCGTGTACAATACCCACCAGCTTCTGTGGTGTGAATATCCCTGCGCTGACCCGCTTCAGGCTCCCAACAAGGTATCACTGACCACAGAATTCTCTGAGAAGTGCACACCATGAAAGCTCCCCAGCAGGAGCCAGCTCACTTTAATATGGACCCTCCTACTTCATTTCAAAGTTGAACCCTCACTGCAGAAGCAGATTTACTTTGACATTTGCAGGGTTTCGTGTGAGAAGGACACAAATGGAGGTCCACACACTGTATATCTCAACAGTTACCTTACAAATTAAGCAAGCAAGCTGATCAATTGTCTTATCTTGATGCCTCCATAACTACCTGGAAAGCCAAAGTTAAATTTCGAACACACCTAACTTGGCCACATGGGAGACACCATCTTGGGACTTCCATCCCAAATCACTGCCTTTCTTTCTACACTGACAGCACACACAAGCCCCCAGTGCATCTGGGAACACTCCTGGCCCCGAACCATCCCTTGGGCCCAGATATGAGCACATCGACCATGTGATCTATATGCAAGAGAAATCACACCAATCTGAAAGTGGGCTTCAGGTCACTAGGAGAGGAAATTGCAGGATCCTGTGCACCTATGTCTCTAAAGTGGGGGGGGTTAAGCCTCCAAGTACGCCCTGTTGCCCTGTGCATTCCAAATCCCTTGGGAAGGGCCAAGCAAGGCTGAGACCAAAGCAAGCCTTTTATGACCCAGGAGTCAGGCCAGGCAGCTTCCCTCCCACACCTGAGGGTGAAGACTGTTCGGATATGTAACCTGTTGGCAAGATATTCTGACAATCTCCAGTTTTAAACATTCCTCCACGTGCGAGCTCCTGAAATCCCAGTGACCTCTGTGGAATATTGAGTACCTACAAGGTGCTGGTACTGAGCTCACAGTGAATGGATGGGTAGATTTTTCTGTCCCATATTTCCAATGCATCTGACACATTTGTACAAGCTTTTACATTTTGGAAGAGTTGGGGGCAAATTAAAAATAGAAGGCTTGAGATGGGGGCTGGAGAGATGGCTCAGCGGTTAAAAGCACTGGCTGCTCTTCCAGAGGTCCTGAGTTCAATCCCCAGCAAGCACATGGTGGCTCACAACCATCTGTAATGAGACCTGGTGCCCTCTTCTGGCCTGTAGACATACATGCAGGCAGAACATTGTATACATAATAAATAAATAAATCCTTTAAAAAAAAAAAAAAGTAGAAGGCTTGCCAGCCCCAAAGTTGAGAGCATGGGAGCATTCTCCCCATTTCTCATCTGTCTTGTGGCTGCATGGGTGGGAAATGATGCCCTCCCTCCTGCCCATCAATGCCTGAGGCAGGTGGGAGAGCTGGCCCTGTGGTCATAACAGGCAGAGAGCTACTCTGACCCCTACCAGCTGCAACACTCGGGAGAACGGGCCCTGCACCCCTCCAGGACAGCACAATAGAGCCAATCCTGTTAGGGCAGGTATGGGTGAGCCAGCCCCGAAATTGTGAGCAGGGGAGAGCCTTCCCCATTACCCATCTGTCTTCTGGTGGCATGGGCAGAGGAGAGTTGCTCCCCACCATGCCCATCAACGTCTGGGGCAGGTGGAAGAGCTGGCCCTGTGGTCATAAGAGCGAGCAGGAGAGCCAACCCTGTTAGTGCAGGTGGAGGTGAGACAGCCCCAAAGTTGTAAGCATGGGAGAACTGTCCCCATTTCTCATCTGGCAGACCAACCCTACAGCTGCCCAGGACCAAACCCAGGGTTATGACTTGGCCCGCCCGATCATCCACCCCATCTACGACCTGCTGGAACATGTGAGGGGACCTGACCCATAGATCCAAAACTGCAAGATTTCCACAACACAGGGCAACAGCAGGATATCCAGGAAGAGTCCTAGTGAAGGCTCAACATTGATAGTGTAGTAGAAACCAGAGGCCTAAAACCAGACCAATGACTCTTAGCAATGAACACTTGCAAGGAAAGATACATGGACAGAGGGGTTTGTGATGTGACTCACTGTGTCACGCTGCAGCCTCCATGATGAGGTTTTTAATTCTTCTCTTTTTTATTTTATCTTTTTTCCTTTTTACCTCTTAAATCATGTTGTATTGGTGGGATGCAGGGGTGGAGGGCCAGATGTGAAGGGACAGGAAAATAAATGGGGTTAGGATACATGATGTAAAAGACACATAGAATAAATAGAATAAAATTTTTTAATTTAAAAATAAAAGTAGAAGGCTTGTTTGCATGAGAAAAAACCCAGGGTTATTTTAATGTCAGGGTCCATACTTGAGATTGTATTGGAATACATCTGTTTGTTCACATATTGTTTGTGGCTATCTTCAGATCCCAAAAGCAGAATTGGGCTGCTTGGATGGAGACTCTGTGGGTCACAAAGCCTAAAATGTTTATTCTCTGTCTTTCTACAGGAAAGCTTTACTGACCCTTTACTCACATTTCTTTTCACTGTATCATTGTATCACGTAAAGCACAAACTGGGTAAACCCTGTAGCAGAAGGGAGACAAGGAGAGTGGGAGACCAGAAGTTTCCACTGGACAGACCAGAATTTTGTGTTCCCAGAAGAGGAAAGCTATATGAAGACACTAGAAACCCATCAGGGGTCATATGTTGTGGGATATATGTACACTGTGTGAAGATGTATTGCTGTGATTGGTGTAATAAAAAGTTAAGTGGCCAGTAGCTAGGCAGGAGGTAGAGGCGGGACTTCTGAGCAGAGAGAAAACTCTGGGAAGAAGAAAGGCAGAGTGGCCAGCTGAACTCAGAGGACACAGGATGGGCAGTAAAAAAAATGAGGTAACACCACGTGGGAGAACATAGATTAATAGAAATGAGTTGATTTGTTATAAGAGCTAGCTGAAAACAAAGCTAAGCTAAGGCAAAGCTTTCATAATTAATAATAAGTCTCCATGTCGTTATTTGGGAGCTGGTGGTCCTGATGAGACAGTACTGTTACAGTCGTACTAGGGAAAGAGAAATGGGCTTGGAACCCTTTAGCTCCTGGTTAACTTGCTGTCTAGCTTTGTCTGTGTTCTTCCCATTAATCTCATACACAGCCTCCACATAATTAGAACCTTACATTTCAGTTGTAGGAGTTGCTAAAGTTTCTTTGCTGCAATTTCAAAGTTTCTTTGTCCTTGGTGGCTCATGAGGAAACATCCAGAGCAGCTCCATCTAGTGGAACAACAATGAGAGTCAGAGCTATTACTTATAATTTTCTAATAGACAGAGACAGACCAACAGACAGATGGAGACAGGAGAAATTGATGAGTTTGTTAATGAAATCATACATTTATTTCAATGTATCCAAAATACTATCATGTCAAACATAATCACTGTAAATTATTGTCTTAGAATTTTATTGCTATGACCAGACACCATGACCATGGCAACTCTTATAAAGGAAAACATTTAACTGGGGCTGGCTTCTAGTTCAGAGGTTTAGTCCATTATCATCATGGCAGGAAGCATGGCAGTGTGCAGACAGACATGGTACTGGAGAAGAAGCTGAAAATTCTACATCTTGATCCACAGGCAGCAGAAGAGGACTGTGTGTCACACTGGGCATAGCTTGAGCATATAAAACCTCAAAGCCTGCCTCATAATGACATACTTCTTCCAACAAGGCCACACCCACTCCAACAAGGCCACACCTCCTAATAGCGCCACTCCCTATGGGCCAAGCATTCAAACACATGAGTCTATGGAGGCCATACCTATTCAAACTACAACAATTGTTCCTTTTTCATACTAAGTCTGTGAAATCTGGTAGATATTTTATACTTACAACATTTCAATTTAAAAAAATCTCATGATAGCTTTTTCAAAATCCCTTAGTGTTATTTTTAAAAGCCATAAGGGAACATTCTTTTATAAGCTTACTTAAAAATACATATAGAATGTGTATGTGTGCATACATTTTTTTAATGAAGTTGTATCACATGAGGTAATGGCACTCCCTGCAAAAAGATATGCATTATCTAACAAAAACCCCAGGATCAGACATGGGAAACATCCCCTTCAGTTTTGGTTGGGGAAATACAAGAGTCTCTCAAAACAGAATGGGCTATTACTATTGCCCTGGGTTGCCTTCCAGAACTTGAAGGTAAAACCTTTGTCTTAGTCATTGTTCTATTACCATGAATAGACACCATAACCAAGGCAGCTCTTATCAAAGAAAGCATTTAACTGGAAGCTTGCTTACTGCTACATCATAGCAGGTTGTGTAGCCAGAGCCTGGCAGCATGCATGGTGCTGGAGCAGTAGCTGAGAGCTTTACATCCTGATCTGCAGGCAAGCAGGCAGAGAAAGGGAGACACTGGGCCTGGCACAGGCTTTTGAAACCTCAAAGTCCGCCCACAGCGGCATACCTTCTCCAACAAGAACACACCTCCCAATCTTTCCAAACAGTTCAGCACATGGGGACTAAGATTGCAAATATGGCCCCCACCCCTACCCCCTGAGGGCTGGCTCTCATAGTACCTGAAGGTGCTACATAAACTGCTGAGGGAGAAAAACAATCAATAGTCCCACCCTGCTGTAAAGCCTACAGATCATAATGACGGACTCAGCAAGATAACCCCAAAGATGCAATTGTGACACTTTTATCTTGAGGGTGACCAACAGCTGTCTCATTGGACTTAAGGCTCACTCAGTAAGAAGGAATGCACACCTAGTAGATAAACCTAGCTAACTGCTAGTGGCTGGAGCGGTCACAGACTCTGGAGAAAAACCTACTACTACCATTCTCCTATGTGAATGTAATTCCTAACTGTATTCTAAACACTTATCCTTATACTCACAAGAAGTATAGCTCTCATCCCTCATCAGAGAAGCTTCCTTGTACAACATGTGGAGACAATTACAGAGGTCCGCAACTGGCAAAATACAGAGAATAAGCGCCCACCCCACCCCACCCCGCTGACATGCCTGCAACATAACCTCTGTACCTGAAGCTCAGAAAACATCGAGGAAGAGGGGGCAGAAAGATTTAGGAGCCAGAGGACCAGGGCACCTGCTGCTGGATAGCGTCCCCTCAACATGACAGGCAAAATGAACTCTTGAACTCCAACGATATGGTTGCCTGAACAAGAATGACCCTATGACACCATCAGTCGGCATGCCAACATGGGGGGGGGGGCGGAATTCCACAAGATCTTACCCCTCGGTGGCCAATGGCTATGGAGGGACAGGCAATCGATGTCCTCCAGGGATGAGCTCCCACATGGGTGTTGTCTGACCCCAAGTGGCCAGTCCTGCAGCCCTGGACACATGTGCATGTGAACACCACTAAGTGGACTTAGCAGGGTGTGTGTGTGTGTGTGTGTGTGTGTGTGTGTGTGTGTGTGTGTGTGTGTAACAATAATGAAGAAGAGGTGGTAAATTTGAAAGAGGCACGGGAAGAGTTGGAGGGTAAGGGAGGAGCAGGAGTGATAAAAATGTTCTAAAATATTATACTTCTTCAAGAATTTCATTACAGATGTGGTGACACAGCTCTTAAACCCAAACATTCAGAAGGCAGAGGCAGGCGGATGCCTGTGATTTTGAGGCCAGCCTGTTCTATACAGTGAGTTCTGGAAGTAGTGGTAATGATACAAAACCAAGTTGTACATTTCAAAACAGTGGGGTTGTGGGGTGTGAATCACTTCAGTTTTTAATGTGTGTCTCATAAGTTTTACTGTCTGCTTCTCCTGTCGTTGATGTCACAACCCTTACCCAGGTCACTGGCACTTTCCATCGTGACCTTTCATTCACCCACAAAAGCCTCCTAATTGGATCAACAAGCCTCCCCTCCCATCTGCTATATAATATATCCTCTACTTGGCACCTTGCCCAGATCTCTCTCTCTCTCTCTCTCTCTCTCTCTCTCTCTCTCTCTCTCTCTCTCTCTCTCTGTGAACTGCTTTCTCTACTCTCTCTCAGAACACTTCTGATGTAGGTACACAGGTCCCACAATCCATTTTGCTTCACCAGTGGACACCGAGTGAGTATTGTACACTTCAATTCAGTTCTGACACACCACTTATTTAATTGGAGTTTGTGTCAGAATCCTGTTCATTGAAGGATTCAGTCCTACCTTAGATGTCAATCAAAAGCTCGGGCTTCCCTTTACCCCAACTGACCAGCCAAGGCTATGACCCCCTCTCCCCAAGCTTGATAATTTGCTAGAACGGTTCACGAAACTCCAGGAAATGCTTTACCTACACTTACTTGTGTACTATAAAGAGTAATTCAGAAAGCCTGAGGGAAGGACAAAAGAACAAGGTGTGGGGACAACAGATGGTACAGAGCTGTCACGCCCTCTTCGGCCAGTCAACTCCTTGTCCATTGGTAATCCACTCAGTTTGACATCTTTGCCTTCCCAGATAGAGAGGATGGGGCTGAAAGTACCGATCCCAAGATGCCAAGGCTGGTTGGATAAGCAAACCATATGTAGGGGCTTTCCAAAAGTCACCTCGTTATCATACTCAAGCATGGTTGAAAGGGACATAAAAGAAAGCAGATTCCTATTGCCTTTAATGTCTCCTCTCTTGGGAAACCACTGGGCTTTTTGAAAGCTGGCATGCAGAGGGAGGTACATGAGGGGGAGGCCTTTAAGAGACCAGAAAAGAAGAATGTGTACTCATCAGGGAGTTTCCACAGGCATGGCCACCCCGCACATTTTTCTTCTTCTTTTTCTTTTCTTCTTCTTCTTCTTCTTCTTCTTCTTCTTCTTCTTCTTCTTCTTCTTCTTCTTCTTCTTCTTCTTCTTCTTCTTCTTTTCTCCTCCTCCTCCTCTTCTTCTTCTGCTGCTTCCTGTTGTTCTTGTTGTTGTTCTTGTTGTTGTTCTTGTTGCACAAACTGTCCCATACCTGGTCACTGAGAGTTCTTTCAGGTTGGACACTATGTCTTTTCAGGTCCATTTTTGAGCATTTTGCTTTCTAGCACCATAATGCATCTCAGACTGCTCCTGCCCTCCCCCTGGAGTGCTTCATCCTGCCCTTCACCTATTTTTGTTACAAGTATTTGTTGATTGAATGGCAGGATGCACGTTCTACAGCACATACGTGTGGAAGTCAGAGGACAATCTTCAGGAGCTGGCTCTCTCCTTCTCCCATGCAGGTCCCAGAAATCAAGTTATCAGGCTTGGTAGCAATAGCCTTTACCATGAAGCCATATAGCTTCACTTTAAAAAAAAAAAAAAAATCACCTCAGCCAATAGGAAGCAATGAACAAATACTCCTATAATGACAAGAACTGCTCCTTTGTGACATCCCAAGTGGGAAGGAACTAAAATCCTTCCTGTGGCCTCAAGGCTTTTCTTAGGTCCCAGACTTCAATACCCAATCCCCCCCCGCCCCCCGCATACTCATGCACTTATATTCCAGTTACAGCCATCTTCTCGTGTTTCCTGGAACACCCCACGTATTGCAGCCTCTGGCCTTGACTGAGCCTTGTCTGCTTTCAGATCTCACCTTCCTCCCTTCGCCTCCCAGAAAGCTGTCCTTGATGTCTCTTCCAAAAGAGGCCCTGTCCTCAGTGTCCTCCGCATCCCATCCCTGTCCCTTGACCTCGCTGTACTCTGTGTTCGCTCTCCATCATACCAGTCACAGACTCTTTGTGTTCACTTCTGGCATTTATGTGAGGGTTGCAGAAACATGAACACAGCTGCTGTAACGCACACAGAGGAAGGAAGGGGGGATTGGGTGTCCAGACCTGACAAGCAGTGTTCCATTGGCGACATGGCCAAGTTCCAACACCAACAAAGCACGTTCTTCTTTGCCTAGCACAATAATTGCGCTACTGGAAAAGTCCGTGTTTACTAAAATCGGGTAAAAAATACTTCTGTGTTTACATGTTAAATAGAATTAGGTTTTAGGTCTTGGTAGTTATAAACAGGTTTTTCTCCTACTTGAATGTCAGGCCGGGTATGGAAGACAATTCCTCATTGAGCCAGGCAGTCCGGGGACTCGTAGGAGGCTCAGCGTCCCTGACCTTGTCCTGACTTGGCCAGCAGCTCCCCCTCCCCCAATCACTTTAGCCCCAGAGGAGCATCAACTGACCCCCTTTTGGTCTCTCCACCGACCTGGAGTGTGGGAGGCACCACTGTCCACCATCACACCAGGCAGGTAGTCCATCAGAGCTCCTCCTGAAGTTACAACTCCCATGGTGGGGGGCGGGACATCACAAGCCCTTGCCATGTGCTCACTCCTCCAAAGGAAAGAGACCCCACACCTGTGGCGTCTGTGATACCTAGAGGGATGCCTGGGGTACTGGTGGCACAGATCAAGGAACTCTGCCTGACCATGGAGGCCAAGGAACAGACCTGTCAGTGTCTGAGAGGAGCCAATCCAGGTCAAATGGAGACTGTTCTGTGCAGAAGGAGCTAGGCATTGGCATGGGCTGCTCACTTCTCCCCAGAGGAGTCTCGGGCCTTACTTCCCTCTGGTCACCAGGACAGTGGTGAGACAAGAAAGCACTCAGAAAACTAGGACGAAGTTCTGGAGTGTAATTTAGTTGTATTATTTTCAGTGTTGTGCAAACACTCTACCCAATATCCCCAGCCCTTATAACATACTTGAAAAGACAAGCAAACTGTATGTATGGCAGCCAAGTTTGATCCCTGAATCCTTCAGGATATGATGCTCCTGCAATGACTATTTCATTTTTTTTAAGGCAGCATCTCATGTATCCCAGGCTAGCTTCAAACATACTATGAAACCAGTAACGACCTTGAACTTCCTATCCTCCAGCTTCTGTCTTCCAAGTGCTGGGATTACAGGTACATGCCACAATACTTGTATTATGCAGTGCTGTTGAACCCAGAGCTTCCTTGATGCCAGGCAAGCATTCTGCCAACTGAGCTACGGCCCTAAGCCCATACAACAAAGTTCTTTTTAAAAGCAGAGCACCTAAGATCTATGTACAAGATGCTTATAGATACACCACATGCCTGATCTTGTATAATCCTCCCAAAGTACAACCCAGGAGACAACAGCATCCACATGTACAGAAGAGAACTCTAAGGCTTGAAAAGGCCATGCAGCTTTACCTATATCACTCAGCTGATAAGTAGCATCACAGTTCCCCCACATCTGGGGCTTCCTCCAAGCTGCCTCCTCACCATGCCTGAAGGGGGAAGGTCATCTGTGAGGGGACATCAGGAGCAGGATTTACAAAAGGTCTCCTTGACCAAGAGGAAGCATCAGTCCACCTATGACAAAGGCAGACTGCAGTCAGAGACTGGGTGAGCTGGCTGTCAGCAAACCACTGGAGGTGTCCACCAGGGAAGGCAGAGTAAGGACTCACTGTCTATGTGTTCCCTGTTTGTCTGTCCTTTCTGACCATGTCACTGTTGTCCTGGATACTTTGGTTTCCAGAAATGGCCCACAACTGGGTCCTCTGTGCAGCAGATAGACTCCTAGCAGGAGACAGGTCTTAGCAAGCAGGAACAAGGGGTTGAGAGCTGCCCACTTGCTGGCAGGGCATGGAAGCTTTTCTGCCTCGAAGCATGAAAGGGCAAAGGGTGGAGACAGTTACTAGATGCCAGTGAAAGTTTTTCTGCCAGGCATGGATTTCATGTCGTAGAGTGCATCAAAACACCTGGAAGGCATGTTAAAATGTACATTGATGCTGGGCAGGTGGTGTGTCTGTCTTAGTTAGGGTCATTATTGCTTGTGATGAAACACCATGACCAAAGCAAGTTGGGGAGGAAAGGGTTTATTTGGCTCACACTTCCACAGCACTGTCCATCCTTGAAGGAAGTCAGGACAGGAACTCAAACATGGCAGGAACCTGCAGGCAGGAGCTGATGCAGAGGGCATGAAAGAGTGCTATTTACTGACTTGCTCCGCACAGCTCGCTCAGCCAGCTTTCTTATAGAATCCAGGACCACCAGCCCAGGGATGGCACCACCCACAATAGGCTGGGCCCTCCTCCATCAATCACTAAGAAAATGCTCTAAGATGTATCTACAGGCCCTCTTTATGGAAACATTTCTTAATCGAGGTTCCTTCCTCTCAGATGACTTTAGCTTGTGTCAAGATGACTTAAAATTCGACAGCACAGCGTGCTTGCCATTCTAGCACGCAGGAGGCTGAAGCAGGAGGAGTGTCACAAGCTCAAAGGCCAGCCTGGGCTACAGTGTGACCTTGTCTCAGAAGAAATGGATGTGGGTGAACCTGTGTGAGCATGTGCAGGTGTATGTCATTTGCTCTTGAACAGTCCAAGGGCCAGCCAAGAGTCTGCATTTTTATTTTTCATATTTACTTTTAATTGTGTATATGGTGAGTGTGGGGGTGTATGTATATATGTACTTATAAGATTAGGTGCTGGCAGATTCCAGAAGTACAAGATCCACCCAAAACTAGAGCTGGAGTTACAGGCAGTTGCAAAACTCCCCCCCGCCCAGGGCCTCTGGAAGAGCAGTGTGTGTTCTCTGCCCTTGATCCATCTCTCCAGCCCAGAATCTGCATTTTTAGCAAGCACATGGGTGACGCAGCTAGATCATACTCTGAAAACCACAGTGGGAGAGGAGAGCCTGGAAAACATTCTCCCTGTTCTTCTACCTGCCAATCCCTCCCAATTAGTTTTTCCCATTGGCTGGACCTAACCTGACCCTAAGGGACAAGGGATCCAGGGAGGAGGAGCCCATGGAGGTCTGGTCTCCGAAACAAACAGGGAAGAGAATGAACCTAAGATGTAGAGGATGAAATCACCAGCCACCCTCCCAAGCTTCCCTCACGTGTCATTTCCCACCAGCTGGGTGAGGAGAGAATCTCATTCTCATTCATTTTCCGCACTGTAGCTTCTCCGAATTGAGTCTCCAATACCAGAATACATAACACTTTGCTGGAGGCTTAAAGGGAACGCCGATCCTCTCAATTCTATTTAGAAAATAAGCCACCATGTCCTGACGCCCTAAGGCCCCCATTTCTACTGTTACAACGTGCTGAGACTCACATGTGAGAGAAGGCTTCCCCTTCTTTTTTCCTCTTCCATTTCCAGCCTTTTCTAGGGATTTCTAGGAGGCCTCTCCTGAATAGTGTGTGGCATTTTGTCCTTAGAATTTGAGAGTTTTGTCACTGTTGTTAAGTTCCTTCCTTGGGGGAAACAGAAACAATGTCTACCTCTCCTTCTAAATTCCCAATGTCAAACCAAGGCGCAAGTCCAGCAAAGTTCACCCAAGAGACCAGTGAGTTTATTAGGCTTAGATACAGAGAATATATGAGGGGTTCTGGACGGGAACATGGGCGACCTGAAAGTGGGCAGACTGGAAGGCCAGCGGGCATGGCAGCTTCCCTGTGGCTGAATAGATGGAACCTCCTCCCCTGATTCTTCTCTACCAATATCCTCCAGCCTCTCCCCCAAGATCACATGCAATTATGGTGAAATTGCATACACCTAGTCAGGAGGGGTGGCTGGATACTCGGGTGAGAGCCCCCTGACCCACCCTGCCTCCCCCTTCTGTGGAAGAAAGCAGGTAGTCCACAGGCCCGGCTGTGAGGATCTTTTGTGAGCAGACCCAGCAGAACTTCTGAAGATAGTGGCAGTTTGGCTTGGAGCAGAGTACTGTAGGCAGTCAGCATTGTTGTTGACGGTGGCGGCACCGCCGGGCGGCACTGGTGGTGCTGGTGGTTCTTCTGTTCCTGCTGCTGCTGCTGCTGCTGTTACTGCTGGCGCTGAGGCTGGCTGTGGCTGTGGTGGCGGCAGTGGTTGTGGTGGTGGCGGCGGCGGTGGCGGCAGTGGTGGTGATGGTGGTTTTACCTAAGTGACTGATGAAACAGTATTTCTAGGACTATTTCTCTTCCTATATTCTCTACTTTCAGCTTTGAGGTGAGATAACCTTTTTTTTTTTTAAAAAAAAACCAGTGATTCTAAAGCCCTGAAGACTGGGTGTTAGAAAGTTCGGGGGTTGGGAAATCTGTTTAATTATATTCCATTTTCTGTTTCTGAATAAAATCATTAAGCACTGTCATTAACTTCTCAAAGATTCCTCCAGAATCCGGGCTAGCCCTAAGACTTAGAGAATTCACTAACACCAACTCCCAGACTCAAGTGGGATGGATAAAAAGATCAACAAGGTTGGTAGATGCCTGGCTCAGAAACCAGGGGGGCTAAATCATGTCCAAATGTGTGTGTCTCTCCCCTGCTTTGATGAACCCTTTCGTTCCTTGGGAGCTCTGGAGACAGTATTCTTCTGATGCCCCAGGCGGTGACTTGACCTTCCTCACTGTGTCCCTGACCCTACGAAAGCCTAGAGGCTTCTGTTCACTGCAAACTCTTCTCTACTTGTAGCCACCAGGTCCTGCACTGGGTTGAGGAAAGTCACAGGCCCCTCATCCAGGTGCTGCAGAAAAGAGTCCTAGGGGCTTTTGATTCGTATCATCTGGAATAGACAGAGGGAGTGGAGATAGCATGCACAGGATATGCTGCCGGGGGTTATGGGGGAGACAGCCTGGTGACTGCAGCCACAGCCGCTCCACCCCACTCCCACCCGGAAGTCATGCCTGTGGTAGTTCCTTTTATGGTGCTCTGACTGAAATCCCTGAGAAGACAACTCGTAGGAGAATTTATTTTGGCTCCTGGTTCCAGGGTTATCTGTCAATCATGATAGGGAAGACACAGTGGAGCAGAGCCATTATGGCAGCCAGGAAGCTAAGGGTGGAGTGGACGCAGGAGTCCAATGCTTCCATGGCCATTTCCTCAAGTGCTGTGGGATGTCTTTCTGTATGCTGTGGTGGTATTGTGTTCTCCAAAATATTGTGCACTCTAATAAACTTATCTGGGGTCAGGGAACAGAACAGCCACAATATTAAACATAGAGGATAGGCAGTGGTATAGGATAGCACACACCTTTAATCCTAGCATTCCAGAGGCAGAGATCCACCTGGATCTCTGAGTTCAAGGCCACACTGGAAACAGCCAAGCATGGTGACTCACGCCTTTAATCCCAGGAAGTAATGGCAGGAGGCAGAAAGGTATTTAAGGGATGAGGACAAGGAACTATAGCCTGGTTAAGCTTTTAGGCTTTTAGCAGCAGTTCAGCTGAGATCCACTGGGAGGAGGACACAGAAGCTTCCAGTCTGAGGAAACAGGATCAGCTGAGGAATTGGTGAGATGAGGAAGCTGTGGCTTGTTCTGCTTCTCTGATCTTCCATCATTCACCCCAATACCTGGCTCCAGGTTTGATTTTATTAATAAGACCTTCTAAGATTCATGCTACAGTACTCTGTGAATATGTGTTGCTATGACTGGTTAATAAAGAAGTTGCTCTGACCTATGGCAAGTCATGTTATAGGCAGGCAGGATATCCAAGAGAGAGACAGGAAGAAGAAAGGCAGAGGTGGAGGAGACGCCACTCTGCCATCCAAGGAGCAACATGTCAGCAGACTGGTTACACCATGGCCATGTGGCAATACATAGATTAATAAAAATGGGTTAATTTAAGATGAAAGAGCTAGTTAGCAAGAATTCTTAGCCATAGGCCATACAGTTTATAATTAATATTAAGCCTCTGAGTGATTATTTTATAAGTGGCTGTGGGACTGCAGGTGAGAGAGATTTGTCCCAATCACCAGCCAGGCAGGACACAGGAAATCTTCTGGCTACAGTGGAGTGGAACCTGTAGCCAAAGGCATGCTCCCATGACTATTTCCTCAGGGCCAGCAATGCCTCCTGAAGTTTCCACAACCTTCCAAAACAGTGCCACCAGCTTGGAAGAAAACAAAAAATATATGAGTCTATGGAGGGCAGTTTCTATTCAAACCTTTTTAAAGTCTCCTCTTGTACTGGGCATGGATTGGGAACTTTGTCTTTGTGAAGCAAGCCCTCAACAAACAGTGAGACAGTGAGTCCTTAGTAGAAGGGATGAGAAGGAAAAGTCGGAGAACATGAAGTTTCCAGAAGCATGAATGACCTAAGCCCAGCTTTGAAAATGAGCAAGAGATTGCAAAGGCAGGGGAGATTCCTGGCAGGGAGAGTGTCTGCACAAAGGACGTGACACACAAGAACAAGACTAGCAAAACTGCCACAGGACACTGAGAAAGCCAAGAGAAAGAAGTCACACTGAAAAGAGGCACACAGACAGAAATGGGAGAAATCTGGGGCCACGTCTTGCAATATACTTTACCCAAGTAAAAGGTTCACAGTTTAACCTGGGAGCTAAGGGAAGTTACTGATGAGCTTAAGCCAAGAGGAATCAGGTAAATCTGGTTTATATTTTTAAAGGATCACTGAGGGATTGGGTGGAATTAGAGAGAGAGGGAGGCAGGCATGAATGTAAAACTGGTTGAGCGAGTTGGGTAAGTATCCAAACTAGAGACAAGAGAGCCTTGCCTGAGGGGAGACACTAGAGATAGTGAGACCTGGACATAAAGACAGTACTTGCTTACAGGTGAGAGACCAGAGCCAACCCAAGGAGTTTTTTGTTTTGTTTTTGTTGTTGTTATTGTTGTTTGAGTCAATGGTAGAGAAGTTAGAGGAGATAGAATGGGAACAGAGTGTATCAGAGGTTTACAGAAATGCCAGACTGGGGCACTAATGACTATGCTGGACAGCTAGCTGGATATTCAGCTCTGAGGCTGGAGTTAGGCGTAGTGATACAGGATTTCAATGGGTCATCTTGCCTGTCTTAGAAGTCCCCATTAATCTAGATATTGCTGTTAACATATTTTATAGATGTGACTGAAGTTCACAACCAGTTGACCTTAAGTAAGGGATATTCTGGGTGGGCTTGATTCAGTCCATTTCAAGACTTCATGAGCAGAGCTAACATTTCCCTAAGAAAGAAGAAATTCCAACTATGGACAGCATTTCCCTCAATCCTCAAAGGTGTTTTTCCTGGAGTACGCCCTAGAGGTTTTGGGCTTGCCCAATAAGCCCTTAAAACCACACAAGAATTTTCCAGAAATAACTACCTTACTACATATTCACTTATGTGTATTTTGAACCTATGGTCACAAATGCTGATATGTTCTTTGCATAAGTGCACAGTAAAAAGTGGTGGAAGTGCATTAAGCTCCATTTGGAAATTGTTGGAATTTCTGCATAATCCTGAACTTCAGTGAGCAATGCAAAGAGCAATTCTTAAAACCAAACATTCTAACCTAATACAATCCAAAGATATAGCAATTGATACTTACAAGCTGGGGAATGGTTGTGGGAAAATATTAAAAAGTCCTTGTTCTTTGTAATTAAACCATTATGTTTCTATAAGAGCAGAGGAATTTTTACATACAGTAAAAACACTCTTACATACACTAAAAACATTCCAACTCATACTACCGTCTCAAATCTGAGCAAAGGGGTTTCAGGGAGTGTTTGTCCATTCATTGGCCAGTGACATACTGCCATTCACTGGGCAAAGTGCACATTTTATGTGTTCAAAACCAATGCAGTGGTTTTGATGGAACACAGGAGAGCACTACCACAAACAGTTCAGATCCATTACATGTTTGAGTTTGAATCAGCTTTTGCTCATCACACATTTGTAGCTAGAGTTTTCCTGCCTTGCCCACAGTCAGGACAAAACTTTGTCACCTGCCAGTCCCACAGCCACTCAGACCCAACCAAGTAAACACAGACATTTATATTGCTTACAAAATGTATGGCCATGTGTAGCTAGAGTTTTCCGCCTTGCCCACAGTCAGGACAAATCTCTGTCACTCGCCAGTCCCACAGCCGCTCAGACCCAACCAAGTAAACACAGAGACTTATATAGCTTACAAACTGTATGGCCGTGGCAGGCTTCTTGCTAACTGTGCTTATAGCTTAAATTAATCCATTTCCATAAATCTATACCTTGCCACGTGGCTGGTGGCTTACCGGCATCTTCACATGCTGCTGGTCATGGCGGCGGCTGCAGTGTCTCTCCGCCTCAGCCTTCCGCTTCCCAGAATTCTCCTCTCTCCTTGTCCCACCTACTTCCTGCCTGGCCACTGGCCAACCAGTGTTTTATTTGACATACAGTCCATCCCACAGCACTGCCATGGCAGGCTTCTTGCTAACTGTTCTTATATCTTAAATTAACCCATTTCCATAAATCTAAACCTTGCCACGTGGCTTACTGGCATCTTCACATGCGGCTTGTCATGGTGGCGGCTGACAGTGTCTCCTTCTGCCTTCCTGTTCTTTCTTTTCTCTTCTCTGTTAGTCCCGTCTATACTTCCTGCCAATCCACTGGCCAATCAGTATTTTATTTATTGACCAATCAGAGCAACACATTTACCATATAGAACACCCCACAGCACACATTCAGAAACCTCACACTGTTGGTGAATTTTTCATGACCTCTACATTTAGTTACAAGATTCCATTAGGCTCACAACTCATGGTTCAAGAGGCTGTGAATAAATACCACATGCCATAACCTGTGTATATTCTCTAGTGAAAGAAAAGGAGGAAAATAAGGACAGAGTCTTTAAACACTCTGACCAGAAAGGAGGGAGCAGCTGTGTGAGAGAAAATGAAGTTTGGAAGCCCAAAGAGGTAGGCCAGTGGCCTACACAAATCAATCCCTGTCTTCCAGACCATTGACTGGTTCAGGCATAACTATGTGATCCCAACAGACCACAGGGACTTTGAGGGCCAAAGTCATTCTTCACATTAAGAAATCAGCCTTGGCGAGAAAGCTCAGTGGGTAAGGACATTTGTCACCAAGCCTGCTGACAAGAGTTCAATCTCCTGGACCCACACGATGGAAGGAGAGAACCGACTTCCATAAGCTGCCCTCTGATGTGTACCACGGCATGTACACACATGGAGAGAGAGAGAGAGAGAGAGAGAGAGAGAGAGAGAGAGAGAGAGAGAGAGAGAGAGAGAGAGAATAAATGTAATGAAAAGTATAAAAACAATGCAATTAAGCAGGGCAGTGGCAGCACATGTCTTTAATCCCACACTCTGGAGACAGAGGCAGACAGTTCTCTGTGAGTTTGAGTCCAGCCTAGTCTTCAGAGCAAATTCCAGGACTGCCAGGGCTACACAAAGAAACTTTGTCTCAGAAAACAACAACAACAACAACAAAATCATGAGTCTTAAGGATCCAACCAAATCATCCTGCTAGGAAGTTGGTACCTGTTAGGAACGGAGTGCCAACTTTTAGCCAATGTATCAACTACTACCTAGGGTTGAGGGAGAACAAAATAAAAACTGTAACAGAGCCGTAGACTTTAGTAGGCCCCCAAACCTTAGCACAACTGATTCCATGATGGAGTGCCATTCAGGCTGTAAAATTCAGCACACAGACAGCACCACCGTCCAAAACTAGAACAAAACCATCAAAGTCCACGGCTCTGGGAAAGTCTCTAAAAGTACTAACCTTGCTTTTTGGCTTCTGTAGTTCTGCTTCTAGCTAACTGTTCTTATCAACCCAGAACATGGTTTTTGTGCTTAAAAGCTCACCCCGAGAAAGGCTTGGGGTTATACTGGGATCCCAAACACCCAGTGTAGTCGCCGGCTGGCTGATGAAGATTTGCTATTGGCTTAAACCAGTGTCCGAGCAGTCTTTGCTGGTGGACATCCCACGACAAAACAACTACTGTTTTCTAAAGCTTTATTTCCAAAGTGTTGTCTTATGAAATGCTGTTGACCCGGGTCTCATCCCTCTAAGCCGGTGGTTCTCGACTCCTTTGTGGGTTGCAGCCCCTTTGGGGATGGAACAACCCTTTCACGGTGGTCTCCTAAGGCCACCAGAAAACAAAGATATTTACATTCTGATTTATAGCAGTAGCAAAAATACAGTTATGAAGCAGCAATGAAAATAATTTTATGGCTGGGGTCAGCACAGCATGAGGGACTGTGTTAAAGGGTCGCGGCATTAGGAAGGTTGAGAACCACAGCTCTGAGCTTATGCAGAGGAAACTTGTTTTCTCCCTAAACACAGATGCAATTGGTTCAGGCATTTCTTTGTCTCCTGTTCTAGACTCTCACTCTAAAGCTGCCCTCCTGATGCAGGTCCCTGCCCTGCGGCTCTCTAATTATATGCTTTGGGTAACTTCTGCAAACACTTACCTTGGAGGGCGTCCAAGCAGCTTTCGACTGAGTCCTGTGGCACACAGAAGGTGTCTCTGTGACCTGCCAGTGCATATTTGCTTAGTGATGACAGAGGTCACCAAAGTCCAAAAACCTTTGAAGTCACGGCCTCCAACCCAGTCACCGGGCGAAAATCAGCACACACCTCATACTCAGCCAAATGCTTTTGGAGTTTGCCGTACTGGGGCCATTGAAAGGTATTTATGTAGCTGGAACTTTCTGTGGCCTGCCACAGAAAATCCAAATCAGACCAGGTTACACACAAAAGGGGAATGCACTGCTCCTCTAGCTGAAGATTTGGGGGAAACCTCAGGATCCAGGTATTTAACTGACCTGAGGGGCAATCTCTCCCTCATTTAGAAGCCTGTCCTTTCATTTTCCAAGTGACCGTGTCTCGTTTCTGTTCAAGCGCTTCAGGTGAGCACAGGGTCAGTAACCTGGATCTGCTGAGGAAGTCATTTTCCAAACCAGAGGTGAACTACACAAGAAGACAGAGATGACAGCCTCTCAAGGACTGGAGCATCTAGCCAACAGACAGGAGCCCTTTATCTGTGATACTTCCCAATCGACTGTCCTAACGATGATAGAGAGCAGACAGACCGTTAATTTTACTACTTTTTAAAAGTTATGGAGAGTGTGCCACCAACTTCTCCCAGGCTGACAGCCTCTGTGGCCCTGCGTTTCTGGAGGCCCTCCTCTCCCTTAGCATCTTCCTGGATCTTTGACCATCACGGCTTTGCATGCTCTTCCTGGCTGTGACGTTCAGCTTTTCCATCTCCCCTGGTGAGATTGTCTAGCTGCACTCAGAACAGTTCTCCGTGAACACCTCACGATGTCTGACACTGAACTACACCTTTGCTCCTCCCACAGTGGCCGGGACCTCAGAAGATGCACATACATGACAAGTCGTCAGGAGAGCTAGGAGGAATGTGTGGGACGCCTCCCTCACCTTCGAGGCAAGTCAGCCAGGGCTGGACCTTGTGTGGGTATGCACAAATGCGACCTGACATTGACTCAAATTATTCATTCTCAAATCTTTGCACTTGTCCAAGACAGACAGAGCCTCAGTTTCCCCATGTGCTTCCTGAAAAGGAAGGAAGCTGTACAAGTCACATTCCTTGCTGTTTGTCTTTTGTGCTCCCCTGGAATCCCTATTTTCTTGCCTCTCCATGGTACCAGGCCTGGAAGAGACAATAAAACATGTCTGAAGAGCATCTCAGAGTGGTCTCCAATGCATGCCAGGTAGGCCCCAGAGCCCTTGGGAAAGCACAAGCCTTCAGAGGAGAGGAATACTGGAGAGATGGATGATAGCTGACATTTATCTCAAGCTGAACCCTTGGTGCCAATGGAATTATTTGGGTTTGTTTCTACAACAACCTAACTTCCAACCCCAAATTCATGATACTATAATATTCCCTGAAGGTTCGTGTGTAGCCTGGTGGTAGGGTGCTTACCTAGCAAGTGAAAAGCCCTAAGTCTGACCTCGAGTGCCACCCCAAAAAAGCAAGCCAAATTCCCAACAACTTCCTTCACATTGGCACGCTCACATACTCTTCCAGCCAACTCCTCTCTGAGGCTAAAGAGTTCCTGCCCCAATTCAGAGGAGACTAAAGCTGTGAGATTAACAGCACTCAGCTAAGATGTCATGACTAGGACATGGCATCAGGACACAAATCAAGATCACATGCCATCCTTACTTATCAGAAGGGACAGGTGTCAACAACCTGAGCAGGGCTACCCACAAATGCCGCCACCCCCAGCCTATTCCAGGGATCAAATGATGGCCCCTGGACAGCCACCCCTCTGAGTAACAAAGCTCAATAGTTGCAGCTTGCAGATTTAAATTCTTTCATTGAGTTACTCCTCAGCTCGCAGGCCCAGAGAGAGGGGGGCCTTGCTGCAAAGAAAAGGAAGGCATAGCCCTGTGCCTGGCAAGAAGAGGGGGCCTGCCCTGGGACCCTAATGGGGACTGAGTGCCTTTGAGCATGGCCACTCCAAGAGTCCTATAGACCCATAAAGGGACAATGAGATTGCCTTCTGACTGTTTGGAGTCTCCCTTCAAAAAAAGGCATAATTTGAGTGCTAGCACATGCTCCTCTCCTGTATATTCCAATGGCCACTGTGCTCCGCTATGGGCAGCATGAAGAAGGACTAAAGAGATCATATATAAGAGTGTTGCTTGCAATGATATTGCTCCTCAGAGCCACCAACTGTTATTTTTCCATCAGCACAGTGGCTGCACCTGAATCTACAGCTGTTTGAGCCAGAGATTTGCAGCTCCACAGTACTGGCCCACTTCTCAGGCAGCAGCCTGGCGGGACTTTTACATCCCGCCTGATTGGCCTCCTGCCACTGCCACCAAATGTAGTTGTTAAGGAAGTCTCTATCATTCTACTTATTAAAAAGACTTGGGAGTCAGAGGCTGGGGTGAAAACCTGCTAGCTCAGAGAGGTTAAGGTTAAGCTCAGAGGAGCAGCTAGCTGTAGCACGAATATTAAAAGGTCTTATTAATAAAATCAAACCTGAAGCCAGGTATTGGGGTGAACGCTGAAAGATCAGAGAAGCAGAACAAACCACAGTCCTCACCTTGCCAATTCCTCAGCCGATCCTGTTTCCTCAAACTGGAAGCCTCTGTGTCCTTATCTGAATGGATCTTAGCTGAACTGCTGCTCAAAAGCCTAAAAGCTTAACAGGACCTTAGTTCCTGGTCCTCACACCTTATATACCTTTCTGCTTCCTGCCATCACTTCCTGGGGTTAAAGGTGTGTGTCACCATGCTTGGCTGTTTCCAGTGTGGCTTTGAACTCACAGAAATCGGAATAGATCTCTGCCTCCAGAATGCTAGGATTAATGTGTGTGCCACCATTTTCTGGCCTCTATGTCTGTCTAGCAGCTGTTCTGTCCTCTGACCCCAGATAAGTTTATTAGGATTCACAGTATATTGGGGAACACAATATACACCACAGCTAGCTGACCTTCCCATTTTGCCAGAGTCTCAGGAAGAGATTGTCCTGCTACTCTGCCAAACCAAAAAAAAAGGCCACTCAAAGTCCCTCCTCACTACTTCCTGCATGTCTCTCTATTCATCTTCCAGAGTCTTTCTGACTCTCATGACTACTTTCTGTCAACTAGTTGCTGGTTCTGCCTCCTGATCCAAGGTTAGTTCTATCTAATTAATGCAAGCATAAACTTGGGGGCTCACAATGTGATTGAATATTTGACTCTGCCATGCTCTTGGAGAGACATCACTTCTGTGTCTTGCTTTAGTCATTCATCATGTTCCCTTAGCACTCCATACTGGCTTCAGAAACTAAAGCTTCCTGGCCATCACTGGTTCCCCAACTCCAGTAGCCCAATGGGTGGCCAGCTCTAGTCTCTTCCTGAGATGCCAACTTCTTGGATCAACTTGAGCCCAGGTAAAGTTTCCTTCCCTGGAATCTACTGATTCTTGGAAGTGATCAACAGAACCCTTGCACATTTTTGTTCAGGACTAGGACTTTTCCTAGGCCTCATCAATTACCCACAAAGTGACCCACTGCGAAGGTCAATCCCAGAATGGTTTGGCAATCCTTCTACAGAACTTCCAGCAGCACACATGGTGGAACAGAATGGAGACCTTTCCAGCTTACACTGGCCAATGCTATATAAGGAATTCAAACAGTACGGTCTTGGAGGTCAACTTTATAATGAGTTCAGTTTTTAAATGAGGACTAGTTTTATTCACATTTCGTAACTAGACACTAGGGCTGTCAACACATTTAGACAGGTCACAAAGTCCCTAAAAATAGCACTTGTAACCAGCCACTGGATTCCATAATGCTGAGGATTTAATGAAACCATTCTTCCCATGTTGAGAAAATGTCTGCACGTTGATAAACATGCTGTCAACTGTGGCAGAGCAGTGAACAAACAATTAAGTTTTGGGGTTTGTTTGGTTGGCTTTTTTAAAATAATAACATTGCTGTCTTGTAGGAAGAACTGTTTATATTTTCAGATTAATATTAGACTGGTGTATTTTAAGCAGAATTTTGAAGGGTGGCAATTTATTTTCTTCCACAGAAATAAGATTAGTTCAAATGGTCTTAAAGAAATCCTTCCAATCTGGTTTCATGGTCTCCTGCTGTTTGCCAGCTGCCGTGGGAGTTTCAGCAGTTAGTTAGAAATCCCAACAGAATCAAAGCAAGTAAAATAGCATGTAAAGCTGGATGCAGAGAAATGTATGGTTGCCTGTGGCTGGCTGTTTCATCCCCCTCTTCCTTTTTCTGACTTCCCCAGTAGTTTTCTGAGCTCAGAACAAGGCATCTACTCCCAGCCAGCTTCCCACAGCCTGCCACCATGAAAATAAAGTTAAGAAACTATCGACTCCTGTTTCTCCTGGATCCGCCTGGCCTTGATGAGAGCCATTTTAGTGAAAGATGATGAAGTGAAAATCTGATTGTGAGGAGAAACACGACACACATGAAACCAACAGAAACCCAAGGCAATGGCCAATGAATACTAAGTTGTGGAGTGTTGACAGGCTATTTCTTTAGAGAACAGAATAGACTTCAAATAGAGAGGAGGGTAGGGAGATGGCATGAGGACCCGAACTCTAATCCCCAGCACCTACTTAAAAAGCGAGACACTATAGTGAGTGTCTGTCACCCCAATGCCAGGTCAGGTGGAAACAGGTCGATCCCTGGAACTCACTGGGCAGCCAGCTAGCTGAACCAAGTCAGCTGCAGGTTCAGTAAGAGACCTTGTTTCAAAAAGGAAAGTGGAGAGTGATAGAAGAGAGTACCAACAAGTACCAACATCACCACTGGCCTGCACACACACACACACACACACACACACACACACACACACACACATGCATGGGCGTGCACCTACACCAACCCACACACGTCCATACACACAAAGAAAGAGATGTGAAATAGAACTACTGAGATGGACCTTGAAATAAGATGATACTGATAGTATTGATAGTTGACATTGATTAGTAGGAAAAAACACCAGACTTTGTGTGGATGGCCTTGTTTACTCTTCGGAACAACTCATCTCACAGATAAGGAAACCAAAGCTCAGAGAGGCAAAGGACTTTGGCCAGTGAAGGAATCTGGTTCATCAGCAGTCTAAGCAGGGATCCTTCCCAGCACATCAGATGTGGCCCCTCCTCCAGTGGTAGACAAGAGCCAAATTTGTTGTCTCTCAATGGAAACCGTCTTTGATATTGTGAAGCTGTAAAACTAACGTAGTATGATTCAAGAGCCCCTCACTCAACCTAGGCTTCCAAAAGAAAGGAGGTCATGGCTTGTCAACTGAGTTAGAGACTAGCTGGATATTCATTTGTTCTGAATGGGTGCCAAATCCCCCACAGAGAGAAATGAGAAGTAGGAACTTCTATCAACCAGAAACAAAAGATGGGAGGCCAAAACAAAAAACCTCACTCCCCGGGAAGGAGGGGAAGGACTAACTTTAAAAAAATTTTTTTTTTATTTTCTTATATTCCTTCATTGTGTGTTGGCTTGGCAAGCATGTATGTATCACTGCACACACGCAGAGGTCCGAGGACAATGTGTGGAAGTCTGTTCTCTCCTTCCTCCCTATGGGATCCGGAGAACGAACTCAGTTTTTCAGGCTTGGCAGATAGTACTTTACCTGCTCAGCCAGCACTCTGGCCCCCAAAAGGACTACCTTTCTGGGAGACTGATCCAATGATAATGGACTCTAGGTAGAGAAGAGGTATGGGTGTCTAGGACCAACATCTGTGTGCTACTACACCTAGGATCATGGGTGATGGAATCCAGTCTACCATAGGCTATGTGGTACCCAGTCTCCAAGATGAATCCACATTTGTGTCATCTGCTCTACTGCACCAACGCTGTGCTCCTGTGCTCCCTGCCCCCTCCGTGTGTGTGTGTGTGTGTGTGTGTGTGTGTGTGTGTGTGTGTGTGTATCTCACTCCAATAGAAGTTAGCTATCATATTATGACAGGTCTATTTTTATAAGTGCAAATCAGAGCCCAGAGAGGCATCCACTGAGATTTCTAAGTCATGTGTCCAAATAACAAATTAGACCAGGAGTAGATGGCTAGTAATCGAAATAAAGGCGTTTTATGAAGAAAGAAGGCACATTTCTCCAGAGGGTAGAAATGGGCCACTGAGCTGGGAAAATACAGAAGCTCAGCAGCTCCAGCCCCTTGAGTTCTGATCCTTTCTAGGTCATTACAGTGTAAGTATCTTCTCCGGATCTCTCAGGCTCTTCTCCAGCATGTTCTATTTTGTTTCATTTAGTCCAGTGAGCAAGAATTTCCAATCCTTCTGTCAACTGGCTTCTCTCTCTCTCTCTCTCTCTCTCTCTCTCTCTCTCTCTCTCTCACACACACACACACACACACACACACACACACACACACACACACACACCTATTCTACTGCCACTACTGTGGAGAAAAGCCAAAGCTTTGCCAACAACCACATGGATTTGGAAGCAGATTCTCTGACCTGAGTCAAATTTCAAGACAAACTGGCTCAGGGAGCATCTTGACTGTGACTTCATGAGCAATCCTGAGCCAGAACCACCCAGCTAAGCTGCTCTGAGACACTGGCCTCAGACACTGTGGAGGATGATAACTGTCCGTCGTGTTGACTGCTCCTTTTTGCATTAGACCTTAGAGGGCCAGTATAGGGGTGTGCAAGAGCTTGCCAATCAGGCAGAGGAGCTGCTCCTGACAAATGCAGAAGGAGGAAGGAGCCTTGGGATTCTCCTGACTGTAAGTCCAAAACACATTCTGCTTCCTGATTCCACATAGGCTACTCCTTCGCCTGCAGCATCCTCCTCACGTGACTACCTGTCTCCTCCTTCCAGGGCCTTCTCTAAGCTCCTCCACTGGGTACTTCCTCTATAATCATCCAGGCAAGATAGAAGATTGTTCTAGAACTCGATTTGTAGACCAGGCTGGCCTTGAACTTACAGAGATCCTCCTGCCTCTGCCTCGCGAGTGCTGCGATTAAAGGCGTGCGCCACCACGCCCGGCGGAAGATTTGATCTAATGAGAGATGCATGCCTCTCCCTTTGACTATCTCGCTCTTAAAACAATGGGTCACACAGAACTGGAATTTCCTCAGGAATCCAGAGCCCTGGTGCTCACTTCCCAGGAAGAGATTTCACATTCTTCTGACAACTTGCTACCACCTTGGAGTAGGGACTGGAGCCCCAACAATGATGGGTCTGTGATAGATGAGACCACACTTTGACCAGGACAACTTAGCTATGCGTACCTCTTGCCCTCTCTTTGAACCTAAATCTCACGTCACAACCCTGAAAGTGGGCTTGGAGTCGCTGGACGGCCTTGTTTGCTCTCCTTTCTCTGCTATTACTTGTCTCTTTCTTTGGCATATTGAAGACAGCTGGCCCTAGGCTTTGTCCTAAAGTGCCAATAACAATCCCGTGGCCCCTCCCCCCCCCCCTCCACTCGCCTCCTTTTTCACAGCCGTGACTCCTCAGGGCCTGCTTCCTTGTCCGTCCACCACACAGAACAGGGTAGGGCTGATCCCAGCACCTAGCAAAGTGCTTGTCAGTTAAGAAGGACTTCCAAGTTTCAGTGGCTCCGGGAACTCAGAGTCATGGCTAGTTCTGCGGAAGGGAAGCCCCTGCAAGAAAGAGCTAGAGGAGACTCTTTGGGTTATGAGGACAAGGGCGTCCCCGTTAAGAGAAGCCAGAATCAAGGCCACCAGGCTGTCTGCCCTCCGAGCTGAAACATAATGCCAAGTGAGTTGAGACTAGGAAGCCAGCTCTGGACAGGACCCAGCATCCACCCAGGCCACTATGTTATTCCAACCAATTGACCTTGATCTGGAAGCTCAGCTCTCTTTATTTAGAAAGCAGGAAATGCTGCCATGAGGGACGGAGCCCAGGCTAGGCGGGTGACCTGTTGAGTCATCAAGTCTAATCCAGGACTGGGTTCTGGGTTAATCAGAAACTAGGTTTCTGGAAGACACTAGGTTAAGGCAAGGGAAGGGTACTCTAGCACAGTGGAGTTTTCCATTTCTTTCCTTTCT
Source organism: Peromyscus maniculatus bairdii (assembly GCF_049852395.1). NCBI lineage: Eukaryota > Metazoa > Chordata > Mammalia > Rodentia > Cricetidae > Peromyscus > Peromyscus maniculatus. The sequence continues at coordinate 94,725,448 of NC_134858.1, read as the reverse complement.
GTGATTTGACTTGGGAAAGCAAACTCAAATGATGTTTTTCTTCATCTTGATCACAATCCGGAAGGAGAAGAAAGAAACAAAAACTCTCTTGCATTCCAGAGTTTCCCTATTCGGTCTTGATCTGCACACACAGGCTAGACCAGGCGTGTAGGTTCCTTAGCAGCAATAACAGCAGCAGCAACGGCTGCATGGGCGGTACAACAGCAGTCTGCAAGGATGTGAGAGCCAGACACTGAGGAGGCTAAGGCAAGAGGACTGTGTATTGGGGCCAGTGTACACTACGAGATAAGACCCCATCAAAAAGGAAGAAACCAAAGTTTAATGTGGTTGCATTTTTCAGTTCCTGCTGAGGGATTATACAAATAAAAACACTCTGGGATTGCCAAGCACTTTCTCCAGGAAGCCACGTTGTCCATGGTCAGCCCACCCCGGCTCCCGTCGCTACTTTCAGTTCTCAGAACTTAAGGGCCCTATTGCCCTCCCAGGCTCCATTTGGGCCAAGGTAGCTTTGTTCTAATGCCTTGTTTCAGGTAGATTCTTTAGGAGACAAAGAAACAAAGTTGCACATCATTTTTCTAGCTTGTTGTTTGTTTTACTACTTTGCAAATGTTTTTCCCAAAGAGAAAACCCTCATTTCTATAATTGAATTTATCTTTCTTTTATGACTTAAGCTATATTTAGGTGAGGTTCCATATCGCGCTACTATGTATTTATTTTTTAAATCTTTCAAGTTTTATTATAAACTTTTATTTTCTAATTTTAATCAAATTTCATATAAATCATATGCAATAAAATATAGCCATTTCAAGGATACCCTTCGATGAATTTTGAGAAAATGCATACCATTAAGTGGTCAACACTGCAATTAGTATTTCCACCTCCCACTGAATATGTAGCCCTGTATAGACAATTCCCCTTCCTGCCTCCACAGCCAAGCATTGATCTCTTTCCTCTCCCAAAAGAAGAATAGCATAGGAGTTGAACAGTGTGTTCTTTGTATCTTATTCTCCCTTTGAGCCTAATGTCTGGGGATTTATTCACGCTGCATATGTCTTCTTTCTTTTTTGTTACTTTCTATGGTGCTGGAGATTGAACCCAGGACTTTGCACATGCCAGGCAGGTCTTCCTCCATGAGCTGCAGCCTTCACCAGCCCTTCCCACTTTTTGTTTTCTTTTCTTTCATTTTCTGAGACAGGATTTCTCTGTGTAACAGCCCTGGCTGTCCTGAGACTTGTTTTGTAGCCCAGGCTGGCCCCTTTGCATCCCCAGTGCTGGGATAAAGGTGTGCACCGCTGCCACCCAATCCTTACTTTTTATTTTGAAATAGGGTCTCGCTAAGTTCCTCTAGCTGGCGTTGAACTCCCTCTCACCTAGAGAGGCTATGAAATGTCCCTCTTCCTGCCTCAGCCTCCAGAGTAGCTAGGATTACAGACTATGCAACCATGCCCAGATTTTCTTCTCTCTCTCTCTCTCTCTCTCTCTCTCTCTCTCTCTCTCTCTCTCTCTTTATTGTTGAGTATAATTTCACTCTCTGGATAAACCAGAATTTGTTTATCTACTCACTAGTTGGACATTTCCCAGGGTTTTGTTTTGTCTTATTTTCATTAATAATTCTTTTGGTTTTACAGTTTTGTTTTCTCATGGGTTAATTTTTAATAGATGTTTTTAAGTCAGAACAATAAAAAGCACAAAGTTCACCTATACCACCTATCCTACCTAAGTTCAGCCTAGCCCGCTATCAACTTCCTACACCACAGTGGCACATTCGTTAAAGCGAATCAACACAGTATTGTGGACCAATGTTCAAAGTTGATACTGAAGTTCACTCCTGCTGTTTTCATAGTCAGTGGATTTGGATGATGTATACTGTCACTTATCCCTCATTATAGCATCATACAGAGCGGGCACAAATTCTGTGTTCTGCCTGTTTATACTTGTCTAAACCTGACCACCGGCAACTAATCTTCTTGCTGCCTGCCTAGTTTTGTTTCTTTCTCGAGTATCTATTTATGTTCTTCGCTTCCATCTGTATATCTTCTTTGGTTGGGATGTCACGTCTTATACTCACTTTGTAAAGTGAGTTGAATAGATTTTTGTTGTTGTTGTTGAGTTTTAAGAGTTCTTCAGATACTTTTGTGTTAGTGTTTCATGGCTGTGACAAATCTCCAGAAAGAAGCAATGTAAACGATGAAATGGATCTTCATTTCAGAGATTCCAGCCCAAGGTCAACTGGATCTATGGCTTTAGGCATGACGTTGGCAAACTATTGTAAGGTTAGGAGCATGTGGTGAGAAAGGCTACTCACCTTAAGGTAGTTAGGAAGCTGAGAGAGAAAAGAGGAAGGGGAAAGAGGATGAGGGAAGGAGGGATAGGAAGGGTGGGGAGAGATGAAGGAGCCAGGGAAGAACACAGCCCTCCAAGAAACATCCCCAGTAACCTACTTCCTCCAACTTTCCCTACCTACTATTTGCACTGCCTTCAGATAGTGCTATCAAATTATGAGGCCATCAGTAGACTCATCCACTGATCAGGTTAGAGGCCTCATGATTCAATAAACTGTCAAATGGATCCAATAAACTGTCAAATGGATCCAATAAACCATTCAATAAACTGTCAAATGGATCCAATAAGCCATTCAATAAACTGTCAAATGGATGGCACATACCTGTAATCCCAGCACTGGAGACTCTGAAGCAAGAGAATTCTGAGTTTGAGACCAGTCTAAGTTACATAGTGAGTTCAAAGCCAGCCAAGGATACATAGTAAGACCCTGTCATAGAAAGAACAATATTGCTGGGTGGTGTGGCACATGGACCTTTTGAAGAGATCCTTCATGTCTAAACTAAAACATCTTGGATAATAAATAGTCTTGTATTTTCTTGTTGCTGGGACCAAATATCTGACAAGAAATAACTTAAGGGATGAAGTGTTCATTTGGGCTTACAGTTCAAAGAAACACAGTCTATCACTGTGGAAGGGCATGATAGCCAGAGCAGAAGGTCACATTCCATCTACAGGCAGGAAGCAGGAAGCACACAGGAAATCCAGCTAGGCTGTGAAACTTTAAGGTCTGCACCCAGTGGCACACTTCCTCTGGCAAGACTCTACCTCCTAAAGACTCCTTGACCTTCCCAAACAATATCACCAGCTGGAACCAAGAGTTCAAACACATGAGCCTATGGGGAAGGGCACCTTTTTTATCCAAGCCACAACACAGTTCTTATATGAGAATGTTTTGCAAATATTTTCTTGCATTCTGTGACTTGCCTTCCAATTCTCTTGATTCGACTTCCATATTTAAAGTTTTGATCCCTCCATTTAGATCCCAAAGGGTGAGGTGGGGAAACCAAGTACAATTACTCATCATGTAACAGCATTTCAGCCAACAATGGATGATGATGATGATGATTCCCCAACACTGTATCCACCAGTAACACAATAGCCATCTTATTTTGTTTAAGTATACTCTATAAAGTTTGTATAATCATCAAATTGCCTAAAGACAAATTTCTCAAAATACAACATTATTCTACAAGGTTTAGTGATAAGTGACTATAGTTTTGAAGGTGAGATATCTAAATTCACCTTGGTCTGGAGAGATAGCTCAGTAATTAAGAAAATTTGCTGTTCTTACAGACAACCTAGGTTCAATTCCCAGCACCCACATGGTGGCTCACAACCATCCATTAGCATGCACAAGGTGCACATCCATACACAGGCAAAACCCTCATACACATAAATTAAACAAAAATGTAAATCTAATAAAAACATGTTTAAAGAAAGAAATTCACAACTGGGTGGGGGTGGTAGTGCATGCCTTTAATCCCAGCACTTGGGAGGCAGAGGCAGGTGGATCTCTGTGAGTTCGAGGCCAACCTTGTCTACAGAGCAAGATCCAGGACAGGTACCAAAATTACATGGAGAAACCATGCCTCGAAAAACCAAAAGAGAGAGAGAGAGAGAGAGAGAGAGAGAGAGAGAGAGAGAGAGAGAGAGAGAGAGAGAGAAAGGAATTCACCTCTCCCCGCTGATCTGAAGTGCTTTTAAAAACTAAGTGCTCGTGTACATTTGGATCAGAGTCATTTCCTTGTAGTTGCTCGAAACAAAGGGTGCCTGAGAAGCTTCAGACATGGTGAGGTGCCCAATTATTCCATGCGTGAGCTCACCATATCCTGGAGTATATATTAAACCATTGTGGAACCACATTGCGCAGGAACTTTCTCAAGGGTAACTGGAGCGTCTCGGAGAGCAGACACCATTGACCTGGAAGTTCTGGGCGCTTCTCTTCCCTTTCAAACTGACTGTTCCCTAAGGGCAGGAATAGTATCACATCTCTCAGAAAAAGATGGTCTTTCTCATCAGTCAAAAGGACTCCTGTGAAGGTGGCGATCCCCTAGGGCAGTCTGCACCACTTTCCTGAATCACTGGCTACCGGCCTGGAATATTGGCCACTCCCTTCCCCCCATTGGCCCCCCTCTCTCCCTATTAAAACTGTTTCTGATACTGTGGCTCCCTGTGACAGTGTGTGCCACCAGGAGCCAAGAGAAATAATGACCCCCTATGTTTGGTCCAGTGCTTACATTTCTCCTGGCCAGCAGAAAACCACTTGGGGATAGAACAGCCTCACCCCACAGCCAATCATCTCGGGAGGTCTAAATATGCCTCCTGCGGCGATGCCTCCTGCTGAGTCTGGGTGGGGAGAGAGTATCTTCAGCTTGATCTGCCTGCTGCATCCCTCATCTTCTTCTGGACTGTCTTGCATTTTCCACCTTTACCTGCTGCCCTTTTCTTCTTTCTTTCTCTCTTTCTCTCTTTCTTTCTTTCTTTCTTTCTTTCTTTCTTTCTTTCTTTCTTTCTTTCTTTCTTTCTTTCTTTCTTCCTTCCTTCCTTCCTTCCTTCCTTCCTTCCTTTCCTTCCTTCCTTCTTTCTTTCTTTCTTTCTTTCTTCCTTCCTTCCTTCCTTCCTTCCTTCCTTTCTTTCTTTCTTTCTTTCCTTCTTTCTTTCTTTCTTTCTTTTTCTTTCCTTCCTTCCTTCCTTCCTTCCTCCCTTCCTTCTTTCTTTCTTTCTTTCATCTTCATCATTTTGTGTTCCTTCTCACAAAATACTACTAATACTAATACTAATACTAATAATAATAATAATAATAATAAAAGTTTGCAGCTTTAGTCAGAAGGACAAAGAACAGAACTAGGCAGAGTCCTAGGGATGTTGGGATGTTCTGGTGGAACAGCAAAGAGGATCATGACATAGAATCCAGCATGGAAAACGGAGGATTGCGACTCTCAATCATGAAATAAATCAACCAGGACACATCTAGCAATGAGTCAGAAAAATGACACAAATTAAGGTTACTTAGTGCTGACCAGACTTGATGTCTGCGAGAATTCATGATTAATCTGTCATAGAGAACAAATTAATACACTGTGCAAATAAATGGTCCTTTTTAGCAACTCCATCTTAATGTGGCCTGCAGCCTAAAGTGATAATGCCTGGGGCACGAGACAGCACAGAGCCCTGAGCTGTCATGGGCTGGGGTCACAGGTACCTACAGCTCCTCATCTTTACAATGATGATGGCATCACTCAGTTTCCTTCTGAGACTGTCATGATGATACAAAGCATCTTACATATGGTAAGCATGAGGCACATTCCTGTGGGTGTATAGATCTGACAAGTGGAAGTTTATTCTAGTCAAATCATCCAATACCCACTAAAGGGCCCTTGTCCTGGTCATGAAGCTAGCATGTCATAGGCTAGCATCTCTATGGTGATGAATTAATTTGGGTTAAACAACATTTTTATTGGAGGTGCTGTGTATTTTCTTCCTTATTCCATCCACTCACTCTCCTCTCACTCCCCGACAGAAAATGTTCTTTCCTCTGAGGTCACTGTCCGAGCTGCCACTGACTGTCCTGACAGGTCTCCTAGCTCCTTTCCTGTCCCCTTCGAACCCAACTTCCACATGTTACCAGAGCGACTTTTGGAAAGTGAGACCCAGGCCCTCACACCACCGCACTTAAAGCCTCCAGCAGTTTTCCATGTCACTTAGAGCTCTTGCGGTGACCTACAGCGTGAGCTGGCCCTGTCTTGCCCTTCCTGTTTTCTCTGCTTGGGCCCCACTGTCTGCCTCTTCCCTTAAACTTACTCGGGGCCTTCATGCTTTCCATGCTCAGATCATGCACTTGGTCTCTCAATGTGAATTGTACCCCCCCATCAAAAAAAAAAAAAAATTCACATGTTGAACTCCTCCACTCCCTATAGGAATGTGATTGCTTTTACAAATAGCCCCTTTCTAGAGGTAGTTAAGGGTAAAATTAAGTTATTCATGTGGCATCTAAGGCAAAACAATTTCTTTATCAGAGGAGATCTTGACACAGACACTCTCAGGAACAACTCTATGGGGTCACAGTTAGAAGGCACCTATCTGCAAGCCGAGGAGAGGCCTCCAGAAAAAACTGAAGCTGTTGACCTTTCGACTGAAGTTCTGTTGAAGCCCCCAGTCTGTGACGCTTCCTCTGGGCGGCCCTAACAAACTACCACCACCTCCACCCACATCTTCCCATGCTTGCTGCCTCCCATTCTCAGCTCTCAGCACAAATGGCACGTCCTCAATGAGGATGTCCCCGCCCTACACAACGCCCTTCTTTCTTTTGTTCGCTTTCATCACAGCATGTCTTGTCCGATGACCGTCGGTCCTGTCGGTTTTCCACTAGAATCCAACTTTGATGAGAGACGGCTATCTTAATCTGCCACCTCAGCTAGGGTAGTGCCCGGCCCAGGGAGAACAACTGGGACATACGCACTGAATGTCCACATTGGCAAGTACCCAAGAAGCTACAAATATAAGCTGCTGCAAGCCTGGGGAAGCAAGCTGCCTGCCATGTGCCTGGCACTCAAAGGGTGCCTGAGCTGAGGCTGTCCATGGAGCATGGTCTGGAGAGGTCGGAGGAGAACTGTGCAAGCCCAGAGGGTGAAGGAGTTGTTCCAGAGGAGCGTCTGCAAGCCCAGAGGAATGAAACAACTGTGGACAGTGGGCACTGCCCATAGTGCCCTTGACCTGGAGTAACCTCCTGCATTTACAGGAAGGAGGGAGAGGCAAGCGGGCACTTCAGTGGGAAAGGCTGAGTGCCAGAGTCAGTCACTTGAACTTTCTTCTCTCAAGAACTACTCATTCTTCTGCCTTATAAGTAGGGGAGGGGGGAGTACAACGCATAGATTTGTTGATAAAAATCAACTAAATGAATTAGTTGCATACCTGTGTACATAGTTTTGTTTCAGCCTTTGGCCCATGGATTCTGCAGTTTCTCAGCCACATTCACAGTTTGGCTAGTTAGTGACTTCTTCAGCTGCTCAACCCTTACAGGTACACACCTGGTAACTTCATGCCACTGACATGACTTGTTTGCACACCATGAAGTAGAGTTGTGCAGACAATTTATAGGAAACAAATTCTATCAGCTGTAAATTCACCCAAGCCTGAAACAATCCTATAGTTCAGCCCAAAGGACCAATTTCCAATTAGAATTTCTTTGTGCTCAGAGAACACAGTCCGTGTCCCCAGTCCTCTTAAATTCAGTGTTTTATAACTCTGATACGATCTGTATGGTGAATGTTCCGTGTTCCACATGGTAAATGTTCCATGTGTAAAGAATATAAATTCTTCTGGATATGCAGGAACATGCCTATAATCTCAGCACTTTGGAGGTGGAGCTAGAAGGAGTTCAAGGCCAACCTCAGCTACAAAGTAAGTTCAAAACCAGACTGAGTTACAAGACACCCTGCCTTCAAAATACAGCAGAGTTGGCAAGCCCCAGAACTCACATGATGCAAAGAAAAAACTGACCCCTACAAGTTGTCCACTGACTTCTACATGCATGCTGTAGCATGTACATTTACTCTCTGTTCTACATACAAATAAAATAAATGGGAAGGGATTTTAAAAACAATAACAACACAACAAAGAAAAAGATGCTATTGAGAGACCATCTATAAATGTTAGGGCAAGTGACTGATAGTGTTGTTCAAAGCTCCTGTATGCTCACCAATTTCTGCCTACTTGTTCTGTCAACTATTCCAATAAGAGTGCTAAAATACCTGACTATAATTTTAAATTTGTCTATTTCTCCTGTATAGTCCTACCTTTTTTTCTTGCTAACTAGACTATACCACAATGAAATGACTTTCTTTCAAGAATAACTTGCTGAAATGCTTTGCTATGAAGTCTATTTCATTTCATTTTAACCTATCCAAGACAGCTTAACTACTATTAATATGGCATACATGGTGGCTTGAATGAAAATGACCCCCATGGGCTCGTAGGGAGTGGCACTATTAGGAGGTGTGGTCTTCTTGGAAGAAGTGTGTCATTGGAGGTGGGCTTTGAGGTTTCAAATGTTCAAGCCAGGCCAAGTGTATCTCTTCCTGCTTCCTGCTGATCCGGATGTAGAACTCTCAGCTACTCTCCAGCACCATGTCTGCCTACCTGCCTGCCTGCATGCTGCCATGCTTCCCATCATGATGATAATGGGCTAAACCTCTGAACTGTAAGCAGGCCCCAATTAAATGGTTTCCTTTATAAGAGTTGCTCTTCACAGCAACAGGACACTAAGTCAGAAAATGGTACCAGGAGTGGGGTGTTGCTGTGACAGACCTGACTATACTTCCTGGCAAAATGTAGACTTTCGGTCTTTGGATAAAGAAAACAGTTGAATGCTTTAAGTGGGGCTTAATGGGCCATACTAGTAGGAACAGAGAAGACAGTCGTGCTGAGAACAATGTAATATGATGGCCCAGCTCAAGAGGTTTCAGAGGAGAAGAATATTATTAGTAAATGGCCTAGAGATCATTTGTGTGATATGTTGCCAAAGAATATGGCTGCTTTCTGCCCTTGTCCAAAAATCTGCCTGAGGCTAAATTGAAGAGTTTTGGATTAATGGCATTAGCAGAAGATGTCAAAACAGCTTAGTATAGACTCTGTCACATGGTTGTTAGTGATGAAATAACTTCCTATGGACTCTATCCAATCTTGCCTGATTTGTGACATTTTCCACTTTACCTGAGGTGAAAAGGCATTAATCTTTGATCTTAACCCCAAGTACAATATAATTCTCCATCACCTACCTATTTACCCGACTATTAATCCTGCTAAGAGGTGGTGGCCTGGTGTGGAGGCTAAAGAAGATGAAAAGTTGCTGAATCCATTTTCCAAAACCCAGCCCTAGAGGGAAGCGGCCTCCTGAAGAGCGCAGCTGCCGTCACACTCTTCACCGAGCATTGTTTACCAAGAGTTTGTCTCTGCTGCTTCTCACTGCACCTCTGCCAAACTGGACACTGAATCTCTAAACAATGGCCCTTGACCGTGGCTGCTGACTCAGGCCTGACCTTGGGCCAGGTGTTGTAGCAGAAGGAAAAAAAGCAAACATAATTTTGGTTTGGGGAGCTGGAAGACAAGCTGGCACTGAGAAACCACTGAAGACAGTCCAAGGACATGCCCAGCATTTCACTTTCTCACTGGAAGAGTCCATTGGGGACCCAGCCACAGAGAGTAACGAGAATCCACCAGCATCGTGATACTTTGTCACGGAACTTCCCGAAATGGGGGACAATGATAAAGTTCCTAAAGGTTTTTAAAAATATGAGACAGAGAAACAGACAAGTAGGAGGTTGGACTAGGAGCTCGGTCTGCATCAACTCTCACCAGAAATGGAGTAGCTGAAGTAGAATGCAGTGTGGGGAAGTGAAGGGGAAATAGGGAGGAAAAGCCCCTCACACAGGAACCTGCTTTGCTTTTCTCATTGGCTAAGGGACAAGAATCTCTTCACTACTGAAGGAAAAACTAAGAATAAATAAATAAAAGCAAGAAAACAAAAACACTTGAGAGATTGCCAATAGACACCACAATCCCTTTCCTAAGAAACATCTTAAATAGTATCAAAGCAGAAAAGGAGAGGGCTTCAGCTTTTAAGAGAGCTTCCTGTTGCTCTTCTAGAGAACCCAAGTTCGATTCCCAGCACCCACATGGTGACTCACAAACATCTGTAAGTCCAGGTCCAGGGGATCAGCCACCCTCTTCTGGCCTCTGGGGGCACCAGGCACACACAGGCATGCAGGAAAAATATTCATATACAGTAAATAAAATACTCCCCAAAAGTAATAAATAAATAAAAAGAACCAGAAAACGGAGTCGGGTGGGGTAGGGTGGAGAGTGGGCTCAATGGTTAACATTTGCTTCCCTTCTGAGGACTGGAGTTGGGTTCTCAGTACCCAACATCAGGCAACTCACAACAACCTGTAACTCCAACTCTAGGGAATTTGATGTCCTCTTCTGGACTCTGAGAGCACTCACATACATAGGGCTCACACACACACACACACACACACACACACACACACACACACACTCACACACACGTGCAAAAATAGAAAATATTTAAAATCAACAAAAACACCATAAACTGCTATTATTAATAAATATGGTGCAGTTACTGTCAGATCTCCTATCCCAGCATCCCCTGCTGTGAGCAGTTGGTATAAGTAAAGGACCTAATCACCCGAAATCCATCTCAGCACACCTCTAGTCCCAATCTAGAAAGAATCATCACTTTTTAAAATATATGGTGTGACTGAGGGGAGATGGGGGGGGAAATGTAATCTTAAAACAAATTTAAAATTAAGAAAAATGTTATACTGGATCCTAAATAGAAAAGAAAAAATATTTAAGTGGCCGGAGTTTTGTTATGTTGACACAGCTGGCCTTCCATTCCGTAGCTCCAGTGATCCTTCTAAATAGCCTGGATTACTATTTACTTGTGCACACAAATAAATAAATTAGTTAATTAATACCTTCCATCAAAGCCTACCACATGTGAGGCACAACTTGATGCTTGAGAGGTATGCTGACATGGATGTCTATATGGGCGGCTCTTTCTAACTAACCACTCAGTACCCCTGTCCAACTGCTGCTGGACCTTCGTTGAGGTTCTGTGGCCTCTTGGGCTTTTCCCCATTGCTGGGGTTCTGGTGGCCCCTCCGTACTCCTGCACTACTCCTAAGGTTCTGGGCCCTCTTTCCTGGACTCTACCTTGGCAGTAGCTTGGAAAACTTAGGACCTCAAAGGCAAAGAGAAATACAGGTGACATCTTTTGGTGTTCCCAATTAAAACTGGATTTCCTTCATCTTCATCCTGTGTGATCCACTCAGAAGGCTGGATCTGGTTAGAAATCCTAACCTCTCTAACCTCTGTGGCCAGGACTTTCCTGGCCTTCCTCACCCCCACTTCTGCTAAACTATCAGGTCTCAGTTCATTTTCCCATGATAAAACCAGCTCCTGGACTGTAAGAACAACGCACCCCACATTTAAGTCAGTTACAAGTTCAACTCTTGATGCCATTCCAGAGGGCTCTTGGAAAGTCAACCTTCAGCTGACCCCACTTAGTGCTGTGGCCTTCTGGGAAACTCCAAACTTATATTCAAAAACAACTGTCCCCTTTCTAGTCCTGCTAGCTAGCATGCCACATACATGGACTCCAGTGGCTAACATCCTCATGATGCACGAATACAGACACCAACCTCTGACTCAAGGATGGCTGTCTGTCCACTGCCACAGGATAAAGGGAGAGGGTCTGACATTAACTGCCCAGCTTCATCAAGACAAAGCCAGAAGAGAAACAGATGCCCATAGGTCCCTTGGGCCTCACCTCCCTCTAATCCCTATCCCACAAAATCATTTCTTTCTAAAAATATTTAGTGTGTGTGTGTTTGCGCGAGCGCGCGCGCACGCGCGCGCATGTGTGTGTGTGTGTGTGTGTGTGTGTGTGTGTGTGTGTGTGTGTGTGTCTGTATGGGTGCCCAAGAAGGTCAGAAGTAGGCCTAAGATCCCTTGGAGCTAGACTTACAGGCGTTTGTGAACCTCCCGACACAGGTTCTGGAATCTGAACTAGGTTCTCTAATAGCGTAGTAAGCTCTCTTGCCTACTGAGCATCTCCTGCAGCCTCCCTATTTTATTTTATTTTATTTTACTTTATGAGCTGGGGTATCCTGGCTAGTTGTATGTTAACGTGACACAAGCTAGAGCTATATGGAAGAAGATAAACTCAATTGAGAAAATGCCTCCATAAGATCCAGCAGTAGGGCATTTTCTTAATTAGTAATTGATGGGGGAAGGCCCAGCCCATAGAGGGTGGTTCCATCCCTAGGCTGCTGGTCCTGAGTTCTATAGTGTGGTGGTTTGAAAGGAAATGGTCAGGAGGTGTGGCCTTGTTGGAGGAAGTGTGCCACTGTGGAGGTGGCCTTTGAGGTCTCATATATCTCAAGCCACATCCAGTGAGATAGTTCATTTCCTGTTGCCTTTGGATCAAGGTATAGAATTCTCCAGCACATGTCAGCCTGCTGCACACCTCCATACTCCCAGCCGCCCTGCTCCCTGCCATAATGATAATGGACTAAACCTCTGAACTGTAAGCTGCCACCCCAGTTAAATGTTTTCCTTCATAAGAGCTGCCATGGTCATGGTGTCTCTTCACAGTAGAAGTTGGCGCCAGGAACTAGAGTGTTGCTATGATAGGCCTGACTATGCTTTTGTTTGAAGGAACATGGACCTTGGGACTGTGGATTAGAAAAGCTTAATGGACCATCATTATAGTACTTTCCCTAAACTGCTAAACTCTTACCATGTGACAGTCCCATAGGATTGTCTTCCTAAATGACTGCCTGAGATCCTATCTAGGACCGTCGCTAATCTGTTAAACTTAGAAACTTTTCCCTCGAAGCTCAGAGACCCCCCCTCTCAAAGCTCTGAGACCCCGACCCTCTAAAGTCCATAAATTGAGACGCTGCCTTTGTTCTGCATGTGTTGTTGAGTCTCTTATTCCAGCTCCCCCTGTTGTCAATGGTTGGCCTTAGGAAGGACCCAGCCGCCTGACATCCGTCTAAGCACATCTGTCTACCAGACCTGAATCTTTATTATTATTTACAACACTGAGCATGGGGATTCCAGGCCCACAACCAAGCCCGGCTTCCACCTCGACCCTCTTCAGCCAGTGCTGACATATAGACTCATATCACTGCATAACCATGACCATTTCCAGATTTTCCCAGTATCCATAACTGAGCATTGTCCTCATTAAAAATTAAACTTTCTACAACCTCTCTCTCCCAGGAGCTTCTATTCTGTTTCTGTCTCCATGAATTAGCCTTTCTCTCTCTTTTTTATAAGAAAAAGAGGAAGAAATATGGAACTAAAAGCTAAAAGAAAAATCTTATAGTTACTCATAGAGACAAAAATGAGGAGCTAGGAAGGTTGGGGGATCTGATATTTTCCTTGTAACTTTCCTAGTAGTATATATTTACTTCATGACCATGTGCACTGCCTACATACTTTTATTGTGGTTAAAAATCTATAACATAACATTTTACACATAACCACTATGGGACATAAACTTTATTGGTGTTAAGCACATATGTGAGCTAGATGTGCTGGTGTGTGCCTGAAATTCCAGCACTCAAAAAGATAAGGAAGGGGGATTTTAGGTTTCAGCCCATCCTACAATGCATATAGCAAGTTCAAGGTGAGCCTGATATACATAGTAAGACTCTTGCCTGAAAAATTCAAGAGCTCAACATGTAATTCTGTGGTACGGGATGTGGCTAGCCTATGCAAGACCATGGGTTTAATACCCAGCAACATGAGAGAGAGAGAGAGAGAGAGAGAGAGAGAGAGAGAGAGAGAGAGAGAGAGAGAGAGAGAGAGAGAGAAAAGTAGTGTACATTCACATTATTGTATGGCCATTGTCACATATCAATGCCTGAAACCTTTCTATCTTAAACTGAGATTCTGTCCCATCAAGTAACAGCTCCCATTCTTGGCCTCTCTCTTCCCCTACCCTCGGTGGCCATTTTCCTACTTTCTTTTTCCATGACTTGACTATATACTAGGTGCTTCCTGTTAGTGAAAACATAGCGCGTCTGCCTTTCTATGTCAGGCTGATTTCACTTCAAGTGTCTCCATGCTGCAGCATGTGTCAATTTCCTTCCCTTTAAAGATGAATAACATTTTGCTGTGTGCATAGGGCATCTGTAGTTCATCCCTTAGTGTACTTGTTGCTGGGGAAACCCTGTCAGCTACCCTGGATGATGCTGTTATGAGTATGATATATGCATCTCTTTGAGTGCCAGCTTTCAGGTCTTGGGGTGAATGCCCGGGAGTGGAACTGCTGGAGACTATGGAGATTCTGCTTGACTTTTTGAGGAAGCACCATGAAATCCCTCACAGCATTTCACATTTCTTCCAGCAGTGAGCAAGAGTTCCAACTTCTCCACTCCTGGCCAGCCCTTGTTATGTGGGGCTTTTTGTCTGTTCAGCCAGCCTATGGGTAGAGGAAGTATCATTCTGATTTTGATCTCTATTACACTGGTGATTAATGACATTAAGTGTTTTGACCATTTATTTTTAAGCCTTTTTTTTTTTTTTTTTGATAAGTGCTGTTCAAATTCTTTCCTCATGTTTGATCTGGACTATTTATTTGTTTCTGTCAGCTGTTTGTTTTTTCTTGGAATTTAAGAGATTTATTGATTTCCTCCACTTTTGTTGTTGTTGTATTTTCCTCCATTTCTTTAAGGGATTTTTTTCATTTCCTCTTTAAGGACCTCTATCATCTTCATAAAGTTCTTCTTAAGATCATTTTCTTATGTTTCAGCTGTGTTGGAATGTTCAGGTCTTGCTGTTGTAGGATCACTGGGTTCTGGTGGAGACATATTATCCTTCCTGTTATTGATTGTATTCTTACACTGGCATTTAGGCATCTGGATTTGGGGTGACTATAGGTCTAGGTGTTGATTCCTGTTGTTAGATGGGTGTTTTATTTCTTGGCATCTGTTTCCTCTCTGGTTTTTTGGCCTAAGTGGCCAAGGGTTCTAATGACTTCAATCTTCAGGTCCAATAGGGTGTCTTCCCTGTGGCCTTGGATCCCTTGTTCCGGTCTGGCCTCCAGTAAAGCCAAAGTCTTCTTGGGCCTCTAGATCTGGCCTGGCCTCCTGTAAAGCCTGAGTCTTCTTCTGGGGTACCTAGGAGCAACTTGGCCATCAGTACAGCTGCTGGGGCTGCTCTTTCAGATGGCATGAACTGTATGCAGGCCTATGGTTCTTCCAACTGGTGGGGACTGTGTCTGGGCCTATGCAGTCTGCTGCAGTTCCATTCTGGTTTATGTGGTCTGGGCCCATTTTAACTGATGTGGTCTGTGCCTTAGTGGCAGAAGTCTGCTTGGATTGGGGGTGGGAGCCCAGCAGAGCAAGGCCAAGGATAAGCTGAGATGGCATTGGCCTGGGGAAAAGTGTTGTTTTTGCTCTTTTGGGAGCCTCCCAGCTCCCAAATAAATCACATACAGAGGCTTATTCTTAATTATAAATGCCTAGCCTTAGCTTGGCTTGTTTCTAGCCAGCTTTTCTTAAATTATCCCCATCTATCTCTTGCTTCTGGGCCTTTTCCTTTTCCTACTTCTGCATATCTTACTTTCACTCTTACTCCATGGTTGGCTGTGTGGCTGGGTGGCTGGCCCCTTCTTTTCTCACTCCTTAATCTCTCTTGCTGTTTCTTTTTTTCTCTCAGATTTCTCCTCCTATTTATTCTCTCTGCCTGCCAGCCATGCCTATCCTTTCTTCTGCCTTGCTATTGGCCTTTCAGCTCTTTATTTTTAGACCATTAGGTGTTTTAAACAGGCAAAGCAGCACAGCTTCACAGAGTTAAACAAATGCAACATAAAAGAATAAAAGAATGTAGCACAACTTTGCATCATTAAAGCATATGTTCCACAGCATAAACAAATGTAACACACCTTAAAATAATATTCTATAACAGAAGGTCTCAGTGGACAGAATCCAGGGAGGGGTACAGTTCTGCTGCTAGGCAGGTCATTCACCTGGACCTGCTTGGCAGAAGTCTTCTGGGGTTGGGAGGAGGGTCCAGCTATGGGGCTGGGAGGGTGTGGGCTTAGTGACTGCAATCTGGACTGTTTACTTGACTATATTGACTTGTTGGTTTGTTTGTTTAGAACAAATATTTAGGGACTGTTGTGGAATATTAGTTGAAGATTTGTTACATTTGTTTGCGCTGTGGAACATTTGTTTAATGATGCAAAGGTGTGTTATATTCTTTATGTCGCATTTGTTTAACTCTGTGAAGCTGTGTCACTTTGCCTGTCTAAAACACCTGATTGGCCTAATAAAGAGCTGAGCAGCCAATAGCTGGGCAGGTGAAAGGACAGGTGGGGCTGGCAGGCAGAGAGAATAAATAGGAGGAGAAATCTGGGAAGAGATGATCAAGGAGCAAAAAGAGGACAGGAGGACTCCAGGGGCCAGACACCCAACTGCACAGCCAGACACAGAATAAGAAGGAAAGAAAAGATATACAGAAATAGAGAAAAGTAAAAGCCCAGAGGCAAAAGGTAGATAGGATAATTTAAGTTAAGAAAAGCTGGCTAGAAATAAGCCAAGCTAAGGCTAGGCATTCATAAGAAAGAATAAACCTCCATTTATTTATTTGGTAACTGGGTGGCAGCCCCTCCAAAAGAGTAAAGAGTAAAAACAATTACAAAGAACCATGAAATGGCTTAATTGGTAAGGACGTGGGATGGTTAATCTTAGTTGTCAACTTGACTACATCTGGAATCAACTAAAACCAAAGCAACCGGGCACACTTGTGGGGGATTTTTCTTGATCAGATCATTTGAGGTGGGAAGACCCACTCTACATCTGGATCATTTGAGGTCAGAAAGCCCACCTTAAATTGTGGTGATATTTTTATCTGTGTACCCCAATAATGCATATCTGAGATCAGATGAAAAAGCCAGCCACTATAGTAAACAGAAGTCAGACAATGGTAGCATATGCCTTTAATCCTAGCATTCACGAGGTAGATCTCTGTGAGTTCAAGGCCACACTGGGAACAGAGCCAGGCGTAACACACACTTTTAATCCCAGTACTAACCATGGAAGTCTGTACAGACAGACAGGAAGTGATGTAGCTGGGCAGAGAGAGGACGTGAGATGGCAGGACAGAAAGGCATATAGGCATGGGTATACAGGAAGTAGGTCTCTTTGGAGGCTAAGGAGTCGGTAAAGTGAGATTGGCTGTGGCTTGACTTTTCCTCTGATCTCTCGGTTTTCACTCCAATATCTGGCTCCGGTTTTTTATTAATAAGACTGTTTAGCAATTCATCTTACATTAAATCTGGGTCATTTGAGGTCAGAAGGCTCACCCTAAATTTGAACCATACTTTCTGGTGGCAGCCCATATAAATGACATGAAAGAAGGAAGCTTTTTGCCTTTTCCTGCGTTCCCTCTCTGGTGCTGGCAAGTTCATCTACACTGCTGCTGAGGAATTCCTTTGCTGATATTAGAACCTACTTCTTTGGAATTCCAGCACAGACTGAAAACCAACCAAGACATCTACCCTCACCGTCTGAACTACCTGATTCTTGGCCTTTGCATCAGGAGACAGCCATTGCTGGATTAGTGGGATCACTCTAATAAACCTACTTATGGTATTATATTAGGGTTCTCTAGAGTCACAGAGCTTATAGAATGAATCTTTTTCTCTATTCATATATTCTCTCTCTCTCTCTCCATATATATATATATATATATATATATATATATATATATATATTGGAATGACTTACAGGCTGAATCCAACAATGGCTAGCTGTGAATGGAAAGTCTAAGCATCTAGAGTTGCTCTGTCCCATGAGGATGGGTATCTCAGCTGGTCTTCTGTATATGCTGGAATCTCGAAGGAGACTCCAATGTCAGTGAAGGGACGGATGTGCTGACAAGGCAAGGTCAAGCAGGCGAAGAAAGAACACACCCCTTCCTCCATCCACTGTCTTCATATAGGCTGCCAGCAGAAGGTGTGGCCCAGATTAAAGGTGTGCCTTCCAGCCTCAATGTCTGGATTAAAGGTGTGTGTCATCCAGCCTCAAGATCCAGATCAGAGGCCTGATGTCTTCTTGCCTCAGGTCTGGATCACAAGGGTGCCCTCTATTTCTGCATTATAGTTCATTCCAGATATGGTCAAGTTGACAACCAAGAACAGCCATCACAACTGTGTATAGATTCATTCTGTCAGTTCTGTTCTTCTAGAGAAGCCTGACTGATGAAGCTTGTTAGACCAGGAGCGGTTCTAGAGAAACACATGAATTTTGACATAGACTATGTGGGGAAAAAAGTTTTTAAAATAAAAATGTTGAAGTTTTTCAGGGGATCTTGGGCATGTTTTGGGAGCCCTGAGACAGTATTTCCCACAAGGAAACAGCTGATTCACCTTAGGGAAACTCCATCTTTGTAAGGAAAGTATCTTATTTACCTCCAGTACTCCCTCTAAATGCTTATCACCAGTGTTCATAGCTAAGTCATTAAATGTCACTCAGTGTAAGTGTCACAGAGTGGCTGATAGGAAGGTATCCTGGGGAGATTAAACTGCATAAGGAAGCTATTACCCTGGAATTTTCCATTTGGAGCTCAGATATAAGTACACACTTCTTCTCCAGACCTTTATCTTCTGCTGTCTCTCCTCAAAACTGCTCAAGTTTTTGTAGGAACTTCAGCTTATGTTCTGAATGTGGGGAGGGGCTACTGAGCTATCAGTGTGGACTAGAGGACGTGGGAACAGACTTTAGAGCGCGACTTCTTTGGTTTCCAGCCCAGCTCATCATTTGCAAGTTGCGTCAGCTTAGTAAGTCCCACAATCTCTCTGCATCTCAATTTCCTGTCTGTAAAATGGGACTTCCTTATACTGCGTGTAGAGAGGATTAATTTAAATATGTGCCAAGTATTTGTAATGCTTCCTAGTACATAAGAGGAACAAAAGCCTATGTCAATACAAATGCATGACCATGAATGATCATAAGGACTTTATTTGTAATAACTGAATACTTCATGCAACTTAAATGGCTGCCACAGACCAGAAATGAGCTACCAATTCATGCTACTGCATGAATTAGTCTAAGAATAGTTATGCTCATTAAAAGAAACCAACACACATATGCATATGTGGTATGTATGTATATATGTGCTTTATTTAGATCTAATTGTAGACAAATGTAAGTGAAAATATAGTGGTTGCCTAGAAGGGTTAAACAAAATTGGAAAAACCACAATGGGCAGGAGATTTAGGGATGGGGTGGAAGGGAGTTGATAAATACATCATTTACCTTTATTACAGTGGTGCTTCTGATGTATGCATATAACATATCATCAAATTATATTACTTAATTGTGTGGTTTACTACATGTCAATTATAACTCAACGAATCTTCAAACAAAGCAATCAAGGGCTAGCCATACATAGTGCTGTATACATATAAAGTGCTTCAAGATTATCATCACCATGGCACAAAGTGTCCAAAGGGAGAGTCACCCAACTGTGGACAACGGTTTCCACTGAAAAACAGAATCTGAGAAAGGATATCGTCAGGAAGATTTTAATTTTTTCTTCAAACCCTTCTGCATTCGAACTTACTGCTAAAAGTAAAATGAGGAAGTAGGGGTGTGGCTCTGCTGGGAGAGGGCTTGCCTAGCAGCATGAAGCCCTGGGATGCAGCAGCAGCACTACATTCAAACCACAGCTCCACATAAAAGCCAGGCACGGAGGCCTAGACCTGTGCTCCAGCTCTTGGGAGGTGGAATCACGATCAGAAGTTCAAGGTCATTCTCAGAGAAGTAGTAAGTTTGAAACCAGCCAGGATGCCTGAAAGCCCATCTCAAAAAAAAAAAAAAAAAGAAAGAAAGAAAGGAAGGAAGGAAGGAAGGAAGGAAGGAAGGAAGGAAGGAAGGAAGGAAGGAAGAGAAAGGAAAAGGAAAGAAAGAAAGAAAGAGAAAAAAAAGAAAGAAAAAAGAGAGAGAAATGCCACATTTGGTAAAAAGAATCTATTTACCCTTTGAGAGGGTTTGAATGAGAAATGTCCCCCATAGTTTCTGGCATTTGGACTCTTGGTCCTCAGATGGTGGCACTGTTTGGAGACATTTAGGTGGCAAAACCTTCCTGGAGGAAATACATCATGGGGAGCAGGCTCTGACACAAAAAGACATGCCACTTCCAGTTGGCTGTCTCTGCTTCCAAGGTTCCCCTTGAGGATGTAAGTGCTCAGCTTCCTGCTCGGGCATCACGCCTACAGCTGGTGCCATGCTTCCCCACCCCACCATGATGCACTCTCATCCCTCCCGATCCCTAAGCCAAAATAAATTCCTTCAAGTTGTTTTTGGTCATGGTGTGTTACCATAACAATACAACCTTACACAACAAAAACCCACCAGACATTACAATTGATGTGCCAACCTAAGGCATGAAGCTTATAAGAATTTCTAAACCTACAAGAAATAAAAATAACAGGAAAAAAAATTTAAAAAAGGAGATTAACACTGTGGCATCAGTCTAGCTGTGCTCTACTGCACCCTACCCCCATAGCTACTAAGAACTTCCTTCAACTCTTTAGAAATTAAAATCAGAAACCATTATTAGCCAGGAAGTTGAGGCCTTTGTCATCTGATGGTGACCTACTATCCAGAAGCCCTTTGGTAGAAATTGGGAGAGAGTGGGCAAAATGGTGGGAAGCGTCCTTTTGGTTCCATTCACCTGGTCCTAATACCAACCTTCAGGGAAGCGCAGAGAAGCTTGCAGAGAGGGCAAAGGGGGCTGTAGGAAGAATCTGTTGAAGAGGTGTTCTAGTCCAGAGAGATAAGGAAGGTTATGATGGAGCTGCGGCTGGTAGCAGGCTTGGCGGTTAGCTCAAGCCTGAGTCCTTGTGGACTCCAGCAGCTGTGCCCCAATGGGTCCCCACCCCGCCCTGCCCCAATTTAGCCAAAAAGGTGTTCAGTCAGAGTCTGCTTCCACAGTGGCCTCTAAGAAAGTCAGAAAAGGAAATGGCAATACCGGACTTGTCACTGATCTAGGAATTACAGAAACCTGTCATTGTAATGGACTGCGCAGAAACATGTCCACGGGAGGGCTTGTCCACAGCTGCAGCATTGGTAATAGCCTCAGTGTGAAAACAACCCAAGTGACTGTTCACTGAATGTGGATCATAGTGTGATCTAGCCAAGCGAGGAATATCAGCCATGAAAGGGAATGAAGTACCCATCGTGCAGCATGCTACAATTCATCAAGACCACACTATGGTGATATTTTATTTGTATTCAAATGTTATTTGTATGTTAATGAATAAAGTTGCCTGGGGGTCAGAGCTATTAGCAAGCCATAGGAATGCAGGGCAGTGGTGGCATACACTTGTAATCCCAGCACTTGGTAGGCAGAGCTAGGTAAGTCTCTGTGTGTTCAGGGATACAGCCAGTATTGGATACACATGCCTTTAATCTCAATACCAATCATAGAAAACCTGGAGGTCTATACAGACAGGCCGTGACGAGGCGGTCATGTGGTTGGGTTTACAACCAATGAGAAGGCAGAACAGAAACACTATAAAAAGACAGGCACACAGGAAGTGGTTCTGGTTCGGAGAGGTAGGACCACCACAGGAGGAAGGGTAAGGTTTTAGCTCTTAGCTCTGACCTCTTGGCTTTCTTCTTTGCATTGGTTCTGTGTTTCTTATTTAATAAGACGGTTGGTTACATCTGTACCACACATCGTATTATTTACTTATATGTAATGTGCAGCACAGGCAAAACCAGAGGGTAGAAAATAGATCAGTGGTTTGTGTGGAGTAGGAGAGGAGAATGGGAGTGACTACTAACAAATATGTGTTTGCACTGGGGTGAGGAAGCTTCCAGAATTAGGTAGGTGAGGGTTGCACAACCAGGAATATATACCCAAACCCACCAAACCACACACTTTAACAACCATTGTTATGGAAATTGTGTCTCAACAGAACTTCCGTAGGATAGAAACACCCAATGGATGTCATGCCAGAACTTCTGGCATTTGGCCAGGCTTGACACTCAGGAATCTGCTCCTCTAGCTCTGCCCATTTTTTTTTCTTTCTTTTCTGCTCTAATAGACAGCTATTATTTTAACAACTAAAGCCCTGAAGTCAGACTCTCCTGGATTCAAATCCGGAAAGTAGGAGGAAACGGGTAACGTTGGACAAAGTACTTGGACTGCATGTGCCCCTCCCCCAACAACACTAATAATCAAAATAAGAAGGAGCACAAAATCACTGGCACTTACTCCAAACCGTTGAGGTTCTTTAAATATTTTTACCCACTCAGTCCTCTACTGTGGTGTGAACTCTTGCAGTCTGCACATTTTGTAGGAATTTAGGTGCAGGTCAAACATGGAGAGAGCTAAGGCAATTAGAGACTTTTGTCAAGGAAATGGTGCCACCAGGAAAGTGGCTCTGGAGAATTCCGTGTAGGCTGGAAAGAGTGAAGGGGTCCCTGCAAATGGAAGGACAGTTATATGAGGAGGAAAAAAACAACAAAATCTGTTTTGCTTTTTTGGGGGCCTGCCACCCAGCTCCCAAATAAACTACACACGGAGGCTTATTCTTAATTATGAATGCCTGGTCTTAGCTTGCTTAGTTTCTAGTCAGCTTTCCTTAACTTCTCCCGTCTACCTTTTGCCTCGGGGCTTTTTCTGTTATCTTACTTCTGTATCTTACTCCATGGCTGCTGTGTGTCTGGCCCCTGGAGTCCTCCTCCTTCTCTGGCTCCTAGATCTAGATCTCTCCTCCCAGATTTCTCCTTCTATTTATTCTCTCTGCCTGCCAGCCCCGCCTATCCTTTCTCCTGCCTCGCTATTGGCCGTTCAGTTCTTTATTAGACCATCAAGTGTGTTAGGCACAGTAACACAGCTTCACAGAGTTAAACAAATGCAACATAAACAAAAGTAACACACCTTAAAATATTCTACTACATTGTTCCTTCTGTGTGATTAGCATATTGGTATCTATTATATTCCTTTGCCTGCTCATTTGTGCCTCGGAAATAATTGCCAGTTAACAAAAATTAAAAATAATGACCATTTTCTAGAGAAAGTAAACACTTTCCTTAGTCCTACGTATACATATAAGAAACATGTGTTGACCAGTAAGATAAGTAGTTAGTTTATTCCTGTAGTCAACCTTCAGATTCATCTACTTGCCCTTTCCTTGAGGCACTGAAGATTTCCCCCCCACATGACTCTACCTTATTCCCATCAGGAATTCTCTGTCAGCATTCCATCAGAGGAATGAATGAATGTTCTGCAGAGTATGGAACGTCTTTAATCCCACCACTTAGGAGGCTAAGGCATGCCGGTCTCTGTGAACTGGAGGCCAGCCTGAACTTTATTGCGAGCCCCCTAGACCTACCAGGCTTAGTTTCACAGTGAGGCCTATTGCACCCCTCTCCCGACAAAAAGTTTCGTGATTTAGCTCGCCACTCCCCTGCAGATCCCAATTTAACACTCATGTTTAAGGATCACGTTGAATACTGTGCTGTTTGTGAGACTGCCCACGAGGATCTGTGCACCAGCCTTTGCAAGCGTGCAGCGATTTCCAAAGGCAAACCCCGGTCTACGCCGCCCGCCGAGCGGCGACGGCTGGGCAGCCTCCCGGATCAGCGGGTCAGGAGCGAGGGTCCGGCCGACCGACTTACCCTCCTGCACGCGCTCCCATCCTGCCCCGCGGCCCTTCATTGAGGAGCCCCCCCCCCAGCCCCCGCCTCCGCGATCACGTGAAAGAGGCGTGCGGTGCCCGTGACGTCACGCGGCCTCGACCAATAGGAGCTTCTGTTTATGTAGGGACGTCCGACTCCTCGGGACTCGGGCTGCGCAGTCTGGCGGAGGTCGCTGAAGCAGGAACGCCGCCGGGAGGGTCCGCCGGTGGCCCTTCCGTCGCTGCGGCTCCGCCCGCTCCCCCGGCGTCCCCTCTCGGCCCACGCCTCTGACTGTGGCGGGCTGCTGAGTCCGCGTCCCGCCTCTGCGCCCGGAGGACATGCAGAAGAGAGAATGAGCCAGAGGGACACGCTGGTGCATCTCTTCGCCGGGGGGTAGGTCGGTGGGGCGCGCGGCGCGGAGGCTGCGGGCGGACCCACCCGCGGGCCCACCGAGGCCGCGCCGGGCCCGGGCGGGGCTTGGGCGGGAGCCGCGGCCTAGCTTGTCTGCCGCGCGGCGGCCGAGGCGCACGGACCCCCGGCCTCACGTAGGAGGCTTTTGGCCTGGCGACAAAATGGGAGCCGCCTCGGCCTCCTCGCCCCGCGCGCCTGGGCCTCACGTTGCCCACGTTCGCGGGCCACCTTGTTTCCGGCCGCCGCTGCGCGGCTGCTGCTGGCGGGCGTCGCAGCCGTCGGGGAAGGCGTTGTTGTGCCTCTCAGCCGCCCCGGACCTGGAGGTTATTTCCAGCCCGGGAGAATTTTGCTTTCCCCTAGCTTGACCCGCTTGCGGGAGATGGTGCAAAGCGGTAGTGGCTTTGAAGTCTTGTCTCTTGTTATTTTTATTTGTTTTGAGGAAAACCAGCCCTCTGAGCACGCGCTGCTTTGGAGGAGGGGTGGGTTGGGATAAGTCGTGCACTTAGAATGAATGTTTAACTATATATGTGTGCAGGATTAGGTTGGAGCCAGAAGTCTCGTTTGCTGATGCCACAGCCATTTTACCCAGCCAACTTTGTTCCTCCATTCGATATGTTCCTTCCCAATTATTTAGATAAACAGAACAACGTTTTATCTGTAAGATTATAACGTCATAAAAACAGCTGTGGTGAATTAACTCTCTAATCTATATAGCAGAAATAAAGTAGTATTCTCAAACCCCAAGGGTTTGATTTTTGGATCATATCAAAGGAATACACACGCATTCTCTTCCTGGTTGTTTGCTTTGAGTTAATTAGTTCTATTGCTAATAATGGCAATGCTTTCATTAGTTTGCACATATTTACTGCACAACATTTATTATTTACCAATTTTGAACCTTGAACCGTCCACTACTCTGGCATTAAAACAACTCCTAATTTTGTAAGAACCAGTTTGCTTTTCATGTTTCTGAAATATTCACCGCCAGTAAAGGGCTAATTAAATCTCTGCTGTACCTGAACTTTCCACATGCTAGGCAAGTTCTCCACCACAGGGCTCCATCCCCAGGCCTTTAAAACATGATATTAAATTCTGTGTGTGTTGGCGGGGTGGGGTAAGGGGAAGTAAAGATGGATTGTCCTGAAGGTATTGGATTCCTACTTGTAATTAGATCTTCTGGCAACACCTGCAAGTTAGAAGACCATAGGTGTAGTTCAGGCTGCTTGTTTTAATTTGAGTAAAAAATAGACACAACTCATTTTAATCACTTCACCTGTAAAACAGAGTTGACGTCTCTTCTAAGGCAGGCCCTCTGTGGCTCCTAATATTTGTTGTTCTATGTTCAGGTTTCATGTTTTTCAAGTTTTGTTAAAGATAGAGCGCACTTGTATATGAAATAAATGTTAGCACGAGTGCATTAATTTTCCAGCTTGTATTAGGATCATCACGTTGTGTTTATTAATATTTATGAATTTAGGCCATTCAGTTTAGTTTTTTTGGTTGAGAGCTGGAATGGAGGATTTTTATGGGATCCAAAAATATCAGTTTGTTTCCTGCTTCCCAAAGAAGTCTAGAATGTGCACAGTGGAACGTTAACTAGGACAAGATACAGTGTTTGGGCTTGTAAATTCCCTTCCTTAGCATTTCATCTGGATTTCATATTTGTAATAATGGTTGCCTAAGTGATTTAACATACACTCTTCACAGAAACATAGAGTGATAGGTGGTAGCAAAGATTATTTTGATCAAAATATAGAAAAAATACAGATGTCAAAAAAAGTTCTCTAAGGTCAGACATTTTCATAATATGTAAAATGAGGCATAATTGTAAAAGTCTTGATTCTACATAAATTCTGTATCTCATTCTGGCGGTGTTGTATGTGATAAATGTGGAGATGCAAGGCAGGTTATGTTGGAAATGTTCTTAATTGAAAATGTCTGATTTATATATCAGAATTGCTTATTTGTTGGCAGTAATTTAGTGTGTTCTTCATAAGTGCTAGGGTTTTTTTTTTTATCATGATAGGATCAGCTTTATACTAGAAGTCATAAGTTGTTTTACTACACAGAAGAGGCGTGTCTGTAGATTCTGTCTGGGCTTCCTCACATGGTACTCTTTGGATTACACTCAACCTTTTCTAGTGGCATTTATTCTTAGGCAAGGGTTTTCTTAACACGAGAGCCTTTGAGTTCCTTTCCTGATAATTAAAATTGTGTATACTCAAGTGTGCACATCAGGATCCCAGGAGATTTTTACTGAAGGCTGTCTTGTTAAACAGGAACATTTGAAACAGACTGGCATGGACCTTGGTTCTGAATTACATATCACGTGCTATCTCGTGCTTTCTTTAAGGCACCCTTTGATCTCATTATGCCTTGCCAGAGTTAATATTCAGAATTTGTAAGGTCGTTTGTTGGGTTAATTGAGTTACAGAGACAACATGGTAGGTTGCAAAAAAGAGAATGTTAAGATTTAGTTTTCACCATACTTCAGATGCTGTATGTTTGTTTATAGACATAAAGTAGTATGAAAACAATTTTTATCAAGTTATTAACTTATCATCTATTGAGTAATATTGTGATTTTTTTTTATTGTGAAATTATTTCACCTGGCTCTTTGTAAGATCAG
This sequence comes from Peromyscus maniculatus bairdii, assembly GCF_049852395.1. Taxonomy (NCBI): domain Eukaryota; kingdom Metazoa; phylum Chordata; class Mammalia; order Rodentia; family Cricetidae; genus Peromyscus; species Peromyscus maniculatus. Next base: position 94,698,829 of record NC_134858.1, on the reverse strand, counting down.
GCCAGAATAAAATACTTACTTAATGAGGTTTATTTTTATTATACTATGATTTTTTTACTATTCTCATTTCCTCCATCTTTCCTATTTTTCCTGTGGGGTTTTGGTGTGTGTGTGTGTGTGTGTGTGTGTGTGTGTGTGTGTGTGATTTATTTATGTGTGGCTGGAAAGATGGCTCAGTGGTAAAGAACACTTGTTGCTCTTGGAGAGGACCCGGGATGTTTGATCCATACAGTGGCTCACAACCATCCAAAACCCCAGTTCCAGGGAATCTAACAGGCACACATGGTACAAAACATACACATGAAGTAAAATAAATCTTAAAATTATGTATATATTTGTATGCGTGCATATTTGGGTATATGTATGTGCACCATATGTGTGCAGGAACCCATGCAGGCTAGTCAAAAGAGGGCATCAGATACATAGCCATGAGCTGCCACATAGGTGCTGGAACTGAACCCAGGTCCTCTGCAAGAGCAGTAAGTGCTCTTAACCACTGAGCCATGTCCCCAGTTCTATCCTGTGTCTTACTTAGACCTTTTGGGCCGCAATCACAAAACCATAAATCAGATGGCGTCTAAAAAGTTAACATTTATTTGCTCCTGGTCTAGAGCCTTGAAAGTCCAGGTGATGATGGTGGAAAATTACATGCCAGCCTGGTCAGGGCCTTCTTCCTCAAACTGCATTCTCATCCTGCCTCACATGGTAGAAGGGACTGGCTAGCAGCATACTTGATGACATAAAGCTCTGTCTCAGCATCTCGGCACTTCCCCAAAGCCCAGCCCTTCTGCTCAGTGCTGTCACCTTTTAGGGGGTAGGATTTGAGCCTGTGAATTGGGGGTGGGATCTTAAACATTTTTGAGATATACTCTCCTGTGAGAATTTCATTCCAATGGATTGGAAAACTAAGGGAAGTTGCTTACTCTGACAATATTTTGTTAAACTATTTCCCTGTAGTGGATTCGTGTAGCACAGCAGGGGGTGATGTTTCACTTAAAAATTCATGAGGGTAGGGAGTCCCTGCTGCTCAAACATGAAGACTTAGTTCAAATCTCCAGGAAAAGATTAGGACAAGAGGAATCATCTGAAGAGCCAGATGAGTGTGGTGGTGTATGCCTTTGGTCCCGGCACTCAGGAGACAGGCAGGCAGATCTCATGAGTTTGGGGTCAACTTGGTCTATTGTTGCTGGAGGCTTCTCTCCAGGTTCCCCAAGCCCCGCAGTCCCACAATCCACGTATAAAATAATCACTCAGACGCTTATATCACTTAAAAACTGAATGGCCGTGGCAGTCTTCTTGCTAACTGTTCTTATATCTTAAATTAACCCATTTCTATAAATCTATACCTTGCCACGTGGCTGGTGGCTTACAGGAGTCTTTACATGCTGCTTGTCCTGGCGGTGGCTGCAGTGTCTCTCCTCTCTCCTTCCTGTTTCCCCAATTCTCCTCTCTCCTTGTCCCGCCTATACTTCCTGTCTGGTCACTGGCCATCAGTGTTTTATTTATATAGAGCGATATCCACAGCAGTCTATATAACGAGATCCTATCTCAAAAAAGAAAAGAAGCTAGAAGAAGCAGAAAATGTGTTCTGAAACCGAATGAAGTAAATACCCTGCAGGAAGGAAGACATGGTGAGCTTTCTAGTGTTACTGCCATATAAACTATGTTAAGAGCCCCTAGCCATTGGATCTGATTGGATTGGAGACCTTCAGTGATTTTGATACGGTGTTCATAGGACAAGGAGTTAAAAATGTGATTGGAACAGGAAAGAGATAGAAAACAAATGGACAACTTTGAAATTTGAGGCAAAGGGAAGCAAATAGACAAGCTAAACTTTATGAGGGAAATTTAATTTTTAAAATATTACATTCTTTTGTTTTTGCTTCCATAGTGGATTTTTTAGTCCTTAGTCTGATATTACAACTGTATCTTGATGTATGTATTAGTGTCCTTTCACAGGGCTGTGTTTATCTAACCAGCTGGCCAGCATTTTTCTGATTTAGGTATCATTAGTCTTTATTTTCCTCTAGCATTCAAAGAAAGAATAGTCTTAATTTTTTCCTGCACCAGAAACACCACACATACCTTAAATACATACCCCTTTATTTTCAATAGTTTATTTAATTTTTCATGGTAATCTGTCACTGTATCGGAAATGTTCCTGGCCATTTTGAAAAAGTGTGTTTCTTGCCTTAAATACTAAAGGCTTGAAGATAATGCTCAATCTGTAGTATTGGTTAACAAATTAAGCTATAAAAGAAAAACGTTGGTAGTAAGAATTCCTTAATGAGGTTTACGGGATTTTAGAGGTGACCCATGTGTTTTAAGATACAAAACCCCCTTAAGATTAGTTAACACTTTTGTAAACTGTTTTTAGTGTTGTTTCTCATGAAATGGTGTATTGCTTGGAGACAGGAAAATGGGTCAACCTGTTCATTCTTCTTTTACAAAGATAAACTGCATTTGTCTGAGGAAATAAGTTTGTGTAAAGATAAGAAAGATGAATTCCCAAGCACCTTTTATAATATAACCCAGATTTGTGGACCTACTTAGGAAATACTTCGCACACTTAGGAATGTCCTTGCCTGCCCAACAAGTGTCCTGACCCAGGCATGCTCAGAACCTCAAACTGAAGGCAACCTATGTCTGACAGCCAAAGTCTTGGAATCGGTTCTGTTCTGTGTTCCTCCCTTTCCTTCCACAGAATCTTGAAGGTTCTTAGGTTCCTGTGCTCCCCTGAGCCCCAGTTTGGTTAGTAAGTTCTTTATAGACAGCGGAACTAGTTCTAGTGGTTCATCAGTTGGAGACTGTGTGACTGTATTCGTTTGTGTACACCTGGCAGGCTCGTGAGTCTGAGCATGGTTGAAAGGGATCTGCTTGGTATTTCACTGCTATTTAGTGAAAACTTCTCCTTTGCCTTCCCCATCCCCTCACTCGCACCTTACAGTCCTGGTTCCCTCGGGTAAACTTGTGTGGGAGAACACTCTGAAGCCCTCAGAGGCCACATTGCTTTCCTACAAGATCTGTTTGCAGAGGTTTGGGGATTTTGTGCTTTTAAACCGTCTCTTGGTTACACTGTGCCTGACTTACTCAACCATGCCACTTTCTCAAGAGGTTGGTAAAAAGTACTAAAGTAGTTGACCACTGGTATGCCTGACTTTTTCTCTTAGGTACCTAAGCAAATAGAAGGAACTCCTCAAAGTTGGGTAAACTTACTGCACAGACAGACATAAAAGTAGAAATTTTAACTGTCTTTATAAAGTTGTTGACTTTAACAATGATTGAATAGTCTGTAGATCAATGTATAGAATTCGTGATTGTCTAGACTACACGACTATCTTATCTCTGAGTAATCTTGGTTGTTTACTCCTTTAGTTCCTTTTCCTTTCTTTTCTCCTTCCCTTCTTCCTCCTTCCTCTTTCTGGGTGGCAGTGTTTTGTTACATAGGTCTGCAGTTCTTGGTCCCCTTCCCTTAGCCTCAAGAGTGCTAAATTATAGGTGTGTACCACTCACCAATAACTGCATATATTTATTATTTTATGTGTATAGTGTTTTGCCTGCTTGTATGTCTGTGCCTTGTGTGCACCGGGTACCCTTGGAGGCCGTTGGGTCCTCTAGAGCTGGTATTACATACTGTTGTGACCCTCCATGTGGATGCTGGGCACTGAACTCCTGTTCTCTGGAAGAGCGACCAGTGCTCATAACCTCTAAGCCATTGCTCCAGCCCCTGCTTATAAACTTTTTGAATGCACATTGGTCCAGGTAATTTGACTAAGAAGAAAAAAAAATTGAGGTTACTTTGGATATACTAAAGATATAATGCCATTTTATAGTTCAAAAAGATTCATAATCTAGAGATTTTTGGTGCTATAATGAATTTTTAATGCTCCTTGGTCTCAGACTTGGCTGTTCTCTCCCTGGAATTGCCAGTGAAGAAAAGATAGAGTAAATGAGTGATTGTTTTACAGAAATAACTTTAAATTGTAACTTTTAAATAGTAAAATATTCACATTAGCAGATTAATTGGCTGCCACACTACAGTTGCTCGCTCTAACTTATGGTCTCATCACTGGGTCAGAGGAAAAGAGCACCTGTAGAAGGGAGAGGAAATCAATCCTAGGGCCGTGCTTTAACGCCCTTGGAGTGGGGTGCTGAGAAGCATGTCCACAGCCAGTGAGATGTGACAGTAATTGGTTTTTATTTCTAGTTATTTTGTGACTTTTGTGTGTTTCCTTTGCTTTTTGAGACAAAATCTGCTAGGTACCCATGGCCGGCCTGGTATTTGTTATGTAGACCGGGCTGCTCAGAGATGCATCTGACAGTTTCCCAAGTCCTGGGACTAAAAGTGTGTACCACCACACCTGGCTGGTGTGTCTTTTGCTTGTGTTTTTCTGATAGTTGAGTGTCAGAAAACCTTGAATCCCTTTTTACCTTCCTGATAATTTTTAACTTCTAGAACTTCCTGCGTGAATATAGGCTTTTCAGCTAGTTTTGATTTGAGGACTTCCTCATCTTGATACTATATTCTCCTGTTATTCTGCAAAGTAAACCAAGAGCCTCATGCTCTTTTTATCGTGAGATGGGATCTCACTAAGTTGACCTGACTCATCTTGGAATGGAGTAGCCTAGGCAGGCCTTGATCTTGTGATCCTGCTTCTTGACTTCTTGCTATTTAAAAAACGTAATTATATTGGTTATGCAAGTTTGTGTTTCTGAAAAGTTTAATTATTGCCTTATGGAAATTTAATTGTTTATTGGTATGAAACTGGATGTAATAAGGCTAAAATAATATTACAAAGTATTTGTTTGTTTGTTTGTTTGTTTTTTAAGATAGGGCTTAATGTCGCCTAGTCTTGTTCGAAACCACTGTGTAGCTCAGGATTACCTTGAACTTCTGATTCTGATTCTGCTTCTGCCTCCCAATTGCTGAAACTAAAAGTCTGTGTCATGACACAGCTCTCAGGCCCTTTCCATTAAGTAACTACTTGCTTAGCTTAGAATAATTGTGCCATCCACATCTTCGATGCATAAATGAGCTAAATATTGTATATTTATATAGTTTAGTTGTGCTCAATGTTCATTTAGATGTGGTGATATTGTGTTCCCCAAAATATTGTGCACCCTAATAAATTTACCTGGGGTCAGAGAACAGAACAGCCACTAGATATAGAGGCCAAAAAAATGGTGGCACACATACCTTTAATCCTATCACTTGGGAGGCAGAGATCCGTCTGGATCTCTTTGAGTTCAAGGCCACACTGGAAACGGCCTGGCATGGTGACTCATGCCTTTAATCCCAGGAAGTGAGGGCAGAAAGGTACATAAGGCATGAAAACCAGGAACTAGGTTTGTTAAGCTTTTAGGCTTTGAGTTAAGCTGAGAGGCATCCAGTCTCAGGAAACAGGATCACCTGAGGAACTGGCAAAGTGAGGTGGCTGTGGCTTGTTCTGCTTCTGGGATCTTCCAGCGTTTAACCCAGTACCCAGCTCCAGGTTTGTTTTTATTAATAAGACTCTAAGATTCATGCTACATTTAGACTAAAGCTAAATGCATTATAGCACAGTGCTTTAATCTTGTGCACGAAGTTGATGATGCCATAAAAATAAAATAGCTTTCATGTAAGTTAAATAAATACAACGTTGCTGAGCACTCAGGAGGTAGAGGTAGGCAGCTCTAACTTCCAGATCAGCCAGGCTGTATAGACAGACTGTCTCAAAAAGCACTTTTTTGAAAATAGATGCAAATGATAAGAAAAAAAAAACAGCTGCTGAAAGAAAATAGAACTAGCCACCCTGCCACCTCACTCTTACTTAGTAGTAGTGGATCTCTGTGTCCAACTCTAGGTTTTTCTTGTAATTCTAGTTATTGATTTTTTTTAAATTACTATATGATATTCTGATAGATGAGAATTTAGATTAGTGTAACATTCCTCCCTTTTCACTATGGTTAGTTATAGTATAAGTTTTAATAGAATTAAGTCAGAGCTTACCTTTTTTTGTTTGGTTCAGTGTTTACCTCTTGTAAGAGTAAATATCTGCAAAGCTAAATTGTTTCTTAGGCTTATCTTCTCTTACGTGAATAATGTCACTTTCTCCCTGAGTTAATAATTGTACATATATATATTTTTTTTTTCTTAACTATGTGAGTATTCATACTTGTGATTCTTTTGTTGTTTGCTTGGCGAGGTTTTGAGACAGGTCTTAATGTAGCCCAGGATTACTTTGAACTCCTGACCTCCCTTGGCTTCCCAAGTGCTGGAGTTGTGGATGTAAGCCTCCACACCTGGCTTCTATTTTCTGTGGTCAAATATATTAGTTTTATTAACTCCATTTTAGAGGTTTTTGTCCTTCTGAGCTCTCATATAATAATCCATCTGGATTGTCACTTCCTTACCATTTTGTGACCAAAAAAAAAAAAAAAAAAAAAGTGTGTTGTCGGGAGGTTGTTCCTGGATTAGTTAAGTGTCCAAGAGAAAAACCGTGTAAGCCATTCTCATGCATCAGTATCCTTTGTCTGTATAGTAGTTCGGTTTTGTTTAGGATTGAGAAGTCTGACATTGTGATATTTTCTCCTTTTTGTGTTATCTTCTGTTCTCTCTCTGGACATGAAGTCTGCAGTGGAAAAGATTGCAATAATGTATCTGCATTCAGTGCAATTTGTTAAACTTGAACTCAGATTGTTTAGCTCAACGGGGAATTAGACTCCTGCCCAAGAATGTAAGGAATGTAGTGCCTGTGTCAGTCTGTTTCTTTCTTCTCTCTCTCTCTCTCTCTCTCTCTCTCTCTCTCTCTCTCTCTCTCTCTCTCTCTCTCTGTCTCAACCCGTTTCCTGGTAATCTGGTAGCCAGCAAACTCCCAGAATCTACTAATCTCTACCCCCCCCCCCCCCCCAGTTCTAAAACTACAGACATTCACTCTCTGTATGGCTATGATGTGAACTGTTGTGCCCTGCTTTTGTATTTAAAGATAATAATTGCTTAAGTTATTAAGTTCTTTTTTTCCTAACCAGTTTAAATAAGACATTTTGTTAAAAGTTTTTATTTCATTACTCTGATGATCAGTCTCTATTTAAAAGGGGCGTTGTTGTTGTTGTTGTTGTTGTTTCACTAAACCTGCCTATTCTGCACATGTGGACATAAGAGATAGTGACTGAAACTATGTTTTGTAGGTAAAGGCCTTCTGAGTGTTGGGAGTACTTAAATTAGAAATGTGTATATGTATGATTATCCATAAGAAGTTGATCTCTGTCCTACTGTTCAGAATTATTTTTGGGATCTTAAAGGGTTAGAAATTTGAAAGGTGGGATATATTTCAAACACTGGTGTAGACTCCAACAGAGCTACAAGTGAGCACTAGTCAGCTCTTCCAGCTTTAATTCATTTTCAGTCTTAAAATTTAAGTAGCAGTCATCACTGGAACTCTTCCGTTACCTAATTGTGTGTAAAGTACTAAACTCAGCTTTTGTTTGTTTGTTTGTTTCAAATTTTATTCTGATGTGTGGGGACAACATGCTGGGTGCTCTCCATAGTTCCCTCGGTTCATTGTAGTGGCTGAAAGTGTTCATTTGCAATCAAGTAAGTGAAACTTTCACAAAAATTAGTCTTCAGATTTTTAAATTTTAGTAAGGTTGCAAATCACCTTTGGGTTAGAGCACCAGGTAAAAACGTATATTCTCATTGGCTGATTAGATACCTAAATTCTGGTCTTGTTGATTTTTTTGTAGATGTGGTGGTACAGTGGGAGCTATTCTGACATGTCCACTGGAAGTTGTCAAAACACGGTTACAGTCCTCCTCTGTGACACTCTACATCTCTGAAGTTCAGCTGCACACCATGGCTGGAGCCAGTGTCAACCGAGTCGTGTCCCCCGGACCCCTGCATTGTCTAAAGTGAGGAGGGCAAAGCTTTCACGGATGTGGCCGCCGCTGCCGCTGCTTATCTTAGTGATCCCACACCCTTAGTTTTCCCTTCATGTCTGACAAGGTTCTTTAGAAAAGGTCATGACAGAAATCAGTGTGAACCATACTTATTAGTGGTAACAGGCCATAGTGGAGTAGAACAATTACAAAGATTGTATATATTTAGAATATTTTTTCTTAATTTATCCAGTGGGCTTCTTTCTAAAGTTATTATAGGGATTTTGTTTTGAATGGATTAATTTTAGTTTCATTTGTTTTCAGGCAAGGTCTCACTATGTAGCCCTGACTGACCTGGAATTCAGTATCCAGAACAGGCCCACCTCTGTGCTGCCATATCCAGATGACTGTTCTGTTCAGTTTTGAAATGAAGGTAGTATTGGTGCTACTAGTGTGTGTTAAATGTTCACACATGTGCACAAGTACCTGCATCTAGTTGCTTACAGTCTGTTTTCTTTTACAAAATATATAACATATAACCTAAAAAGCTTCAGCTTGAAACAGTTATCCCAGTTTTAAAAATCTGTGTGTTGACATTTTCTGATGATTAGAAAAAGACTGGCATATTTCTGTTACTAGACTTAATTAAGTTGCTTTCAAGACTAGCCATGGTGGCATACACCTTTAATCCCAGCACTTGGGAGGCAGAGACATGTGAATCTGTGAGTTTGAGGCCAGCTTGGTCTACAGAGCAAGTTCCAGGACAGCCAGAGCTACATAGAGAAATCCTGTCTCAAAAAACAAAACTTAACTCAGATCAGTTTCTATGTCTTTATATTTGTATTTGAGTTCAATGTTTGTGTGTCTGTCTTATCAGCTCGCTTGACTTAAATCTGTTTGAACTTAGTTCAGTAGTATTTATTTTGTAGTAGCAAATGAACTCATCCAGTGTATTTACATTTGCTACTAAAAGATTGCATCACACCTATTTCAACTTGGTTACCTAAGTACATGACAGGTAGGATAAAACTGTCAGCAATTTTGAATTAAAATGTTGTAGTTACAGAAAAGTACTGATTGATGTGGGAAATGTCTCCTTTTTAAAAATATTATTTATATATTTTATGTATATGGGTATTTTGTCTATATATATATATATATGCATACTAGAAGAGGACATCAGATCCCATGGGACTACAGTTATAGATAGTTGTAGCTGCCATGTGGGTGCTGGGAATTGAACTCAGGATCTCCAGGATCTCTGGAAGAGTAGCCAGTGCTCATAACCACTGAGACATCTCTCCAGCCCTAGGAAATGAATCCTGACATCATAATTCTGACATTACCATTGATCAGATCTTAAAATTCTCCCTTATACCCCTGAGATATATTTTGCTCTGGTTTTCAGTAATTTTGCTTTTCCTTCATCATAAGAACTTTCATTTTTTTTTTTTAAATTTAGATTTCTTGAGTGTTTATTTGATACAAAGCTTTACTATGTAACATTGGCTGACCTTGAACTCTATATAGACCCAACTGGCCTTGGACTCACAAAGATTCACCTGCTTTTGCCTCCCTGGTGGTAATGGGATTAAGGCATGCACCACTACCACCATTTCCTCAAGATTTTCATGCCCTCCTTTAATCTTTTTATAAATTAATTTACTTAGTCACTAAAGTACCCAATAACTGAATACTGTTTTGCTTTCTTATCCTAAAACTAAGGTGGGTGAAGTTAATTTTTTCGTGGTTATTCTCCACCATTGGACTTGATAGGAGAAAAGTCTTATTTCAGCTCATACCTTTAATTAACTATTACACTCATCTGCCATGTAAAAGATCTTTCTTAAGTATGTAGATACACCCAGAGAAGCACTTGATCCGCCTCTTTCTTAGCTCTAAAGTTTCCTTTGCTTTCTATTTTTTGTCCAAGTCAGTTCTGATTAGACTGGCCTGAACTACTTCAGCCTTGACCTCCCGAATGTGGGATTACAGGCATATGCCACCACATCTAATGTGGGGTTACAGGCATATGCCACCACATCTGGCTTCTAAATTAAAATATTCTGTCCCTTCTCACCTCTGCAACTTCATTGAACTACTTAATCTCAGAAAGCCTTATATGTTTTAGACTCTGTCCCTTTTTCTTCTGGGGATAAATATCTTGTGCAATATTTGCTTTTCATGACCTATTAAATTATTTGCCTTAATACGCTTTTTTTCACAACTATTCAAAGTTTTCAGTATGCAGGGCTCTATCTTTTCTATTTATCTAGTCAAAAGATCTTTATACACTAAGTTCTCAGTACAGTAAGTGTTAACTGATTGGAGGGAAACCAACCATTGTAGTAACCCATGGGTGTTAGGGTGATAGAATTGCCATAGCATCTCACTGGAACTGTTGATTGGTATTATACTTCAGAACTTGAGGTAGTTTCTAGGATTGTGTAGACTACAAGAATTGGGCTGTGTATGAGGCTGAGTCAGATCCCCAGCACCAGACAGAACTGTGAGAGCAGGAAGAACATGCATTTCTGCTTGTGGAATTTGCTGATAAAATGAAAGAGAGAGAGAAAGCAAGTCAGTGTCATAATCTGTCTATTTTTTCATCTTTTCTGTTATTTTGAGACAGGGTCTCATGGAGCTCAGTCTGACTTAAAACTCACTCACACTTAAGATGATCTCTTATCTCAGCCTCCCTCCTGGTGTTGGAATTACAAGCATGAGCCTGCATACCTCAGTAAAACTGTAATTTTAAGATTTTGTGCATGTGTGTATGGGTACATACATGGCACAGTATACATGTAGAAGACAGAAGCCAACTGTGTGGATTCAGTTTTCCTTCCAACATTAGAAGAGTTCCAAGCATCCAAATCAGATCCTCAGGCCAAAAAGCAAGTGCCTTTACCCACTGAGCCACCTTGCTGGCCATTTTAGAAAAGAGTATGTGCAGAGTTTTATTATCACTAGTATCACTTTGATTCTTCAGTACTTTTTCCTGCCCCACCCCCACCCCCAAAGTTGTTATTAGTAATGAAAATCGACCAGAAAGATACATTATAAACAGGAGACAATTGGCTTTGCTCTGGGATATTAGTGAAGGGTGTAATCGGGTATTTCTTTCTAATAATTTCTTTTTCTCTTTTCAGAGTTATCCTGGAAAAAGAGGGTCCTCGCTCATTGTTTAGAGGATTGGGCCCCAATTTAGTGGGGGTGGCCCCCTCCAGGTAAAAAAAGGGGGGGGGGCTAAAATTATGTCAGTTTTTATTTCAAGGTATCTGGATATAATCATCGGTAGATACATTTAAATTTATAAATGTGACTTTCAGTGTTCATGGGAAGGTATTTGAGAGTTTCTGGTGCTAATCAAGTATTCTACAAAGAAAAGCATGATTCTGGGACTGACAAATTCATTGTACTAAGGAAATGGTTCATGTTGTAAGGGAGAAGGGATAATGTTTGCTTTAAACTATTAATGTTCACACTTGGAAAATGAAATGTAGAATAAAATAGTTCTAAGTTTAAAACTATTTGTAGATAGTTTTGATTTTAAATTGTTATAAATGGATCTGAGATTTGAGGGGAGAATGCTATATTCAAAACTATAAATTGAAATAGCATCTTTAAATTGGATTGAATAGGACCTATTATACTAGTAATGCTTTCAAAATAAATCTAAATTTTCTATTATGATAACTTCTGAGAAAATGTTTATATTCTCTTTTGACCTTAGGAATTAGAGAAATTTTATAGTTACGGGAAGAGCTGGATATTTACCCAAGGCAAAAAACTATAAACTGATTTTTTTGTTCGTCTGTTTTGAAACTAGGTCTTACAATGTAGCCCTGGTTGGCTTGGCCTTGGTATATAAACCAGACTGGCCTTGAAATCACAGAGATCCACCTGCCTCCACCTCCCAGAATGCAGGGATCAAGGCTAAACTGACTTTTTTTTTTTTTTTTTTTGGTTTTTCGAGACAGGGTTTCTCTGTGTAGCTTTGCACCTTTCCTGGAACTCACTTTGGAGACCAGGCTGGCCTCGAACTCACAGAGATCTGCCTGCCGCTGCCTCCCAAGTGCTAGGATTAAAGGCATGCGCCACCACCGCCCGGCCTAAACTGACATTTTATGATAAATTGTTGGAAGCTGTGTTTTTAATTTAACTGGGGTAACAAATTAAAAAAAAAAAGTCTTTAAAGAACATAAACGGTATGGTGTATGGTGGGTGAGGGGAGTGCATGCTTTCGTTTTGAGACAGTCTTACTGGGTAGCCCTGGTTAGCCTCATTTACATGTACTAGAATTCTAGAGGTTCACCTGGCTATACCTAAGTATTTTTAAAAATATGTTTATTCTGTATGAATGTTCTTCCTGCATGCATGTCTGTATACCATGTGTACCTAGTCAGAAGAAGGAATCAGATCCCCTGCAACTGGGTTCTTCTGTGGTAGAATCCTATACAAAAAAGTTCATATTTAGAATGTATATGGACACCTAGTTCTGTACTTTAAACCACATCTTGTTACTTACTGGATTTCACATCTTTCATTTTTAAGAAATTATTCAGAGCTGAGCTTGTTTGCCTACACCTGTAATTGGGAGGCTGAGCAGCATTATCTTGCATTCAAAACCAGGGCTTAATTTAATTAATAGGGGGGCTGGGAAACAGCATAGGTGGTGGTAGTGAGATGACTCAGTGCATAAAGGAAAGAACTTGCATGCAAGCCTGATGACTAGAGTTCAGCACTCAGAACTAACAGTGGAAAAACAGAATGGACTCCTAGAGTTGTTCTCTGACCTCCACATGCACATAGGAGCATACACACAGACACACAACAGTAATAAAGTCAGATGTGACGATTTTTGAAAATTGTATGTGTGCATTGCACGTGTTGGTATGTGCACATGAGTGCAGGTATCCATAGAGTCCAGAAGAGGGCACCAGTTCCTCTGGAGCTACAGTTACAGGCAGTTGTGTGCCACCCAGCATGAGTGCTGGGAACCCAACTGAGGTTCTCTAAAAGAGTGGTAAATGCGCTCAGTGAGCCATCTCTCAAGTACCTAAAATAAAAATTTCAAAAGAAAAGAAAATCCAGTATATCACATCATCATGAAGATAAAGGGGGGGAAGTATCATAAAAGTTCACTTTCCACCTTAAATATATTGCCTTACTATTGGTGACATTATTAAGGCCACTCCACGTAGTTAAAAGGAAGATTTAGTTAGTGGGTAACTTACAAATAAAGGGATAGGTAGGTCATGAGGTCTGGGGAAGGTATATCACAGTCCAGCAGTGTCCTCTGGAGCTCTGCTTGGTCAACCTCCGCCGTCAAGGGTCCAGGAACAGAGAGAGCGCTGGCCCATCCAGATCTCGGGTCTCCAGGTGCCTCCCTTGGAACTTGCAGATCAAAACTGGAATGGCTACCCACTACACCTTACTGGTTGTGTTTCCACACACATTCATTCTTTTCCTCAGCCACCTTTAATAAACAGTGCAGTGTACTTCGTCCCAGTAATTTCCTGGGCTGTCATATGCTTAAAGACGTGCATATATTATTTACATAAGCAAATCATAGAAAATACTTAATGTAACTTGTCTTGAAGCTCTATGGTCTTAATATTTTTACCTTTTGTGTACATGTGTGTCTGTTTATATACAGGTGCCTGTGGAGGCCAGAAGAGGGATTAGATTCCCTGGATCTGGACTTACATCCTCCTTGTGGGGGTGCTGGGAACCAAATTCAGGACCTATGGAAAAACAGCAAGTGCTCTTAACATCTGGGCCACCTACCAGCTCCTACTGTAGTGGTGGTTTTGTGAATGTTCTCAAACATTTACCTTTTGTACTTCAAGAAGTTTATTAGTTTATATTTGTTTTTGTTTCTTTCTTTTTTTTCTTTTTTTTTGGTTTTTCGAGACAGGGTTTCTCTGTGTAGCTTTGCGCCTTTCCTGGGACTCACTTGGTAGTCCAGGCTGGCCTCGAACTCACAGAGATTCACCTGGCTCTGCCTCCCGAGTGCTGGGATTAAAGGCGTGCGCCACCACCGCCCAGCTGTTTTTGTTTCTTTGGGACAGGTAGTAATATACAGCCAGGCTGGCCTCAAACTCAAAATCCTGCTTTTGCATCTGGAATGCTGGGATTACAGTAATACACAACAGTACCACAAAGATATATATTATTTTAGGATGACTACTTAAATAGGACTTCTGGATAAAGGGAACTACATGCATTGCAAAGTAGAGATTGCTAATTTGTCCTCTGAAGAGGCACATCATGTTTTTATTTTCATATAGTGAACTCATTGCTCCTAAGCCACGTATTTATGAATGCTGGCTACTGTCCATCTTTTTAATACTTACTAAATGTACTAAAAAGTTTCTTTTGCTATTTGACATTGTATTTAATTTTTTGTGTAATTACACCCTCTTTATTATAATTTGATCTTTTATTTTTTATTTATATTTCCTATATGTATATTCCATATCTATTTTCTCATTAAGATGTCTTCTGTGATTCCTTCATGGGAATGAGTTTATTCTCCCTAATGTTTTAGAATTGTGTATCCTAAGGGCTTTGTTCTTGTTGTTGTTTTAAAATTGTGTATCAGAAGGTTTTTGTTGTTATTTTCCTCATAAATAGAATGTTTTGTTTCAAATTTTGAAACAGCCTTTCACTTAGTAATTCAGGTTGCCCTTGAACTTACGATCCTCTTGCCTTAGCTTGCTGACTACTGAGATTGCACATGAAAGCCACGTGCCTGGCCCCTTTTTTTCTTAAACACTTTTCTTAAATTTAAAAAAAAAAAAAAATACAACAGTGGAAGCTGAAGAGATGATGCTTTCTTTTTTGGTAAGAGCATTTGCTGCTCTTGCAGAGGACCTAAATTCAGTTCCCAATACTCTCATGGAGGCTCACAGTCATCTATAACTCCAATCCAGAGGATCTGACACCCTCTTGTGGTCTCCAAGGGCTCTGCATGCACCTGGTACACTTCTTACATGCAGGCAGAATACTCATACAATCAGGAGAAAAAGACAGAATAATGAAACTGTCTCCATTATCAGTTACTAGTCTATTTTGTTACTGATATGTAAATCAGCATTATTGAGAAATAATGCAATATTTGATTCAGGAAGCCAATAATTCAGTACTTCAAAGGCTAAAAAGAACTCCACATTTAATGGAGTATTTACATACATTGCAAAACCTAACCTGACTTGATGGGCCTGATTACACTTGTTAAAATTATTTTGTCTTAAGAATACTGTGGGCAAGAGGTATAAAAGGGTAAAGGCTTGGGTGGGATCTCCAGCACTAAAAAAGTAGAATATATGAACCTTTTCTTTGTATGTTTCTAGTGTAGAATATACCACAGAATCTCAAAACTGTCCAGCATCAGACCTCTACAATTCTATTCACCCAGCTGAGGTTAAGTACACTGGCACAGAGCAGACACCACAGCCTCACTGGTGCAGAGTCTCCAGTTATCAGGATGCTTTGTACGTTGTCAGTATTGAGCAGAGCTTGGGAGCCAGGAGAATGGTTGCTAGGAACTATACATTGGAGTTTGGCTTTCTAATGTACAAAACATGCTTTGTGGAGAAAATGGGTAAACCTGATACTACATTGAATATGACTCAGACTTTATTAGATTTCTCCATTCTAAAATTAGGAAGATTTATGCTTTATTAATTATTTTATTTTTAGAGCAATATACTTTGCTGCCTATTCAAACTGCAAGGAAAAGTTGAATGATGTTTTTGATCCTGATTCTACCCAAGTACACATGATTTCAGCTGCAATGGCAGGTATGAATATTTAATAGTAAAAAACTCTTCTGAAACCTGGAGATGTTAATATTTTATGATGACTTTATATCAAATTAAGGTGGTTAGTGTGCTCTTTAATAATTAAAATCTACAAAGATGATGATTTTTTGTTCACTTGAATAAAACATTTGCTATACATAAATTCTTACCAGTTATATCTTTGTAATTAAGGGTTTAAGTGGCAAACTAAGATAGTATATTTACTTGGCTGTGTAGTACCTAATATTAAATGCACTCATGCTTTAAGAGTCCAGCCATAATCCCACTGGAATCGAGCTGCCTCTGGCCCTCCTCAGTTTCCATTAGTGCCTTCCTGCTGCATGTTTTAAAATGCTTCTGTCTGAAATGTGCCGCCAGTACTTGGTAAAGTATTCATTGTGTTCTGTGCTTAGATGCTGCAGTTTTTGTGATGTTTATTATGACCCAGTTACTATAATTTGTTTATGCTTTAGAATATGTTTATCATTCCTCATAATCTAGACTACATACTAGACCTGAACTTTAGACACTGCCTTATGTGTACATGCTTGAGTAGAAATGTTTCCAGGAACTTAATGTCATGGTGAGAATGATTCTGAGTCAGCACAGCCCTCACAGGTCTTTGCACTACCTTCTAAAGCCAAGTGTAGAGATGGTTTGTCAGTCTGGTTCTAGAATCATTTGCTGCCATGCATGTTAGACAAAGCCTTGAATTTTAGTTCTTAATAGAAAATTCTTCCGATTTTCTGAGAATTATTTAATCTACCTATTTCCAAATTGTTCTGTAACTTTGTAAAGAAAACTATAGCTGCTTGTATCAGCTGTTGATCAATAAATTAACGTCCCATTGCGTGCTTGATAAGTGCCTTAAGCTGCTAATCATTTTCTATTTAGAATAGTTTAATTTGAACCACATATTTAACTAAGTGTAAGTTTGGAATACTGATTTGTGAAAGATTGATAGCCTTTGCTATATAATAAATCCAGCATATAACTTACAAATTGTTTCCAAGACTTTTTATATTTGCAATTGATGACTGATTGACATTTTGAAGCTGGAAGGGACAGTGTTTAAAGTCAAGATAGTATATACTCTGATTTTCCAGTCTGGAGATCTTGATTCCTGGGAGTTTGGGGGACCTTATCCATGGAATTACTGGATTGAACTGGATAGATTGAGTTTTGAGAATTAGTTCTTAGTGTAATAGTATTTACCTAGTAACAAACTAGAATTTTTTAATTGTACTATTTGTAGATGTTGGTTATGGATGTTTTCCTTTCACAGGTTTGACTGAGTATAGGTGAAAATTGGACCAATTAGTTATAAACCCCGTAAACATTACATTAGGTTAATAATAATATATTTCTAGATTATCAGCATTTGTGTTGGGGGGAATTATTTGTCTCTAAAAGAAATGTTAATATTACTTTTAAAAATTGAAATCAAGAAACTAGATAAGCCGGGCGGTGGTGGCTCACACCTTTAATCCCAGCATTTGAGAAACAAAGACAGCAAATCTCTGAGTTCGAGGCCAGTCTGGTCAAGAGAGTGAGTTACAGAACAGCCAAAGATACAGAGAAACCTGTCTCAAACACATACACCCCAGAAAAAGAAAAAGAAACTAGATAAACAGTCATTTTAAAGTTGACAATGTTTATTATGGATTCAGTATTGCACATTTAGAGGTTCAAAGTATCTAAATTCTTCCCAGAACATCTTATTATATTAGGATATCTCACAAAATTTGTTATTATTTTTTGTAGCACATTGCAAAGTAATTCAGTAAAACTTCTTAAAAATTCTTTTCTCAAATGTATGATATCTTCATTAATACTGTTTTCCAACTTGAATTCCTTCCATTTTGGTAAATTAATAAGCATGCCTAGTCAGACATTATTATACTGTACACTTACTGTGTAATTTGAAAATATTTTTTCATTTGTTTGCAGTTACATTGTCCTGAAAAGTATGCCTTCGGCATTTCCTTGCACTGTTTGTTAGCACTGGCATCTAGCTTTGCAGGTTTTTATGTGTAGCTGCATGGCTGGTGAAACAGAATGGTCCAGGACAGATTGATTAAGGTAGCTTTTTGGCCCCTTTATTCTTACCTGCACCAGATTGCTCTGGGTTTTCCTCAAGGTCATATTTTTGGACATCAAAGAATGATGGAAGAGGTACAAAGTACTTAAAGATAAGTCATGTGAAAAAGATTTTAACTGACTGTTACAAAAAAATGCTAACCTTGTCACCTTCGTAGCAAAAATGCATTAAAAGAGGCGGTTAGCCATATTGCTTGGGGATTTTGCCACACCAGTATGCACACACAGTCTCTCTTCAGTTTCATTTTGCATGTTACCCAGATTGACTAAAACATATAATTTAAACATTAAACTTAGTTCAAGTGCAGTTAAAGAGTCATTTTTTACAGTGTTATTAGTGGCCACACCTAAAACGTACTGAATGTTTTCATTTACTGGAACATTTTCCAGTTACAAAGATATTTAACCCAAGTAATCCTGATTGTCTTTGTGTTTTACCTACTCCTTTCCCACTTACACACGACTTGACACTGTTGACTATGGCTATTGAGGTTGTCTGGTTGAAATAATCTTGAGTAGCCTTCTGAGTACACCATGACATCTGTTAGCATGCCAAAATATATTGTTACTTCTTTTTTTACAGTAATTCTCAATTTTTAAAAGTTTACCTGACAAACACATATATTTATATGTGACATAAGTATAAAGGAAATGAATTTCTGTTTTTATTTTTATGTGTATCCATATAGGTTAGTGTGAAATTTCTAATGTGTCAATAAATATAATCATTTAGTGTTGTCAATATATCTAGTGAGTAGTATATGCTTACAGAATACATCATTATTATTTTTTGGTTTTTTTTGTTTTCAGGAACACATTTTTTTCAAGGGTTTTTTTTTCCTGTTATTTTAATTTCATATTTAAATATAAGGTTAGGTGTTTTTTCACTCTTAAATATAAAGTTTTCCTTACAGTATTCAGCCAAATGCATGGTTGGACAGCTGCTTTGTATGCTTATTTGTGAACATTTTTCCTGTTTTCTGTTTTGTAGAACACAAGAATTAATACAAAATAATCCAAACTATTCCATAACTATGGATGTGCAGTATTACTGCTAGAGTCAAAAGGTGACAGGTACTATTGGTAGCACTGTGTTCTTTATTAGTTACGCAAAGTTCCAGACTTTAATATTCTGTTGGGGCTCTTATTTCTGTTTGGTTGGTTGGTTTTTAAATTGCTAGATAATCTGATTATTAAAGAACAGATAAAAATGTTTGCAACTCTTTTCATGGTAGATAACAGTAGCAGGAAATGGAACATAGAATCCCTTCTGAACTTTTATTAGATTCTCCTTTGACAAGGTTAGCATTTTTTCTTTAAGACAAAATTGATCGTCTTTTTAGGTAAGTATTTAGACTCGGAATCTGCTGAAGATGGTGGGATTGTCAGTACTCTGTACGCTTTCATTATAAAACACAAAGCCCATTCTGATATTCTTCTAACTTAAAATTTTTCAAAAAAAAAAAAAAGATCTCACAGTCACTATTTCTTAAATCCTTCCAGTGGGATTCAGTTTGTACACATGTATCTGATGAGGTCACTGCTTGTTGTTATGATACAGAAAAGCCTGTGTCTATTTTAGGCATTTACTGTACATTTCTCCCGAGAAAAGAGTGAGATCGTGTCATCTCATGCTCCCCATCCGCAGGTCACTTCCTGTAGAAATATGGACTAACTTAAACCTCGTGAGTACTGATCTGAGCATCTCTTGCAGCCTCTAGTATAAGAAACACACCCTGGGATTTTATAGTAGCTGTGGAATAGTAGAAGGTGGGACGTGGATTTGTGTGCATTGTTGAGTATTTCATAAAGATTTAACTCCGGTCCCTTTGTTATCCTTCTAGAAGGAAGCATGGGGTACTTTTCAGTTACCATGTAAGCCTGGGGTCTTCAGCTTGGCCATAATGGTCTTGACCTCCACAGAATGACAACAGTATATATTAATATTAGAGAGAGCTATAGTTGGTAATATGCTGTCCTACAACTGTTACATAGTAATGGTTGTCTTGTCTTTGCTTAGCTAACGTTTAAAATTCTAATAAGGTGTTTTCCACTCTAGTCTATTGGTATTTGAATGACTTGATTACTGCTCTTTTTTGAAAAAACTGATGTCTGCATTCTAAGAAGTGCAGGCATAGTGAATGAGGTCTTAGCTGTTTTAGTGTAGTTTTAAATTTTAAAATAGTTAATACTTTTCTCTTAGGTTGTATATGTTTTGTACTTTCAGAATTTAATTGAAATGTGCTGAAATAAAATACTGCAGATATCACTCACTTAAACATTTTCAGCGAGTTTCTATAGGTGGGATTTGTTTATGTTTTTAATTGGCGTATTATCAAGTGGAGTTTTATTTGATGCATAACTTAAATTTACATTTAAAGTTTTCTAATAAAACACTGACACTACTAACTAAATGCCTGTATTGGCACTTTGCTTTAGCTGATTCTGGAACAATACAGATTCTTACCATCTATAAGTGGATTCTTCACTATACTCTTCAGTTGATTTTAATGTTTTATTGGGTGTTCTGAATACAGTAGCCTTTTATCAAAATGTAACAAAACTAAAATGAAAAATAAAAAGTGATAGGCAATTTCTAAACTGCAGGATCACCTGGCCCAATGTCTATGTGCTTGTCGTAAATGTAGAAAGAAGACATGTTTAGTTGTGGCTAACCACAAACTGCCTTACCACATAATTTTGCTAATAGTAAAATTTTGTTTTATTCCATTTGTTTCATTTCTTGGGTTGATAAGATTATATTTTTCCAGATTGAATTAGTCTAATAATGTCTATTTGCTACTTAAACTATTTTTTGGTTAAGAGAAAGTAATACTGTGAAACTCAAGAACCAGTTAGTTTTTTTTTTAAGGACCAACAGCTAAAAACCTGTAGCTAATGCCTAGCTTCTTTATCCAAGCCAGTAGTAGTTTGCTGATTGGCTGGTTGTCTATCCTGAAAATTGGTACCAATTACTAGAAGAGTTAAGTATAATCTTCTCTCACTTACCTAAATCTTAATTTAGCCTCTTACAGATTGTATCTGGAAATACATTTTAGTTAAGTGAGAAATACCAGTTGTTTGCTTTCTGACGTAGTTTATTTACAGAGATGTTTTAAAGTTACCGTTTGAGTCTTAAAAGTTTTGTATTCTGAGTAATACTTTAAAATATTTTTATATGTGTTGTTCCTATCTTAAAGTGAGGGATTTTGTGACTTGGAACGAGATTAAGGGCAGAAACTTGAATTAAAAGTTTTATTTTAAACTTAAAATTGGTGATAATCTTTTCAAGGAAAAGTTAAATGAAAAATTTTAATTGGATAGCTATATTTTTAGCTTAAGAGAAGGATTTCCACTTTATGCCTCTTAAGTTTTATAAGAAGTCACGTTTTTCCTAGAAATAATTAAAATTATTGTGAATAATGAATAATTGTGGATTTATGCTACTCCCCATCTTTTCACTTAGAAACTTTCACTTAGAAATTCTTAATCTTGCTGTAGACACATAGCTACTATAACTGCTTAGGAGATAGAATTCTTGTTTAACTATAATAAGAATCGGGCTTAGGGATGTGGCTTTGTAGTTGGATCACTTGCCCAGCAGCTGTGAGACCCTGATTTCAGTCCCCAGCAACAAAGAGTCGCTTAGTTGGTGTTTTCATTTGTATTGATGTCTGATAATACATAATTTTAATATGTTGAGCTTAACTTTCTCATTTAGAAAAATGGGGTTCAAAGGAAGAAAATAAGTGTAAGTTCATTCTCAGATTAAGCATGTAAGACAAACATTTCAGCTAATCTGATAGTCATGTTTTTTCTTTCACCAAGAATATATTCATGAGAAGAACCCCTTATTAAAAAGATGTTCCTTGGCGATCTGCTCCACATTTATTATGTTACTACCAGCTAATGCTGCCATAGTGATTGGTCTCATTCCTCTTTATGTATGTAGTATTAAAAGCACTTAAGTAAAGCAGAAACCATGTACTAGTCACAAAATTATTAAAAAGTTAATAAACCAGATTTCATTTATCTTGCTAAGTAGGTTTAATTGGGACACCCCTCTGTGTGTCATGGGGCCATTTCTACAGTGTTAGAGCATAAAACAAGTCAAATGTGAGTAAGTTAATGATCTGATATTACAGAAGGGAAAGAGCACTGTGACACCAAATTTGGCTTTGTAAACAGTTTGGTAAAATTATTTCACTTATGTAGCAGCTCCAAGAGCCAAGGAAAGTTTATGATTGAGTCTAATAGCTTTTAAAGTAGTATTAAATTCGTCACAGCAATTGTGTCCATAGTAAGTGTGATGAGTATAGTATATCTTTAAAAACAATCTGCTTGACTTGATAATATTTGATAGAAAGTATTGAAATAACTAAGTCCCTTATTTCTGTGTCAGTTTCCAGTTGAGTAAATGTAATTCTGTGAAATTTCTATTACTGATCTTAAATGTAAAAGGGAAATAAATGCCCTGTTTTGTGTAGATGAAACATCTTTATAAATGCCTGTCATTAAGATTGCATTTTCTATGCTATTTTTTTTAAAGTAGGAAGACACCAAGTAAAAAAATGCATGGTCCCAGAAGCATACTGCTCCTGAGATCCTAGTTACTGTCTGACACTGAGCCACTGTGGGGACTGCTCTGCAGCAGTAGTTACTAGGTAGACCTGACTGCTAGGAAAGGAGAGCTGCCGCCTCCTGCCCTACTGACTTTCTTCACTGTCTGTAAAAGTGAGAGGAAAATTCCAGTTTGTAACTTTTTGCACTTTAGAGTTTTTATTTGCTTAATTGGATGACAAGTAGATCCCACCTATTAACCCTAACAGAAACCTTACCTCTGTGCTAATACTTACTTATTAAATAAAAAAAAAAAAAAAAACAACTAGGCCAAACAAATCTTTTCTGGCCCACAGACCTAAATATTGCTAAGCAGTGCCATTTGTGTAGGATTCCATTTGAATGTAGTGTGACGGGTGATGTGACTCGCCCCCGGGCAGCTATTTTAGAATGCATGCTTTTTAGCTCTTGAATACACAAAATTTCTGTGTGGACTCAGTTTACAGGGTAGAGAGCACCCTGTTTTCATGTAAGTTAGGGTAACACTTGAGGTGAGATAAGACTGTTCCTGAAGGACTCTTCTAGGAAGGGCAGAATTGAGAAGTTAGGTAGATGAACAGGTCTTCAAAGTGTAAAGCTTACTTCGGTTAATAATTTAAACATTTGTAGACATTGTCATTACTGTAGAATAATGTATGTAAAATGTAAAGATCCTTAGTGTGAACAGTGTGGTTCCTTTGTACTGACATTTATTTAAATATATTTGTTTAGGTTTTACTGCAATCACTGCAACAAACCCCATTTGGCTTATAAAGACTCGGCTACAGCTTGATTCAAGGTACGTTTTTATTTGGTTGTCTGGTTTAGTTTGGTTCGGAGGCAGGAGGAGCAGAGGCTGCCCTCTTCTTGCCTCAGCCTCCCAAGTGTTATGCTTACAGGTGAGTCACCACACCCAGCTTAAGGTATATTTATTCTTGAAAATGAAATAAGCTAACATAGATTTAACTAATTTTTTATATAAATTTGTGTCAGTAATGCCTCACAGCCAGGTTGCTTACCTCATTTTATCCTATTTATACACAAAAATGGGATGGCATTATGACATTTCCACACATGCACATGATGTATATCTATCATGTCCACCCCCATTACTCTCCTGCCCCCTTCTCATGATCCCCTTCTCAACTAGCACCATTTCTGCTTTTGTCTTTTTTGTGTATGCAACTGTGAATTTCTTTAGGATTATTTACAGGAACCCTGAGTAAGAGTTTATTTGCAAGAGGGTAGACCCCTTAAAATAGCTACACCGCTGAAGAAATTCTCTCCCTGTCAACCTTCATCTGCATCTAAATCTTCCGAGAAAAGTAGCATCCCATGAGCCCCCTTCCCGTCCCCGAGAGTCTTGTGGAGATCCTGTGCAGGTCATTTACAACTGCCATACCACAGTCATATCACAACTGGAAACCAGTGTGCCACACCTTTCCCTTTCCTCTGGCTCTTACATTCTTTCCACCCCTTCAACAGTGTTTGCTGAGCCTTGGAGGGGGTTATGTCCCGTTTATAGCTGAGCATTCAGCAGTCATTTATTCTTGGTACTTTGACCAGTCTTGTAGTCACTGCTCACCTTTACAAAAAGAAGCTGACATCAGCATTCTTCTATGGACATGAGCATAGTTATTTAGAAGGCAATTTGACAGGCATATTATGTCCACTTAGCAAAACACAAGTTGCTTCCCCACTTAGCCATGAAGTCTTGACCAGTTTTCAGAACCAGATGTGAGTCTTTCCTATGCAGAGAGCCTCACATTCAGTCAGAAAGCAGATTGGGTATTGCACCAGTAGGTTCAACTTGCCTAGCCAATCAATGTTGTTGCCCACAGGGTCTACAGCTGAGTAAGATCTGGTTGAAACATCTTACCTGGCATCCTGAATAGCACTTTCCGCTGCTGGGAGGGCTAGCTGCTGAGTATTTATTGTTGCTTTTGCTTTATATTGAAGTGTGGATCTCCCATCACAAGCAAAAAGTTATATAACAGTTGATAATGAGACAAACTAAAGAAGAGAACTGCATGTATGTTAGAGTTTTATGTGCTTTTTATTGTAGGCTAATCGGTTGACCAAGGCGGAGAAGTGTTACTCTACCTACCTGTATGAGTTGTAAGGGCCTCCCAACAGCTAATTAAGTTACATGGTAGCTAGTCTAAAGTGAAGACCATTGCTCAGATCCCAGGACCTATGTATAAAAGACACTGTGCTAGGAGGTAGCATTCCTATGATGTATTCCAGTAAATATTTTGACAAGGTTATGTACATATGAAAGAGTAGATTCTGTACCCTTATGTGGCACTAAAGGAGATAGTGCTGGGAAAGATACTGAGTAGTAAGCACCTTGTAACTTGAGGGACTGAGTCATCGTTTATCAAGTTACTACCAAGGACACCACATAGGATGTCAGGCTTCCGTTTATCTGGTAACTTCAGGTGGACCTGGGTGAAACTGAAAGAAACTCAGTCATACTCCTCGCTTAGTGAGGCTGTGTCATAATGAACACCTCCCTCAGTTGTTGTTTTTTATTTGTTTTGTTTTGATTTTGTTGGGGGCTGTTTGGTTAGGTTTTGGGGGGTTTTGTTTTTGTTTTTTGAGAGCAGAGTCTGTATTATGTAGCTCTGGCTGGCCTAGAACTCACTATGTAAATGAGGCTGGCCTCAAACTCACAAAGATCTACCAGCCTCTGCCTCCCAGAGTGTTGGAACTGAAAGTGTGCACCACCATGTCCAGCCCTCATTTGTGTGTGTGTGTGTGTGTTACTAAATGCAAAGGAAGTTGAGCATCACTAGAACTGGAATGATCACAGTGTAAGGAGTTGGGGGTTTTGATACTTTGAGTCTTCTTGAGTCAACACTTGAACATGGAGTTCTACCACCGGAATCCCACTGAGGAGCGGGGAGGCTGAAGAGTCAGTGTAATGTGTTGTGTGTTTGGTAAGATAATTACATAATATCCATTTTAATAGGACAAATTTAGGAGAAAAGAAATCTAATAAATGTTTACTTTGAAATTCTTTTTTTTTTTTTTTTTTAAGATTTATTTATTATGTATACAGAAGAGGGCGCCAGATCTCATTATAGATGGTTGTGAGCCACCATGTGATTGCTGGGAATTGAACTCAGGACCGCTGGAAGAGCAGTCAGTGCTCTTAACCTCTGAGCCATCTCTCCAGCCCATGAAATTCTTAATAAGTTGACAAAAGACCATTGTTTAGTAGAGTGACAGAATATATATATATATATATATTGTCAACTTTGATAAAAATCTTCCAGTACTTAATGTCAGTAACATTTCCCTTTTTTCCTTTCAGGAATCGTGGGGAAAAGCGAATGGGTGCATTTGAATGTGTTCGTAAAGTATATCAGACAGATGGACTAAGAGGATTTTATAGAGGCATGTCTGCCTCCTATGCCGGCATATCAGAGACAGTTATCCATTTTGTTATTTATGAAAGTATAAAGCAAAAACTACTGGAATGTAAGACTGCTTCTATGATGGAAAGTGATGAGGAGTCTGTGAAAGAAGCATCAGATTTTGTGAGAATGATGTTAGCTGCTGCCACCTCAAAAACCTGTGCCACAACCCTAGCATATCCACATGGTAAGAGAGGAGCTGGGGGGATAAAAGTGCCAAATATGACTTGAATGACATTTAACAAAACACTGTTCTTGGGCTGGAGAGATGGCTCAGAGGTCAAGAGCACTGACTGCTCTTCCAGAGGTCCTGAGTTCAATTCCCAGCAACCACATGGTGGCTCACAACCACCTGTAATGAGATCTGGTGCCCTCTTCTGGCCTTCAGTCATATGCTATATACATAATAAATAAATAAATCAAAAAAAAAAAAAAAACCACTGTTCTTAATAGTGTTAGGTATGCCATCATTTTCAAATTGGAAACAAGAAATGTAAAAATTAAGTAATTTGACCAAAGGTACCTCAGAAATGGATCTCAAATTTAAAGTCTTTAAATTGCAAGGACCCAAGCAATTTTATTTTATGTTGGCACATTAAACATGCCTGCCAAAAAATTTTCTAGATTCATCTTTCCTGTATTTATGAATATTATTTATTCATCATGCTGTACATACACCCTTTTATCTGATCTGGGCCGTATTAGTTTGGTGTTTATGTAGTCTGACTGGTTCAGTAAGCTATACATTGAACAGATCAGGTATGTGTTCAGTTGATGAGAGTGGAAAGGTAAGAGTAATGTTTCAGTAAAATGATTTTTCGTTTTTTTTCCCTAAACAGAAGTTGTAAGAACAAGACTACGTGAAGAAGGAACAAAATACAGATCTTTTTTTCAGACACTGTCTTTGATTGTTCAAGAAGAAGGTTATGGGTCTCTTTACCGTGGTCTAACAACTCATCTGGTGAGACAGATTCCAAACACAGCCATTATGATGGCCACCTATGAATTGGTGGTCTACCTACTCAATGGATAACAACATGGGCTTCCATGTTACAGCGCAGGAAGACCAAAAGACGACAGTGGACCATGGAATCTTGAAGCCAGCACGGTGGACAGGAGACAGTAGTTTGGAAACATCCAACTACTATGGCTGAGTGGAAGTTTGGTTGTAGGAAGTAAAATACTACACTACATTAGTCTTTCAGGGAAGAAACCCTGGGCCACCTGTAAGAGAATGCTTTGAAAAGCGTTCCTTTTCCAAAATTGCCATTTTCTCTACCATTGTTTACCAGCATTGGTTTTGTTTTGGTTTTTTATTGATTTATGACATTCAGAATATAGTGTTAATTCCATGAGTATTCTTTCAGGCTTCTAAACAAAGTCATCTCTAAGTATGTATCCAAAGGTAGTAGTGACAATTACAAATGTCCAACTTGACATCTGTGATACTGTAAATACCATTTCCCTGATAGGGCCCTGCCTGGTACAATGTTTTAAGTTATTTGTCATCAATAGTCAGTGTGTTTTGACAGCCAGTGAAATATTATCTAAATACTATATGTATTTTCATCATTAAAATGTTTTGGTTACAGCTAACATTATTAATGTGAACTTCAAATTAACATCAAATATGCATGGTTAATGTTGGGACTATAAATAAGCTAGTGGATACTGACTCGGTGACTTAGAGTATATCATCAAGCCTTCTCCAGTTACATAATGCATGAATAGAGCCATAATGTGATTATCACATTTTCATACCCACCTATTATTTACTTTAAAAGTAGAAAAGTTAATGAGTCTCTTCTACTTACTTACACACTGAGAATTTTAACCTTTAAATTATTTCTACATCTGTATAGATTATTCTTAGTTGGTAGAGAAAATGGTAATTTTGCACTTTTGCCCTCTATAGGTTCCTTGAAGTGATAACTAATATTTAGGACAATATAAATATTACAGAAAGAGGTCCTCAGCTGTGCGATGCAGCGAATCTTAGTTGGCCAAGAGTCTGTCACTGAGTGTGCTGCACTGGACAAATTTTACTCTGTCCTAGTTTCCTGAATGCTCTATCATAAAGTCAGGCTAATTTTAGTTCAGTGCATTAACAGGATATAGTTTTAAATTTTGCTATTGAGTCAGCGACACCTTTTAACACTTAATTGTATTCTGTATGGCCATTATGAAGGTGTTTGCTGGAATACTGTAGATTTCCAGTGGATGTTGCTCTACTGGTATATAAAACTTCCACAGTTAAACTCCACTGTGGTACTCATCAGTGTCCCTTAACCTTACATTTTTGTGCAATGGCTTTCTCAATTCAGAATGACTGTATGAATGCACTTTGTGGCCTTTTAAGAGGGTAAGAATTAGGAGAGGATTCATGTTCATTTTTTTAACATTGTTATATATTAGGCAGAAACAGTATTCATAATATTTTTCTGGATTTTTAGATATGTTTTGGAGATCTTACAGTATTTTAAGTGTGCTGTGTACTGTGTAATGCCACAATATTATGGAAAAAGCCACATGCCATTGAAAGCTTTCTCTGCTGTCACAAATGAAGTTTAATGCCCTCTTAAATTTCTCACCTTGACTTCTTTGTAATCAATAACTGGATGTTTTTGAGGTGCTCAATTGGAATTTATAATATTCCAATCTATTTGGAGACCAAAGGCAAGTTCAGATTGTTACCTTTGGAATTACTGCAGCTTTGACATTTATTACATGGAACATACCAAAAATAAATCCTCACCTGGGGGTTTAACTTAAATCTGTAGAGAAGGTCTCAGACTAGAGCGATTATTGCCTCTTCAGGTGCCATTGATACTGCCTAATACAGTGCCATTTGCTCTGTGAAGATCCATAACTCTTAGTTGTGTTGTGTAACTCAGGTTCTCCTGAGTTACAGAGATCTCAGATGGTGAAGAGTGGCAAGAAAACCAGCAGCTAAGGAACAGCTTGTGTAGTTGGAGCAAATCCATAATAAGTGTCCTTCAAGGATGAACATGTATTATTCTGTATTTTGCAAAAAACGTAACATTAACCTCTAGTGCATTGTGCCCAGCTTTTAAAGTGTTGGTGTGTGTTCTGCAGGAAAGTGGGTGGTTAGAGTCTTAGTACTAACTTGGAAAGCAATCCTTGGAAAGGAGCAGTGAGGTCTGTTTTGTTTTTACCCTGAGTACTGTCTCCATAGTTTATGACAGATAATTTAAAAAAAAAAAAAACCATATATATATGTGTTACATATAGTTTGTCTTTAAAGTGTTTCTTTGAAGATTTTCTTAAATCAATTGTAATGTTTAAAAAGCTGTGCATACTCAGAGCATTGGTTTTTAAAAACAGTTTCCAATTAGATAATCTTCTAAAAAGATCTTAGAGCTAGTGTGGACCTTGTTGTATACTTCTGTTACGGTCTTCTCAGGAAACTGGACTTAGTCAGGCGGAGCAATAGCTACTAGAAGCAGACCCTCACACAGCAGGAACTCTGCTGCTGCTGTGGCTCAGAGGCTTGAGCTGTGGCTGTTCCAGGTGTTGAGTTGCTGAGCTGTGGGGATACCATACAGTGCTTTAAACTTCCAGGGAATGACTTACCACCAAACTTCTGTCTTTGTTTTCTGTTTGCTTATTTTGTGATAGGGTCTCTTGTTCAAGATGACCTTGAACTCTGGATTCTCCGACCTCTGCCTACTAAGTGCTGGCATTACAGACCCACCCCTTCAGGCTCACCAAATCTGTCCCAGTTTTCATTATGTGACTGTAGAACCAGCCGGACTCACCAGAGGGGGCTCAAGCTGGCTTGTAATTCTGAAACCATGGCAGCATCATTAGGTCATTTAGCCCGGCCTTTTGTCTCCTAAACCTGGACGTCTCCTTGTTAGGATGAGCACAATTTGGGGTGTTCAAAAGAATAAATGTTCTTTTACTAAAGTGGCTTTTTTGAAAGTCACCACGAAATAGTAGTTTCAATCTGAAGAACTTAAGTGGTAGGAATCAGTCTCCCCTTTCTCTAAGGACTTTGTTCATACCTCTCGGTTTACATGCTCTTCTGTCCAAACCGCTAGTGTTATAGGGACCCCCGTAGGGCTAATACATAGCTCCTTTATCCTCATTGATCATGACTTTTAACATTCCTAAGAAGATAGATAGATCTGATTTAAATGGGACAGAATTTTACCATATGAAATGAAGTATGCTTTCTGCCCCCTCACATACCTTCTCTACCGTAACTTTGTTTCTCCTTAATTGTACCTTGATTTTTATGATTCCCATTCTAGAAACTAAAAAGTCTAATTCTGCTCAGTTATGTTGAACTTTTTGAATGTACCCCAGTGGATGTGAATTAAATTATACTGATCACTCATCGTTTAGTCAGCTTTAAAAGAGCTGATGAGTTTTGCCCTTTCATATGAGTGTTGCTATTGTTGCATTTTTGTACATGGCTGCAGATGATGTGCATTTATTCTGTATTTATGTTAACTAGCTGACTTGTACTTGAATTAAAATTCAAAAAATTAAAATGCTTTTGAAAATGTGGTTTTTAAAATATCTTAATACTTTGTTATGGTAAAGATACAATCATTGTACTGTGTGTAGAACAGATTGCATTGCTCTCTGAGTTAGGCATTAAGCTCTTCTATTCATACAGTGAACTGCCTACCTGTAGACCTAATGGTATCAAAAGGTCAGGTAGTATAACTCCTTCATATCCTGGTAAAGAATACCTGTTCTTGTATGGTCCTACAAGTCTGTTGATGTTTGAGTCCAGTGATTTTCATGTATCAAAACATCCAATTTAGAGAACATTGAACAATTTGAGTCTGATTAGATAGTTAAATTGATGCGCTTTGGGTTGTAACATTTTTGCATCAATATTTTTTAACCCAAAGGGCTTGTAGAATAACTAAGTGAATCCATACATAGTAGGTGCTGTAGGTAAAATAGATGTTAGTGGGCAGGCAAGATGGCTAAGCAGGTGGAGGTACTTGCTGCCAAGCCTGACCTCCTGGGTTAAGTCCTTGAGATTCACATGGTGGAACACAAAAAACTTCCAATTCTTGCAAGTTGTCCTCTGACTTCTCCATGCACTCCATGGTACTCGCTCCCGTACATACACACATAATAATAGTTGTTGTTTTTAACTGAATTGTGCACCTAGTGCCTACCCACTTTACAACTGTAAGATTGCCCCGAGTCCCCGTCAGCCACAAACATGGCATGGTTTTCCAGGCACGGAAGCCAGGTCAAGTTGGTCCTGTGTCCGTGGCTGGCGGTATTCTTCACACCAAAGGTGCACTAACAAAATAACAGTTGAGATTGGTGGATTTAATTCAAGTCTCATGCTAAGGGGTTGGAGTGTGGGTATATGTGTCTTACTAAACGTCAAAAGAACTGTGGCAGGGAAAAGAATGGATTTATGCTTTCTCAGACTCAGTGTCACGTCTGTACAACTTGTAAAACTCAGACATTTCCATTGTGCAGATCTTCCCTGTCCTTTGTTAAATTAATGGAATTGTTTACTTTATTGCCTCCTCAAAAACATTATTTGTATGTGGGAGGCTGCTGAGTTTTATGTTAATTCTATTATCCATCCATTTTGCTGAGCATCTTCATCAGTTGTAAGAGTTTTCTGGTGGTGTCTTAGAATCCTATCATCCACAAGTGGAGGTGCTTGCACTTGAACCTCTTCCTTTCCGGCTAGTTTTCCTTTTATTTGCTCTGCTTATCCTAGTTTAAGACTTCTAGTGCAATTGAATAAGAGAACAGAAAATGGACGCCTTTGCGTTACATTAACAAAATACAGGTTTGTCATGTAGCCTTCATGATGGTGAGATAGGTTCCCTCTGTTCTGAGTGTCTTTAGGACTTTTAATATGAGGGGGATAACATATATTGATATATGTATATTGAGCCATCTCTGCATGTCTGGACTAAGTAAACCCAGCTTGGTAATTGTGAATGATCTTTTTTAAATGTATTCTTGAATTCTGTTTGCAAGTAGTTTGTTGAGAATGTTTGTGTCTGTTCATCAGAGAAATTGTTCTGAAATTTTCATTTGTCACATTTCTTTTTTGTCTGTGTTTGGTATCATGTTAATAGTAGCATCATAGAAGAGTTTGGTAATGCTTCTTCCTGTTCTGTCTTGTAGGATATTTAGAGAAACACTGGTTTTAGTTCTTGGAAGGTCTGATAAAACTCACCAGTGAATCCATCTGGACCTTAAATTACGACTACATAACTATTCATCTTCATGGTATTTTTGTAGGCCATCCATTTCTAACAGCATTTCCAATTCAATGGAATGTAAGTGTTTAAGTTCAGACCTAATGATGTTATAAATTTCACCAGTATCTCCTGTTATGGCCCCCCTTTTCATTTGTTTTGTGATTCCTATTTTTTCTGGTCTGGCTAAGGCTTTTACAACTCCATTTAGCTGTTCAAATGAACTTCTTGTTTCATTCTGTTATTGTTTCTATTACATTAATTTCTTCCCTGATCATTTTTTTTTCCCATGTACTGATACGGAGTTTGGCTTATTTTTGTTTTTCCAAGGCCGTAAGTTGAATCATTAAGTAATTCATTTGAGATGTCTCTAATTTTTTTTTTCCAACTCAAATGCTCCTCCCTCTGTGAAGAATTTTATTTTTCCCCATGACTGCATTTGTCTATCACATCTCTGAGACTTCATTTCTAATGTCTTAATGCATAGTTTAATCTTTTTCTTCCCTTTTCTTCTTCCAAGATTAGCTCAATGTAGGGATTCTCATATCTAGTTCATTAAATGAAATTCCTGAATATTAATTGAGTTAGGAAATTAAAACATTTACAGATTTTTTACTTTAGTCATTTATGTGGTCAAAGGCATGTCTGGCATTTTCTTTTCCCACAGAAATAAAACAATATTAAAACAATATTTAAAATATTTAAAAATAAAACAATAAAAAACAATCATTGCTTATTTCTTTTTAATTTATTTTTTTATTCATTTTACATACCAACCATAGTTTCCCCCCCCCCCCCAGGTCTCTCATTTCTTACTGTAGGAACCAGTATCGATAAACTGTTCTCTTAGGACCGCCTTCATTATTTTCCATGGACTTAAGGGTGTTGTGTTTTCATAGTCATTCTTTCTCCAGGAATTTTTTTAAATTTCCTTCTTGATTTCAGTTTTTCATTGATCATCCAGTGTGGTGGTGTTAAGTTGGTACATGCCCGATAGTTTCTCTGTTTTTAAAAAATTACATTTTACTTATTTGAGCGTGCACAACCACCAAGAAGGAGGCGAGAGGCTAAGTAAAACACAGTGGGACAATAGCCCCATTTCTGCCCGCTCCCAGTTGTTTGCCTGGGCGCCCGTTAGTGGGGGTTTGCCAGAGTGGCGCCAGTGTGGACTTCTGCAATTCAGGTGGTGAATGCAGAGCCTCGTCCCATGGGTCCCAAACTCCCCATGTGACCAAATATGAATTGTCCTGTGGGCCATAGAACTCAGCCAAGGTCATGTGGATTGAGGTGGGACCTTATCTGGTGAATGTCAAGATATCTATGTAAATATGCTCTTAAGAATAAAAATGTCAGGCCGGGCGTGGTGGCGCACGCCTTTAATCCCAGCACTCGGGAGGCAGAGGCAGGCGGATCTCTGTGAGTTCGAGGCCAGCCTGGGCTACCAAGTGAGTTCCAGGAAAGGCGCAAAGCTACACAGAGAAACCCTGTCTCGAAAAAAAACCAAAAAAAAAAAAAAATAAATAAAAAATAAAAAAAAAAATAAGAATAAAAATGTCAGCCTGGAGAGATGGCTCAGTAGTTAGAAGTACTGGCTACCCTTGTATAGAGGACCTGGGTTCAATTCCCATCACCTACATGGTATCTTAAAACAGTCTGTATGACTCCAGTTCTAGGGGTTCTAGTGCCCCCTTCTTGCCTCCACAGACAGCAGACGCATATGTAATACACACATACATGCAAGCAGCCATGCATACACAAAAACATCTAAAAGGAATAAAAACATAAAATTTAAAGGTTGAATATATCAGCACCATCTTGATAAAATAGCCAGTTTATAGATGTTATAAGCAATACTCAAGCAATTTGATCTAGTCAACATTTATAGAATACTCTAGATAACAACAAACATCTTTTAAAAGAACATAGTGTATTCACCAAAGTAGTCATAGGAAGTCTTAATAAATTTAAAAAAAATCACTTTAGGAAGGAATAAAGATACCTGGAATAGCCTCCCCAATACTTGAAATTAAACAGCATACTACTTCTAAGTAACACAGGTATCAAAAAAGAGGTCATGAGATCTGTTAGGAAACAATTTTGAAGTAAACAATAGTAAAAACATAAATTTTCAGTAAAGAATATGCCCAAAGGGTAGAGAAACACTTAAACTGTTGCATTAAGGGAAAGACACAGAATCAATGATGTAAGTTGCTACCTTAAGCTAGAAAAAGATGAAATTAATTCCTAAATAGAAGGAAGGGAAGGTGATAGTAACGTCAATTAAATAGAAGACGAACTGTAACACCAACAGCTACATTTTTTTAAATATCAGTGAGACTGATAAGAAAGCATAGATACACCAGATGAAAGATGATGAGGTTGCCGTCAGCGGGCATGCAGAAAGAACCACATCATCTTTGATCTTCCGTGTGCACATACCACTTTGGTGTCTCATGTAGTGGAGTGTTACTTATGGGTTAAAGTTTCAGATGGACCTTCTCTAGACCATTGCAATGACCTTTAAGGCCAGAAGCTGAGGTGGTACCTTGTATAATACAAGGGTTCTGTGGTCACAGGCCCATCTCCCACACTTCCTTCCCTGTAAAGTGGCCCCCAGTTTGACATGGAGACTGCATTCTTAGTTCTCAAATGGTTGAGGCAAGCAGAAATATCAAACATGACATTCAAGTCTAATTCTGTTATTCCTGAACCTTCTCAAATGCAAGACCCTGTAAGTGGTTTCCTGGTCTCAAGAAATGGTACCATGCTTGGCACTTAGCTTCAGCCTCCATTAAGACTGCCACTGGGTGGCAGCACTAGCTACATCAGACCTGACAGGCCCATACTGTTGGACCCCGGGATCCTTCCATCTGTATGGGAGTGAATACTTGGCTACAGTACCTGTTTTGAGCACTAGTGTAGGAATTAAAGTTTTTCAGACGTATCACTGCTAGATGACTCATCCTGTTTCTACAAAGTCACAGCTCTGATCCTGGACATACTAGACCTATCTGGTTAGGCATTTAGTCTTGGAAGTCGGTTCGTTTCAGGTTGCTGCTACTCCTCTGGTTTTCATCCTTGTTTTCAGCTGCCTGCTAATCACTAGAGCAACTGGAGAACTTAGTAACAGCCATCCAGGTCAATGTATTTGTACCTTTTGAATGTATCCTGTATACCCATTTAGTGTGCTTGTCTCCACAGTTTTGACAATGAATAAAAAATGATGTGCCTGGGCTGGAGACATGGCTCAGTAGTTAAGAACACTGACTGCCCTTCTAGGAGACCCATGTTCAATTCCCAACGCCCACATGGTGGCTCGCACCTGTCTGTAACTTCAGTTCCAGGGTTTCTGACACCCTCAGACAGACATGCAGGCAAAACACCAATGAACATAAAATAAAAATGTTATTAAACAAAATAATGTTTATCTCAACACTGCCCATATCTTGTTCCTTTCTTTATTTCATTTTGCCTGGAATGAGACCCATCATGCCTTAAGCCAACCAGCCAGTGACAGCAGTCACAACATACACTATGGGACTGAGCAGAAAGACTAAGAGATCTGGGTGCCAGACAGCACAATGGAGCTGTCACAGCACTCCATAAACAACCCACTTCTGATACTCAAAAAAAATAAAACCTGCTTAAGTCACTAGATTTTGGATTGCTGTTGCAAAAAGAAAAAGCAAAATGCTAATTGTATGATCATGGAAATGTTAAGAAAATTGCAAATTATAAGGATCACCAAAACTATTAATACTTGCACCTACAAGCATCCTTGAAGGTTTTAATCATGTTTTACCAGCCACACAAGGACCAGATCATTCCAAATACACACATTTTACCAGAGGGTAGGAAACAAGGCCATCCTTTGGATTAGTATATCTTGATATGAAAGTGGTAAGAAAAGCTGCAGGTAGATCTCACTCATGGACTTGGAGCAAACTGAAGTGATTCCTGACTTTTAAAAGGTCTTTTTGGTTTTGGTTCTTTGTTTGTTTTTTTGTTTGTTTGTTTTTTTTGTTTTTGTTTTTCGAAACAGGCTTTCTCTGTGTAGCTTTGTACCTTTTCCTGGAACTCACTTGGTAGCCCAGGCAGGCCTCGAACTCACAGAGATCTGCCTGGCTCTGTCTCCCAAGTGCTGGGATTAAAGGCATGCACCACCACTGCCCGGCACGGTTTCTTTTGAAAGAGGATCTTTGTAACTCAGTCTGGCCAGGAACTATTTATGTAGACCAGGCTGGTCTCCAACTTAGAGCCACCTGCCTCTGTCTGCTGAATGGTAGGATTACAAATCTGACCTACCATGCCTGGCATTCATGACATTAAAAAAAAAAAAAGTCTAGCCGGGCGGTGGTGGCGCACGCCTTTAATCCCAGCACTCGGGAGGCAGAGGCAGGCGGATCTCTGTGAGTTCGAGGCCAGCCTGGGCTACCAAGTGAGTTCCAGGAAAGGCGCAAAGCTACACAAGAGAAACCTTGTCTCGAAAAACCAAAAAAAAAAAAAAAAAAAAAAAAAAAAAAGTCTATTATGTATGTGTGTCTATGTATGCATGCATATACCTGCAGAAGTCAGAGGAGGGTGTCACATCCTCTGCACACTTAAACACTGAACCATCTTGTCAGCTCTCTTCCTGGTATTTTTTGTAAAAAGATGGCAAGTCCTGACAAAATTGGCTTAATCTCCAGAATTCCAGGTTCATTTATTGTTAAATTTACCACATCTGGCCAGGCGTTGGTGGTGCATGCCTTTGATTCCAGCACTCAGGAGGCAGAGGCAGGTGGATCTCTGTGATTTCGAGGCCAGGCTCTCTATAGAGAGTGAGTTCCAGGGCAGCCAAGGCTACACAAAGAAACCCTGTCTCAAAAAACAAAAACAAAACAAAACAAAAAATCTGAAGTTTAGTGAAGAAAAAACATATCCTCATGGAAAAGCATTCAGCAAAACCTGGTGTTTGCTCACAATTACTTCATCAAACTAGAGATAGGAGACAATTTTCCTTGATTCAAAAATATTTTCCCATCATAAGGATCTCTGAGCCTCACTGACTAGCCAGCCTAGTCTACTCACCAAGACCCAGTGAGAGACCTTGTCTCAAAAAACAAAGTGTTCCTTGAAGGACACCTGAGGTTGACCTCCGACCTCCACAAGCACTCAGGCATATGAGCGCATGCCCCCATGAACACATGAAAATCCAAAATAACCAGTAGAACAGAAGGCCTGAATCGCCTGGATGCTTGTCAGGTGAGCAGAGACAAGTGGTGTTGCAATTACAAAGTCTGGGATCATCAGAGACCACACGGCTTGAAAGCGGATCTAGAGAAAGCAGTGGGGCTGGTGGTGGCACCAGGAACAGACACGCGTGCTTAACACAGAATCCTCATGGAAGATGGGTGTGGTGTGCATGCCCGCTGTCCCAGCACTTGGAAGGCTTAGGCAGGAGATTGAGAGGTTGAAGCTGGCCTGGACTACGTTAACAAAACACTTAAAAGGAGAAAAGAAAATGTATTTGGGTCATAAATAGCATGATAAAAACTGGACGGACCATCCAACAAAATGGTAATAGCTCAGTGGTTATCCACGTGAGAAGACAGCAAACTGGACATTCATCTCCAGTTGGTGCACCTCTCATGCCCGAGAATCCCTCCCAGGTGGATTAGACCTAACTAGGGCAGGCTGACCTTTTACAAGTTTAAGAAATCATAGAACAGTCCGTGTAGACTGGTGGAAGAAAGGCTTTTCTGAGCACAATATTTAAGTGCACAGCAGACAGGAAATGACTGGTAAATTAGTCTGCATTAAACTTCAGAACTCCTTTTCCTCAAAGTACTTCACAAAAAGGAAAATCTAATCCAAAGCCTGGAAATATTCGCAATTCATATAACTGTCAAGGGATAGAATCAGAATACATAAAAACTTCTATGAATCAGTCAGCTAAAGCAACCCAATAAAAATCTGGACAAAAGTCCTAAGTAGGCATTTTACAGGAGAATCAAACCATAATAAATTCTGGGGGTGTGGGTGTGGTGGGGGAGTTCATCTTAGTGGCAATTACGAAACAGCAAGTTAAATTGCAATGAAATGTGATTTTTAAACCTTCCAGAAATGCACAAATTAATAAATCAGACAGTATGAAGTGGATGGGGGACAAAGGAATTCTTAGGTGCTGCAGTTGTCTACAGTGAGGCTGTGTCAACACTGGAAAAATATGTGTTGTACAGTTGATGCGAACAGCATAGGACCTGGCCAGTTCGCTCCTAGACACAGACCCCAGAGAAAACATAGCTCAGATGTTCCAGGAGTCACACAAGAATGTTCATAGCAGCCGGGTTGCCATAGCAAAACAGTGAAAACACTCTCTGTGTCCAAGAATAGGAGAATGGAGAAATTCACATGAGGGAAAATGAATGAACTCCAAGACGAAGCTGACTCAGTCCAGGACCTGATTTTGAATAAGAAAACTAAATCATATCAGTAAACAGAAAAGTAAGCCACAGCTGAAAGATCAAACCCGCAAAATGCAACAATGTATTTAGGCAAGCAAGGTTCCTGTCAGTATGGTACAGAAAGCCAAGAGAATGATAAACAAAAAATTCTTGATATAGTCATCTTAGGCAGGAGAGAATATATTTCTTTTCTATCACCGCATAACTAACTACCCTCAGACTTCACTCAGATATTAGATAATAAGATATTCACTTATTATCACTTAGTTCAGGAGCCTGGGTCCTCCATCTCAAGGACTCTGAGCGGCATGGTATCCTCTGGGGCTGGAAGGCAGTTGAGGAAGGATCTGCTTCCACACCCTTCTGTAAGAACTGCCAAGCCTCGTCTCGCCTTTGTTGCACTGAGGGTTCTGGATCTGTAGTAGTTTGTCCTTGACTTCCTGAGCTCAAGGAAGCTCTAAACCCCTAAACACTTTCCCATGATGCCCATAGAAGGAACAACCTGATGTGGCATTTCTGGAAGCCGCTCTCTCCAGCGCCTCCTCTGTCCTCACCTGCTGGTCACACCCTACCCATCTCCTGGGCTGGTTGGCTCACGGAGCTCCAAGAGGACAGGGTTTTGTCCCTATTTACATCCGGGTGCCTGACCAGAGACCCAGCACATGAACAGGTAAAGCAGTGTGGACCGAGCAGAAGGATGCAGGCGTTTGTGGCGAAACGTGGTTTCCATGGAGAAGGAGTAAAGGGCTGTAAAGTTCCCAATAGGGTGGGGTTATAAAGAATGGTTGAGGGGAGGAGTCACTTTTAAGAGCTTTTGAATTTCACATGACGGGTTGTATATTTGTGGTTGCTTAAAATAACTCATCATTATTGGGAGACGTTTCTTTTTTCCAAATGAGACTTTTCATCTTGAAAAAATTTAAACCTACAAAAGTTGCTTAATATATGTCCTTCGTTTATTAACTCATTTGTTAACATCTTGATACATTTATTCTGTGTGTGTGCACACACACAGCACACACACATGTGTTAGGCAATAGAGTCCATGAAGATATCCACGTCCTAACTTCACGACATGTTGTGTATATGGCAAGGAGGGATTAAGGCAGACCTTAAACTGAGAGGCTATCCTGGGCTATTAAGTAAGCCCAGTTCAATCATAAGTGTCTTTGTAACTGGGAAGAAGAAAGGGAAAGAGAGGGTGAGAAATATTCAGCCAGCTCTTACTGGTTTTTAAGATGAGGGAGGCCATGAGCCAAAGAATTCAGGCAAATTCTGGAAGCTGAAAAAGGCAAAAAAAAAAAAAAAAAAAAAAAGCACACAGATTTTTCTGCTGGAGTTTCCAGAAAGGAATGCAGCCTAGTGGGGCCCATCTCAGACCTCTGGCTTTCATGACTTTGAGACAGTAAGTCTGGGTTACGTAAAGCCACTAGATTGGTGGTAGGTTTTGTGTGTGTGTGTGTGTGTGTGTGTGTGTGTGTGTGTGTGTGTTAGTCAGCTTTCTTTTGCAGTGAGACAGTACCTGAGCAAATCACTTTATATGGAGCAAGGTTTATTTTGGTTCATGGTTTTGGAGGCTTTGGTCAATGGTCGGTTGGTTTCATGGCTTTTGTGTCAATGACAAGACAGAATATCTGGACAAGGGCACATGGGTAAGAAAGCTGCTCAATGCATGGCAGCTGGAATCACAAGAGGGGCCAGCATCCTAGCATCCCCCTACAAGGACACACCCTAATCTTGGTTGTCATCTTGACATACCTGAAAAAGCAACCTCTATTGAGGAATTGTCTCCATTAGATTGGCCTGTGGGCATGTCTGTGGGGCATTTTCTTGATTGCAAATTGATGGAGGGGACTCAGATCTCCATAGACAGTCCCACCCCTGTTGTAGAATATTGTTTTAAGATGTGTTACATTTGATTATGCTATGGAACATTTGTTTAATGATGCAAAGATGTGTTGCATTCTTTTATGTTGCATTTGTTTAACTACTTTGCTTTGCTTATCTAAAACACCTGATTGATCTAATAAAGAGCTGAATGGCCAAGAGCTGAATGGCCAAGAGCTAGACAGGAGAAAGGATAGGTGGGGCTGGCAGGCAGAGAGAATAAATAGAAGAAAAAGCTAGAAAGGAGATCGAGGAATGAGAAAAGGAGGAGAGGAAGATGCCAGTCAGCCACAGTCAGACATGGAATAAGAAGGAAAGATATGCAGAAATAGAGAAAGGCAAAAGCCCAGAGGCAAAAGATAATTTAAGAAAAGCTGGCTAGAAACAAGCCAAACTTAGGCCGGGCGTTTATAAGTAAGAATAAGTCTCTGTGTGTGATTTATTTAGGAGCTGGGTGGTGGGCCCCTGTAGCTAGAGTTTTTCTCTCCGGTCCCGGCCAAGCCCCAGCAGTCCCGTAGCCCACTTATAAAATAAACATACAGACACATATTATTTAAGCTGCTGGGCCATTAGCTCAGGTCTACCATTGTCTAGCTCTTACTCTTATACTCAGCCCATTTCTGTTAATCTATATGTCGCCACATGTTCTGTGGCTTTACCTGCTGCCTTTACATCATGCTCCCTGGACGGCAGACTGGCGTCTCCTCCAGACTTCCACCTCTGACTTCCACCTCCCGGTCTCTCCTCTCTGTTTGTCCCACCTATCCCATACTTCCTGCCTGACTACTGGCCAATCAGCGTTTTATTTATTCACAACATACAGGACATCCCACAGCAGGACCCCAGAGGAGCAAAGAGCCAAAACAGGAAAAGAGTAAAAAACAACACACCCCTGAGCAGGTAGTCCCGAATTAGGTAAACAAGCTAAGTGAGGAAGCCAGGGGAAGTGAGCCAGCAA
The DNA here is from genome assembly GCF_049852395.1 of Peromyscus maniculatus bairdii. Taxonomy (NCBI): domain Eukaryota; kingdom Metazoa; phylum Chordata; class Mammalia; order Rodentia; family Cricetidae; genus Peromyscus; species Peromyscus maniculatus. The sequence continues at coordinate 94,657,534 of NC_134858.1, read as the reverse complement.
ACAGTGTGTTAGGTCTCAAACCTGGGACAAATGGCTAAGGTGCCTATTTAACATATCACAGCGGCCCCTGGCCACCAGCTTCTCCCAGAATCCCTCAACCCGACCTGTTACAGGGCCCGCCTGCCTGGCATACCCCGCCCGGCATACCCTGCCCCTACCCTAAACTTCTCCAGTCCAGGCGCTGAGCCGCCCTTCCCCCAGCTGCCCTTCCACATGTAATTCAACCATTTTGGTTCCCTGGCCTTCCTGTCTACTCTTTGGGCCTCTTGGCTGCTGGACCGGGATCTTCTCTTTCCCCTCTTCTCTCCCGCTTCTCCTCACATGACACACAGCTCAGTCGGGACATGTCCACTCAGGACTCCCCCAGATGTCCCGGCCTTTAGCTATGCTCTCCCGCATATTTACAATAAACTTCTCCTCTACCATTCCCAGGAGCAGCCACGTCCTTCCTTTGTTTCTCTTTTTCCTTTCACAGCGCTCCTCCATGCTCGCCGCTCCAGTTCCTGCTCTAACTTCCCTGACGGTGGACTACACCATGTAAACTAAGTAAGCCCTTTCCTCCCCAAGTTGCCCAGGTCAGAACGGAAGCGCGACTAGGACTTCCCCAGTGACCTAACTTCCCACTGCCACCCAATAGCATTAAGGCTGGGAACCCAACCTTAACACGTGGGCCCTAGGGAGTCCCTCAAGATCCCAACTACAGCATTTGCCCAAGTAACTACACAGTGGGCAGGTCATGTATGTATTTTTACTCAGATTTTTTTCCTTCTAAGTTTCTTCTTTTCTTTCACTTTTGATCATTTCACAGGGATCAGCATATTATTTTATATAGTCACAATGTAATGGTCCAGTTCAGGAAAACTGGTATCGGGCAGTACAGCTGTTATCAGTGTTCAGCATACACTCAATTGTGCCTGTCCAGTTCACAGTCACAGTCCAGTTCACAATCTCACATACTTATCGCATCTCTTTGAGACACTGATATTTTCTAGTGCACAGGCTAATTCTCACATAGAACGACCCACACTTATAGTCTGTCTTATTGTGTTACAGGAACAGTACCATGTGGTTACTGTGGGAGTTACAGGGCATTTTTTATTGTAAGTTTTGTTTATTATTGTCACATATGTCTCTGCATGCAAATGATGTGTGCATGAACATGTGTTCCACGGCATGCATGCATGAAGATCAGATGACAACTTTCATTTCTTTCTCTCCACTGTGGGTCCCAAGAATCAAGCTCAGGTTGTCAGGCTTGCAGGGTAAAGGCTTTTGTCCTCTAAGCCATCTCAGTGGCACTATTGTAAGGTATTTAAAGAGCCGGTCACTCCTGAAGCAATCAGAAAATAATTACCAGTGCATCTCAGCTTCTGAATTTAATGAAGAATGATTCAGAGAAGGGCTTTAAGAACCGAACTGAGTAGGCACCACCCACTCTCAGTCTCTAGGGGGTGCCAGCGCCTGCTGTGGGGCATGGAGCCACTATCTGGTCTCTAAGTATATTCTTCCTGCCCTCTGAGGAGCAGGCACCAGGAGCCTGCAGAACCTGGGGACAGCAGCATGCACAGAGGAGTGTCCCTAAAGTACAGAAAACGCTCCAGATGCCAGGAGTCTGATAAGTGGTACTCACTGAAACACAAAGGGAATAAGGAATTATTTTATAGCCTTGTGTAGTAAAGGCCAATTAAATGTAGTTTGAATGCATGTATTTACCATTGGGCATTTACCCAGTAGTAACATTCTATTAGGCCAGGTGTGGTGGCTCATGCGTGTAAACCCAGGACCTGAGAGGGATTGCCGGAAGTTTGAGGGTAGCCTGGCCTGGGGGACATAGTGAGTTTCAAATTGGCCTGTGCTGCAGTGTGAGACCCGGAGTCATAAAACAAATCAGTGAGCAAAACCCCACACTATTAGTACTGTTGAGTATATCCAAATTTTGTGTGGCATATTAATTAGTTTATGATTGAATGTTGTAATTTAGCTAGAATGAGATTGTAGTGTTGGAAATAGCAACCAAGTATTCCCAGATTTCCCATCTCCCAGAAAAAGGGTCTACAAAATATTGACATTGTATCTTTAAAAGCAATTTAATTCTTATCTAATTGTAACTCAGACAAGCACCCCCTTCATCTCCTGCAAAGCCCCTTTCTCTTTCCTGGGATGGGATTTTACACCAACTTGAGCGGCATTAGCACAATACTTTGCCATGTCACTCAGGAAACCAAGGATTTAAAGTAATATTGTGTTTATTGGTGCAATTTCCTCTTCATTCCCTGGGGGTTTCAGCTGAAAGCAGGTGGGACAAAGGAGAAGAACCCAGGCCGTCAGTAGCCATCCCAGCCCCCTCCCTTATCCATAACTCATTGAGACTGTTCCCAGCCCGGGGAAGCATGGGAGGCATCATCAGCTTTCCTGTGTATTCCTTTATATTCAGCAAGTGTCTGCTGAATTAGACTCGTCCTGGAAGAGCTAGCTGGCGTCTGGAACTTCCTTCCACAGCTCTGTATGCATATGATGAAAGACCACTAAACTATGCTCACACCATATCCTGAAGAGAGCCGGCTCTGGCCAGCAAGCTCGTCTAGAAAGGCCTTAAGGGAGAGGCTAGATTTACACTGTGCTCCTGGAGTTCCATATTTGGGAAATGAGACAGATACCAAGGACAAGAAGTCTGGCCCATTATGGTGGTATTTTATTTGTACTGAAATGTGATTTTAATTGTATGTTAATAAATAAAGTTGCCCGGGGGTCAGAGCTATTAGCAAGCCATAGGAAAGCAGGGCAGTGGTGGCGTATGCTTACAATCCCAGCACTTGGTAGGCAGAGCTAGGTAAGTCTCTGTGTGTTCAGGGATACAGCCAACATTGGAGACATACGCCTTTAAGACCTGGAGGACGGTACTTACAGGCAGTGATGAGGCAGTCGCGTGTTTGGGTTTACAACCAATGAGAAGGCAGAATAGAAAGAGTATATAAAGACAAACACATAGGAAGTAGCTCTCTTTCGGAGAGGTAGGACCACCACAGGAGGAAGGGTAAGGTCTTAGCTCTGAGCTCTGACCTCTTGGCTTTCTTCTTTACATTGGTTCTGTGTTTCTTATTCAATAAGACTGTTGGTTACATCTACAGCCCATGGCTCCCCACAAACTACTATATTCAATAAGGCAGTGTACTCTATGGCCCATGTGAAATGAGGAATGGGACAAAAGCATTCAAACAATCAAGGACCCACTGGTATCTTGGATCACGTGGTTTTTCCAGTTCCAACAGGTCTTCAGACCCAGTGTTTGTCTCCTATTCTGGGAACTTAAGTTATTTTCTGTTTTCCCCCGACTATAAGACTAGATGATGGAACACCACAGGGCTGTTCAGAGCATAGAATTTGACAAGCACCTGTGCAAAGGCCTGATGCACAGAGGAAGGGCTGCAGGTATGGCACCCTTCACAGTCCCACATGGAGGAAAGAGCCGGATGCAGCTTCCTCCAAACCATGTGTGCATGCTTAGAGAACCGTCTGGCCTCAGTCTTCGTTGTTTTGAGAAACAAGACAAAACTGGCTTTAGAAAGGAAATAATTGGGTAAAGAAAGCATTTTTCTTGATTGGAAAATGAAATGTATACATACGAAAACAATGAGAAACTAAGACAGCTAAGTGAGTATTTATCTAGTATCTATGGACAAGGGGAGCAAAACCACAATGTATGGTAAGTTCACCTGCAAAAAGTTCTGCACAGCCAAGGCCTTGTTGAAAGCTGAGGGTGAGCTGGGTGTGGTGGCACGTGCCCTTAATTCTAGCACTCAGAGGGAAGGCAGATCTCTGATTTTGAGGCCAACCTGGTCTACAGAGCGAGTTCCAGGACAGCCAGAGCTACACAGAGAGACCCTATTTTAAGAAAGAAAGAGATAACTAGATAGCTAGAGAGAGAGAGAGAGAGAGAGCGGAAGGTCAGTGAGGGTGGGCTGTCGGAGTTTTGACAGAAACAGTATGGTTGTAGTGCTTGCTGCCTGTCTCCTGGGGGCCCCGCGGCTCTGTAACTGCATAAGAAGCCTGCTCCTCCATGCCACGTCTCAGGCTGAGCAGTGGCTGGTGTACATATGCCCCCAACTCAGGCATTTTCCCTCAGCAAAGCCTCATTAGACTGTGATTTGACATTACCTAATGGATGAATCTTATGAGAAAAATGTGCGTTGGTCAGCAGTGACTTACACTGGCTATGTGTTTCAGGATAAAACAAAGCAGCAATGCTCTGTGCTAGATCTTTAGAGATTTGGGATTTAAGTTGTTCAGCATCTTGAAACACAGCTGGTTAAGCACCAGAAATTCCCCAGTATCACCCTTTCTCGTCTGACAAATGGGGATGATGAGATGAAGATCCTAGAGCCATTGCTGGGATCCAGGTCAAAAGGCATCCAGCAGGAGAAGGCACACCTCTTGTTGTGAGCTTGTTCTGCAGACCACAGACATGTGTGACTTCAGAGAGCTGCCTCCCATCAGTGGCATTCATCAAGGACATGGCAGGGCTGTCCTGCCTTGTGCCCAGCATGGGTTTTCAGCACCCCATGAGAAATCCCCCTGGATGGAACACCTGGTCTTACCACTCCGTTCTCTGTAGAAACACAAGATATTTCTGTGAGTTCCTAATAGTGATGCTAGACTGAAAGTTTACTGAGGGACATTTGCCATTTCAGAAAGTCACAATATGACAATACTAGTTCTGGATCTGATTGAAAAATAACTTTGCCCTGCATTGGTGGAGCCCTACTCGAGGTGAGCCTGCCTATGAGTATTAGCATCTGACTGCCAGTCCAGTTGTACCCAAACATTCACAAACTGAAGTACATATTACTACAAGTGACTCCTTTTTATTTTTCCTGTAAGGTAGGTACAATTATGGTATTACAGATGTTCCCTGGCTAGACAATACCATGACCTATGTTTTTGTTGTTGTTAGTTTTGAGAGATCTCACTGTGTAACACAGTTTGGTCTGGAACTTAGGATATAGTTCAAGTTGACCTCAAACTTACACTGTAGCCCAGACTGACCTCAAGTTCACTATGCAGTCCGTGATGTCCTCAAACCGTGTTCCTCTTGCCTCAGTCTCCTGGATGCTAGGATGTGCACCACCATGCCTGACGAGACTTGGGGTTTTTGACAATGGCGCAGAGCAATGTCTATTCAGTAGAAACAACACTGCAACTTTTGTGTTTTGGTTCTTTCTGTGGCTAGGCAGTAAGTGGTGTGGTGGGCTCCTGCTATTCTGGAAGCGGCAGGGAGCCGCAGCCCACAGCCAGCCACCCATCGCAAGAGCAAACTGTTCTGCAGTGCGCTGGGTGCCATGATGTCCGTTACCCTGGGTGTGTTAAATGCATTTTCCACCTGTGGAATTTTCTGTATGTGATGGATTTATCAAGGCGCAACCCAGTTTTAAGTTGAGGAACATCTGCACGTGGATTTGGGTATGCTGTAATTTTATTTCAAGACGATAAAGAGGAACCCACAAAATATTTTCCATGGAAAGGGGGGTTTCACGCAGAAGAAAGGATAAACGCCTGTACGCTAAGGGGTCTCGGAGAGGCTAGGTTCTCTACTGTTCCTGCTTTTTCTTTTCTCCTCCCCTTGCCCCGGACAAGACTTCATGTGTCCCAGGCTGGCCTCAAACTCTCTACGTAGCACAGGACAACGTTGAACTTCTGAACTTCCTCCCTCGGCCTCCAAAGCTCTGCTTTCGGTGGTGCTGGGCACCACACCTGAGCCTCGTGCGGGCTTGCGAGCACTCCGTCTGCCGAGAAGTCCCTAGCCCTGCTTCTGCTTCTGATGCTTATCTATACCCCTGCAGCAAAGTGCCCTAATAAATGGCCTGACTGAGACAGAGGTCTGTTTCTCTTTCTCATAAATGAAATCCAAAGAAAAGTGATTGCAGCTGGCACGGCCGTTCTGGCAGTCCCCGGGGCCCAGCCTCCTCCTGTGCCTCTGTTCCCTTATCTTTAATGTTAGGCTTTCGTTTTCAAGGCTGGGTCCGAGGCGACGCTGGAGCGCTGGTCCTTCCCAATCACAGGCTATGCAGGGAGCTAGGGATGGCAGGAGGGCAAGGGGGTACCTCGCAGCTGTCTGTCCCCGCCTAAGGAGCTTACCCAGGAGCCCCATTCAACAGCTGCCGTTCATCCCTTTGCCCCATCTCCTGTGAGGGAGGCTGGGAAATGCCATCTTTCAGCTGGCATGCATTGTTCTATGGATGAAATCAGGAGTGATTGAGAAAGGACATTGGTGTGGCATTTAGTGATCTCAGTGACTTGCTCGGAGTGTTGATAATGTAGACATACCTCCCTCCCCAGATGTGGAAAGCTGCTGACCTTCCAAAGAACAAAGGCTGTGCCGTTTAAGAGGCATAACGTCTAATCGTGGCCTCGCTACCGAACTGTTGGCTGGCTTGAGCCAAACGACAGCCTCTAAGCTTCCTTTCTTTCCCTCAGCTGTACACAGAGGACAGAAATAGAACCTACCTTCTAGAGTCACCATGAACTTTAAAGAAAACATGGTTCACGGAGGCCCTGCCAAAGCCTTGAGTAGCCATTCGCCTCCTCCTGCCCGGTTACACACTGAACAATAGCAGTGCTGGTCCCTCTGTAAGGAGGAAGCCCCGCGCTGTCCCACACCCGGCTCCCTGAGCAGAGGAAGCGGGTCTTTAGGAAAACACCCGCTTCACACCTGTCAGCTCTTGGCCCCCGACTCTGCCGGATGGATTCGGAGACAGCTGGGTTTGGTTTTTCTGGGCTCTTCTCCACTATCCTTTCCGGCAGGGCCAGCCAGAGGCCAGACTCCTGAGCGTAGTCTAGTCTCCTACAGCATCTGCCTCCCCTACACAAGCAAGGCTCTGATTGGTGACTGTGTGGGCTTCTCGTCCCCTTCCCGTCTAGACGCATGCTTTTAGAGGGAGTTCTCTTCCTCAAGCACCGTTTGCCACCAAAGGAACCAAGGCTCCTCGGAAACGGGGCCAGGGGCAGGATCTATACACAAGATAAGCCAGGGACAGCTCACATCCAGAGGGCACGGAAGCTACCAGAAAACCAGACCCAGTAGAAGGGACATAGAGCCCAACAGGAAGGCCAACCCTTCCGATGGCCAAAGATAAGGTGACTTGTGCATCAAAAACAATAATGAACAGAATATATGGAAACACAGTTTTAACATATTTTATTCGTAGCTTGCTTCGTGTGCAGTGTATGTATGAGTCGTGCGTATGTACACATGTATGTGCATGTAAGCATACAGATGTATATAGAGGCCAGAATTCAGCATCAGGTGTCTTCATTGCTTTGTACCTTAGTTTTTGAGGTGGAGTCTTTAACTAAACCTGGAGCTCTCTAGTTCAGCCTGATTGGCTGACCATGAGCTTAGAGATCCCCGTCTGCCTCCCCCGAACTGAAATTACAGGTGTACATGGACAAATACAACTTTTTGCATGGGTACTGAAGATCTGAACGAGGGTCTGCATGCTTGCTCAGTGAGCACCTTACTTACTGAGCTGTCCCTTCAGGCCTCCAGTTTCAACATGTTTTAGATGGCAGTGAACACTTCCTGTGGTTTTCTTGTTTAAGGTTGAAAGGTCATTATTCTGAGAAAAGGCAAAAGAATGAATCAAGTAGAAATACTTAGGCTGTCTTTATTGGGTAGACTACATGTCAAAGTAATCAAATAATTAATGCTAACTTTATCTTTATAGAATAAGCATAACTCTCTGCACTAAGAGGGACTGATGGGCCCCAGGGACATGGCACTTGGCCCTGGGAACAAGGGGTTGGACACCCTGGTGAAGGGGAGAAGCAGCCCTGGGACCATCAGGGGTGGAAAAGAAATCTTTCAAAATTAAAACCTCGTTTGTGTTAAAAATGGAAATTAAGCACAGTCCTGCTTAATTTATAAGTGGCATCTTTGATATTTTTCCTTCTCGTTCTATTACTAGTAGGAGTCCCAGAAGCCCGTGCCCTTGGCTGACTCAGTCAACCTGTACTCTCCGAGCCTATCCCTGTGATTCAGGGATTGAATAACCATGAGGGAGTAGCTTGGTCAGTCATCCATCCCAGGAGCTAGCAGCATCCCCTGAACCAAAGCAGGCTGTGAGTGGGGCGGTAACATCACCTTCTATTGCTACCAAACAGGGCGGTGGGGGGTGGAAAGGACTTGATCCTCGACAAAGAAGACATGAGAGGCCACTCTATCACTTCAGCACCTGTCTCCACTGCCTCGGCTGTAAACGAAGATGCTGCTGCTGCCTACCTGAGGTCTCCATGGGATCTATTAAGCTCCTGTCAGTCAAGCCTGTGGTGACGGGAGCTGTTCTCCTCCGCTCTCTCTGGTGGGCGTATGTTCATTCCCTTTTGTGGACAGGGACCTTCAGAGTCTCCTGAAGCGTGCACATGCGTGCATTGGAACAGCCATGGTATGTCATCATCTTCTCCGCCACTGGTGTCAGGGAGCCCTAGGATTGGCAGTAATAATTACAACAATAAAATTAGGAGGCCGATGTATTCTTGCTACATGGAAATTGAGCAGGCCACCATAAGGTGTTTGCAGAATTCATCCAGTGAACCTGGCAGGTTGGTTGTGCTTCAATCCAAGTATGCTTGGTCAAAACTCTCTTTAAAAAATGTTTTTAAACGTATTTCTATTATGATGTGACTGGAGCTAGTCAAGTAATGTGGCATCTGGCTTCATTTGTCCCCACTTTGGGTATCGCAGCGTAAGGGACTTTTAGCATTTCACCTTTCTTTGGATCTAAATGGTATGCAAGAAGCTACTAGCTTAACATTTGACATCTAGAAATAATCTGGTGAAGTAAATGAGACATGTAGGGCTTGGGAAGCAGACCTCCTGCTTTAAAGCCTGAGTGTGCTAAGCATTTCTGAGACCCAGTGTTCACATCTATAAAAAAAAAAGGGGGGGGGGTAGAATTTGGCTGTGGCAATTAAATGGAGAAATCGGATTTCCCACAAATGGCCATTTCCCCTCCCGTCTGTGGGCCATTGTTTCCGGGGTATAGTGCGCCTCCGAGGACAGCAGGGCAGGACTCCCAGTGGGGACTGAGCTATGTGACTTACCTCCTTTGTGTGTACCTTTTGTTCACCATCTGTCCGGTTAGCCAAGGCCAGCTGCCACATGAGCTTAGCCTGCCCCACCACCACCACTGGGGGCCGAGCAGGGCCTCCTTCAAAATAATGTCCAGGATGGCTGGGCTTTGCATATGCCTGTGGGCCTCTCTGCCTCAGAGCCAAGCCCAGATGGACCCGCATGGAAAGGGATGTGGGAGACGACAGAGGACAGGGTTTGCCACAGTGGCCGGGACTCTGCTTCCCTTGACCGGCTCTTGAGCTCAGGTCTTGGCAATGTTTGCTTACAGGGTGGTTCTACTCACATGTGGGGACTGACCAGACAGAGTCCTATGTGTGTTGGGATCCACTTCACAGACAGCTCGTTCTGTCTCCTTCCAGCTAGTCTGTGTCCTCCTTGCTAAGCATCAACTATTCACTGTGATTAGGGCTATTCGTTAGGAAGTTTCTTGACTCTTGCAGTAACGAGATTGGGCTCTGTCCAGGGAGAACTTGTGGAATGGAGTGTGTGTATGTCCAGGGAGAACTTGTGGAATGGAGTGTGTGTATGTGCAGGGGACAAGGAAGAGGAGGGGAGGAAGGGAAGTAGAAACGCGAGGGAAAAGAATGGTTTTAGATACCATGAGTGGTCGTTTCCGTGTGAATTTATACGCACGTATAAGACTTTGAACACTCAGGCATTAATGTTTCAAGTTCGAACGAGTGAAGAAAGACACACAAAAAATCATTAAGCAAATTTGCCTTCCTGAGAAAGAAATCAAATGAGCGCTTTGTAGAAGATTGCTGCAGACTTTATACGTCTGATTGTCATTGACAGCCCTGTGAGGCAAACAGCTTCTTCCACAGCAAAGAACAGGAAATGGCAACTCAGGGAAGGCAAGGGAATTGCCCACAATCACACAGGTGGCAGGTGGCGGGCGCTGACTCAGGCCCAGGTTTGCCTGGCTCCGAAGCCTCTGCTCACCTCAGCAGGCACCAGTTCCCAGTGATGGGGTGCTCACTGCTTGCTCAGGAACTGGCTGTGGGCCTCAGGGTAGCGGGCACACTTGGCCTCAGTCTTCTTCCCGGTAAGGTGGGTGCACCACACATGCGATCATTCAAGGTGATTTTGAGCCTTAAGTGAGATGTTTCGATGGGGCCGATAGCCTGGTATTCTTGATGTAAATGCTTTTTTTTTTTTCCCCATCAGGGATCTCCCTGGTGGAGGAGGGGAACATGGGACAATTCTGGCCCAGAGAGCAGCAGGCTGACTGATAGCTCCTAGAAGAGGAAAACAGGCCACACAGTGAAGAGGAGGAAATGAAGAGGTGATCACAGGAAGGGAGAGGAATGACCGGAACCTTGGAGACAGAGTAAGAGTAAAGGAAACACACTGCTGGGGGATGTTTTTCTGTACCCTGTGAATATATGTTGCTCCCATTGGTTAATAAATAAGCTGCTTTGGCCTATGGCAAGGCAGCTTCAAGGCAGGTGGGAAATCCAAGGAGAAAGGCAGGGTCTAGAGATACTCGAGCCAGCCTCTGAAGGAGCAACATGTAATGGGATGCAGGTAAAGCCACAAAACATGTGACGATACATAGATTAATATGTTATGGGTTAAGTTATAAGAGCTAGCCACCAAGAAGCCTGCCATAGGCCATACAGTTAATAATTAATATTTAGCCTCTGAATGGTTATTTTATAAGCAGCTGAGGGATCGTGGGGCTGGGCGGGACCAGAGAAACCTTCTGGCTACAATACATACATACATACATACATACATACATACATACATACACACACATATATACACACACAATACACACATGCAGACATACACACACATACACAATACACACACATGCAGACAAACACACACATACAATATATACATATACATACACAAACATACATACACACATGCACACATGCACACATACATACACACATACATGTCCATACACACACATACACACACACACACACACACACACACACACACACACACACACACACACACAAATGGTCTGATTTCGCTTACAAGTATCTCTAGCGTGGTACTGAATGGGTATGCCAAGACTGAACATTGCTCTTCCATTCTCTGGGGGGAGCCTTTAGTCTTTTCATCAATGCTATAAGTGTATTTCTAGTTTCCTGGTAGGTGTCATTTATCAAGCGGAGAATTTTGCTCTTTATTACTTTTATTCTTAGTTTTCAAAAATCTCAAGTGGAAAATGAATTTTATTAAATGTTTTTCTTTGCAGTTATGAGATAATCAGAGTTCTTTTTTCGTATGTTGGTATTCTGAATTACATTGGTTGATTTCTGGGTGTTGACTTAATCTTACATTGATGGCATAAATCTTACTTGGTCACATTATATTACTATCTTTTAAAATACACTGGAAGATTAAATTTGCTAATTAAAAAATGATTTTCATTTTATATATATGAATGCTTTGATGCATGCATGTCTGTGCACCACGTGTGTACCTGGTGCCTAGAGGCCAGAAGAGGGAATTAGATCCCCTGGAATTGGAGTTATAGACAGTCATGAGTTGCCATGTGGGTTCTGGGAACAAGATCTGGGTCCTCACAAGAGCAACAAGTGCTCTTAACCACTGAGCCCCTAATATGCTAATTTTAGAAAGGATATTTGCATCTGTGTTCACAACAGTCTGTGTTTTTCTTTTCTTATGGTGTCTCCAGCTTTCTGAGTGAATCGGGAGGACTTCCTTCATGGTCTGTTTTCTGGAAGAGGCTGCATAGAACTGGCATTATTTCCTCTGTAAAGGTTTAGTTGAAAACACAACTGTAACCATCTGGAACTGAAATTTTTTTTGTGGCAATATTTTTAACTCAGAATTCAAATCTATGCTTCCTACTGATGGAGTTGGGCTCAGTGGTGTCTTTCAAGGCACTCTGCTATTTCTTTCGAGTTGTCAAATACACAAAGGGTTGGTAGGGTCATATGTTAGCCTTTCTCCGCTGCGACGATTACCTGAGAGGAACATTTTAAAGGAGGGAAGATTTATTTTGGTTCACGGTTTCAAATCTTTCAGCCCAGCGTTTCTGTCTCCGTTGTTTTGGGCCTGTGGGGCCTGTAGGACCTTCCTTCAGGGTGGAAGGCTACAGTGGAGCAAAGCCTCATGGCAGCGAAGCACAGACAGACAGGCAGACAAAGACAGCCCAGCGCAAGATGTGGCCCCCAAGGAAGTGCCTCCAAATCTGTTTCCTCTAGCCAGGCTCCACCTCCCAAAATATCCATCACCTTCCTTAATAGCTCCATAGGTGGGGACCACACTTTCAACATATGAGTCTGCAGGGGTGTTGTGTAACTGTTTTCCCAAAATTAAACGCTCTCTCCCAGGCGGAAACTCAGGAGATTCAGGAAGATCACAAAACTTACAAGCCCCAGGAAACTAACAGACATTACAAGCTTCACACGTTACAAACATTTCTGCAGAGAGAAGCTGGGCTCAGCCGTTCAGGGCACTCCAGGGAGACACCTTCGGTGAGTCAGCACCATAAACTGGGTGAGCTTTCCTGAGATGCAGCTACGGCTAACCTCAAGTCCGTCCCTGTAAATAAGCCCTCACTGTAGTCCTGTAAGAATTCCCAATAAGCTCACTGAGTCACTCTGCAAGATGGTGCCCGTTTCGGCTGTTTCCTGTCCGTTGTTGATGCCTTATTGGGTTGATAGCCCTCTGTTCACGAAGGAAAAAGAAAAATCACACAAGGGAGCATTTCTATTCAGAACATAAGTAACAAGGGTATAAAAAGTGTTCCATTATTATCCTTATAATGCTTATAGGTCTTATTAATTAGCATAGCATCTCTTCTTTTATTTCTGAGAGAATCATTGATTTAAATATTTATTTTTGGCCTGGTGGTGGTGGTGCATGCCTTTAATCCCAGCACTCAGGAGGCAGAGGCAGGCGGATCTCCGTGAGTTCGAGGCCAGCCTGGTCTCCAAGGCGAGTTCCCGGAAAGGCACAGAGAAACCCTGTCTCGAAAAAACAAAAAACAAAAAACAAAAAACAAAAACAATAAATAAATAAATAAATATTTATTTATTTATTTGTTTTTGGTTTCATGTTCATTAATTTATATTATTATCATGCTTAATTTTTTTTCTTTTGGACGACACCTGTTTATTATTTCCCTGGTATCTTAACTACTAAGCTCTTTCTCCACACCCTATATTATTTTTCCTATCATTCAACTGAAAATAATTTTCCTGTCTCTTTAATTAGTGAGGTATGAAGAGGTTTGTTGCTTCATTTCCAAATAGTACATGCCCCAGGCATCCTTCAGTTAGTGGTTTCTGGTTTAATTCTGTCACTGTCACGTGATCTGACTTTGCATCATGTAGCTTTTTCTAAACATGATTGGATTAGTCTCAGGACTCAGTGTATGGCCTACTTTCATTTTCTAGGTCCACTTAGCGTGTATGCTCTGCTCTCTGAAGGTAGAATGAAATGTCGGTTGACCTGTGTGATTTCAATGTATTATGTTTATTGGAAGGCCTTTATATCCTGTCTTGATGAACACTCTCTACAGACTTGAAAAAGCATGCATCAGATGGGTGACATTGCTCAGCAGGTAAAGGCACCTGCTGCCAAGCCTTGTGATCTGAATCAGATCCCTGGGGCCCATAAGGGCACATGTGCACTTGCAAACACATAATAAATAAATGTTACAAAATTTAAAAGAAGAAACACGTGCTCTGCAGGCATTCTATAGCTATCCCCAGATCAATATTGCTAGTAGTATTGATTAGATCTCTTTCCTCCCTCAGAAGTTAAATTCTAGACTTGATGAAGTCATTTTTGTTCCAACCATTTTGTAAGCTTTCTCGTTCTGACCCAGATCACCAATCCCCCAGGTCGTACTCCACTGGGACCATGTACACTCAGTAACTCTTTCATAAATGCAATAAGAGGTGGTGCTAAAACCTTGGGTTATAACCTTAAAATTGTTGATATTTTCTCTTGATTAATGCTTTTGCTCCATAAATTTTAAAGCCATGATGTTAAGCACATGTATATTATTATTGATATGTCTAACTGATTGATGCCCCCTTTATAATTATTTAATAATTATGTCTTTTTACCTCAGTACTTCTATCCTGAAGTCTATTATTTTTTTTTCCTGTCACTAATCTGGACACTGGTTTTATGATAGTGGTTATTTGCCTGCTATATTTTTAAAGTTTCTTCATTTTTATTTTATGTATATGTGGAGGAACTTGCCCTTGGAGGCCAGAAGAGGATGTCAGATTTCCTGGAGCTGGCATCACAGGTGGTCATGAAACAGCTGATGTGGATGCTGGGAACCAATCTTGGACCCTGGGCAAGAACAAGTGCTCTTAACCACTAAGCTGTCTCCTTCAGCCTCCTCCCCCTCCTCCATTCCATCTTCCTCTGCCTCCTGATTCTTGGTTAAATTATTGTGAGGATAGCTCATAGATTTAACTCATAGAGAGCTCATTGGCTTCTCCTCCCTGGTTTCTGTTTAACACCATAGAGACAACTGCCGTTGAGGTTTCTTGTGTGTAACTGTAGAACTATTTCACAAACACAAGTGCATGTAAAAAGTGTGTAACTGCTTCTTCAAACAGAACAGAGCTGTCATGTGTGGGGAAAGGGTTTGGGATTCCACAGACAGTGTCGTTTCATTTTTCTCACTTGATGATATGTTCGGACTTCTACGTCACCAGGGTTAGAGAGACGCCATGTTTCCCAGGCAACACACAGGACTCCAATACAGGCATGTGCCATGACTTCCTTACCCAATTTCCCAGTGATGGGTTATTAAAGTTTCTTTTATTTTTTGTTGCTACAAACCATGCTGTGAAGATGAACTCTCTTGTAAAAGACATGTTTGCACACATGTGTGAGTGCATGCATAAGATAAATTTATTTCGCTAGAATTTCCTGCTGAAAAATGTGAACATTTACAACTTTGATAGACACTGCCTAATTGTGCTCCGCGACATGTGTGCTTATGGATGGCCTTTTCACTCCACAGGCACAGTTTGTCATCAACAGTCTGTGAGCATGCTCAGTCGCTGAACGGTATATATTAGCTTTCCACTCAAACAGAAACTGAGCATTTGAGATCAATAAATATTTAATTAAGTGTCTCTACAATGTATTACTTCTAATGTTATTATTCATAGAAAATTTATTATATTAAAAAACAATTTGTGGGTTATATTTTGTTCACTTCATAAGAATTCACAAGTATATATGACTGCTCGGCAATAGGCCATCATAAATCAAGTAGTCTATTATAAATTACAGAGCTTATAATAAATTAAATAGCCTACCATGAGAATTACTGATAGGCATTTCTAAAAGTGAAATTGGAAAAACTCTTTCAATATAAGTAAAAATTATACTTAATGTGAATGGATATATATTTTATATCACATAGAAGCTCACTTCCAAAAGTAAGAGAGCCTAGGACTCACAAGCATCTTGAAAGGCTTCAGTTGTACCAAAGACATAGGAAACTGCTGGAATCTTTAGATCCTCATCATGGTGCATATTCTCAAAAGTTTCAACCCATACCCATATCGTGGGCAAATGTTTTGCTTGGTTTTTTCAGTTTCATATTTAATTATGAGGACAATTGAGTGCTTCTATGTACTTATGTGCCATGTTTCTCCATCATATTGGAATTTGTTAGTGGATATTGATTGTCATCATCATCTCCTCCTCTTCCTCCTCCTTCTGTTTGATTGTTTTGTTTTTCAAAACAGGGTTTCTCTGTGTAACAATCCTGGATGTCCTGGTCTCACTCTGTAGAACTCACAGAGATCCGCCTGCCTCTGCCTCCTGAGTGCTGGGATCAAAGGTGTGCGCCACCACTGCCCAGCTCCTTTTCTTATTGACTTATGAGGTCTCTTTATGTGATAAAGTGAACAGTCCTCAATCATGTGGAGTTGTAAATATTCCTCCCCTCCAATTGATTTGTTTTCAGCCTTACGGAATTTGACACACTTTTTCCTAGTTTAATTTAAAACTTCCTTCATGGCATCCTAAAGGACGTCCAAGAGCAAAACGGAAGTTTTGGATGGTTCCAGCATGGAAGTGGCGTGGCCTGAATAGGACCACATCTCAGAAGGCACAGCTAGTTCCCTTGGCAGGACTTGTCTGGATCTGCAACTAGGATGAGAACGAAGTATTGGCTTACTAACACCATGCACTTATTAGCTGGCATTCTACAGTAAGGGAGAGCTGGCCTCCATGTATGGGTGTATTTGTGTAGATACAAATTCTTTTTAAAGATTTCTTTGTATTGCTTTTTAATTATATATATGTAAGGTATGTGCACATGAGTGCAGTGCCTGCCGAGGCCAGAGATGTTGGGTTGCCTGGAGCAGACGTGACGGGCAGTTATGAGCTTCCTGACAAGAGTGCCGGGGACCAAACTTGGCTCCTCTATAAGAGCATACACTCTCTTAACCACTAGACCGCATCCCCAGCCCCTCGATATGAATTCTCAATGAGCTCAGTTGGCTTAGATCCATTCATATAGTTGGGTGCTCAGTGCTTTCAGGGGTCCCCTTTGTCATAGGGCATGCATGCTGCTAATATTTGTTACAACATGATCCTCAGTGATTATCTTGTATCTGTTGTGTCCCATCCTTGCACCAGCCATTTCTCCCAGAATCCCTGGTTCCTCAGAGCAGAGAAGACTGGTTCTCAGAAACCAGGGATTGTGTGCCGATGTGTGCTCATTACCACGATGGCATCAGTTGTTCGGGGCCCTTCCACTGGACAAAACCAGAAACACTGGTGTCCATACATCCATGCTGCACGGTTAGGTTTGCTTGCCTTGTTCATTCAGTTCTCTTTTCAGCCACAATGACAACTGCTTCCCAACCATTGAGATTCTTTAAGGTGGTATGGACGGACCATGGAATGGATAGGGGGGAAAAAGATTGTAATGAGTTAGTCATGGATCTTCTAGGAACCACCTTTAAAGACCTCTTCAATTTTTGTTTGGAAAGATTTACAGTGGAAACTGAAATTAGGTTAGCTGGCCAGATGATCAGTAGAAGTGAATACATGGATACAAAGAATTTGATGCCCAGAGACAGTAAACCTGATAGGAACTGGAAATCTCTGTAGTAAATAATTCCTTATTGACTTTGGTTTGGCCCCAAGAGCACATAGATAACAAGATGAGACAATGTGCGTGGTATGGAGATGATAAATAACTCACAGGCACTGCGGGATATGCTAGCACCAGTGCACAGCCTGGTACTGAGCAGAGTGGCTAAAGATGACGTGGAGTCGTTAGGACATACTTTGATGTGCATTATTAGAAGCAGCCTGCCTTGATAAGGACGCGGTAAGGACGCAATGAAAGCATTAAACCCAGGGAAGGGCAGTGGGAAGATTTCTGCTCCCATTGAAATTCCGCATAAGGGATCTCCATGCTGCAAACTGTTGTTTATGACGAGCTACGGTTCATGTGTGTGTCGTAGCCCTTCCACATGCTTAACAGGATCCCGAGCCACTCGTATGCTCACACACTGGTTAGACAGTGTAAAATCAGAAAGCACCACAGGCAGCCTCTGCCAGTGCCCAGGGTCAGCAGGCGCAGATGTCCACAGGCGAGCAAAGTGACCAACCCAAGAAAGCATGACTGTTTCCGAGTATGACTAGAGCAACCTAGAAAGCAGAGCAGAGGATGGGAGCAGCATTTGCGTCTGTCCAGATCTAGAGATTTCAGTTCACACGCACACATGCCAGTGGATGCAGACAGCATTCGGCTGGTGCGTGGAACTTCCTCTGAGTCTCAACCGCTCCTGGCGGCACCCAAATTGTAGCTGCGACTTGTGAACACTGAGAGAGTGAAATGCATCATGCTTTCTATTGTAGAAAATCCTATTTTTTCAAGTAGAAAAATTAACTGAATTATATAGGCGGGACAAAGAGAGAAAGGAGAATTCTCGGAAGTGGAAGGCTGAGTTGGGAGACTCTGCCAGCCACTGCCATGAGAAGCAAGAGTAAAGTACCGGTAAGCCACAAGCCACGTGGCAACGTATAGATTAATAGAAATGGGTTAATTTAAGATGTAAGAACTAGATAGCAAGAAGCCTGCCATGGCCATACAGTTTATAAGAAATTTAAGTCTCTGTGTGTTTATTTGGGTCTGAGAGGCTGCAGAAGCTGGGTGGACACAGAAAAAACTTCAACTACAGAATTACGGCTACACAGACACAAATTGATAAAGAGCACATGCTGTGACTTTTAGTTAAAATGGTTCATACTGACTTGAGATCTCCTTTCAAAAGAGTGGAGGGCCAGTCTTTAGCCACACTCGTGACAGTCGGGAGCACTCACAAGTGTGCCTTCTTACAGTTTCTTTTCCTCCCTGGAGTTTGCAAATTGTTCATGTAAAACATTCTTTAAATATTTGGGTTCTTGTCTGTAAGCCAGCAGATCTGGAGGCAGCCAGAGGTTCTGGTATTCAAGTGTAGGAGAGGCTTTGCTCACTTCCCTGTAGGTGGACATCTAAAGTGAAGGCCTAAGAAAAACTGAGTGACAATCAGACACCCTTAGGACTCTGGGTTAACTAGAATGTGAAGCAGGGTGTTGTAGGGCACCTCTGTAATGCCAGCACAAGGGAGACTGGAGTAAAAGGATCACCACGGTTTGAGGCCAGCCTGGGCTGCACCATGAGTTCTAGACCATCTGTGAATATAGAGTAAGACCCTGTATCAAAAAATATGCATATTTGTCACAGAAGGTTATTTAACATCTTACAACTGAACATGTATGTATGTATGTATGTATGTAATATGTATGTAGTATGTATGTATGTATGTATGTATGTATTATGTATATATGTATGTATTATGTATGTTGCTTGCATAGATACTGTCACTGTAAACATATATGCCTGGGGATACTGTTTTTATTTTAAAATAGATTTTTAATAGAACTTGTTTACAAGTTCATTAAAACCCAAAAGCTTTTTATTATTTTTTAACTGAAATTAGCTCTTTTTCTCGTTCACTGTGTTTGTTCTTTTGGAATACAGTTATTTTTTTAATTCCACTTTATTCTCCCCAATATTTAGAGTTAATTTTAAAATATTAAATACTAGCCCACTTCCAAAACCATATAAAATGCGAAACTCAAGTGAAGGGGTCACCGCCCCCACCCCCCACCCCCCACCTCGTTCTATCCTTTTCTATTCCTGCCCACTGACCTGGGTAAGTAACCAGCATCAATTGTTTCTACTTACTTTTGTTATGTTGCTTTTTGTTTTGTTTTGTTTTTCGAGACAGGGTTTCTCTGTGTAGCTTTGCGCCTTTCCTGGAACTCACTCTGTAGCCCAGGTTGGCCTTGAACTCACAGAGATCCGCCTGGCTCTGCCTCCCAGGTGCTGGGATTAAAGGCATGCACCACCACTGCCCAGCTTGCTATGTTGCTTTTTAAAAACATCTGTTTTCTGTTCTTTTTAATTACATGAATGCAGAGGTGAGGGGGTTGGATATGTGCATGTGAATGCAGGTGCCTGTGGAGACCAGAAGAGGGCGTCAGGATTTCCTGGAGCTGGAGTTACAGGCAGTTGTAAGCCTCCTATGTATGTGATGGGAACCAATCTGCAAGAGCGGTACGTACTCTTGATCATGGTGCCATCTCCCCAGCCCCCTTCTATTGTGAGCTAATACATGGATAGTCTCTTATTGCCCCTGCATCCTGCTTAAAGGCCACACACTCTTGTGAGCTTCTCCTCCTGATAACATTTTGTCTTTTATGAGTTTGTAAAGCTCTCCTGAGTTATTTTTTTTTCTACAGCTGTATCATACTTTATTGTGTGGATATGTCTCAGTTTATTCAACCTAAGTCCTCACATTTTGGTAGTTTCTCCAAGTTTGCAGTAATAAAGAAGGTTACAACAAGGATTGTGTGCAGTTATGTCTTCACACCATTTGAGGTGCCTCATTTCTGGGGTAATTTTTTTTTAAGATGATCTGTTTTGAAGGGTGAATGCTATGAAGTTTTGTTAGATGTTACACATTTCTCTTCCACTGAGTGCTACTAGTTGTACTCCTGCCAGTGACGTATAAGAGTGATGGCAAAGCCGGGCGGTGGTGGCTCACGCCTTTAACCCCAGCACTCGGGAGGCAAAGCCAGGCGGATCTCTGTGAGTTCGAGGCCAGCCTGGGCTACCAAGTGAGTTCCAGGAAAGGCGCAAAGCTACACAGAGAAACCCTGTCTCGAAAAACCAAAAAAAAAAAAAAAAAAAAAAAAAAAAGAGTAATGGCAATGACCCTTGACCTCAGAGTCCTATTTAAAATGAACACGCCAAGCTTTCTTTAAAGCCAAATTCTGCTAATATGCAGGCAGGACAGTCTCTCTACTTGGGATTCAAGAGAATTGAGTGAAGGCATTAAGTCAGGGGCAGGGAATTCATTCATTCATGGAGGATCTTTACGTTATGTCAGGAAGTTTGTATTTTATTCAATGGGAAGGCAGCTGAGAAATTTTGTTTTGTTTTCAATTTTCTGCATGGCAGCTATGCGAAAGGATCATGCATCAGCCAGATCATGACAATGATTGGGGATCTGTTGACATCGAGTAGCCGATCAGTCCCTTTAATGGCTGAGGCAGAAAAACTGTGTAACTGCTTCTTGTATCGTAAGCGCACAGTAACTGGAATCCTAGCTGTAGTAACGACATGGCTTTGTTTCCACCGTGCTGTGTGGTTCAGCGTCCCAGTACAATGGCCAGTCACGCTGGTCCCCTCACTGTCAAACACACGGGCAC